>NC_054872.1:1641511-2241511 GCF_018320785.1 Cheilinus undulatus
AGTTTGACACCCCTGCTTTAAAACAGTCTCACATGGCTAACAATTGATGTAACCATCTAAAACATGGAGAAAAATAACAGGACACTTTATGTGAGGTAAAATATGAGAATAAACACATGCATAAATTTCTATTCAGCTTAGTTATTATATTAAAAAAAAAAACAGTCATTTTTATGTAGCCATGTTTACTCCGACAGTCTGCAGGGGTTAGCGCTGTTCCACAGTAAGAAGGTTCCTGGTTCTCTTCCTGTTCTGGGCCTTTCTGTGTGGAGTCTGCATGTACATGCGTGGGTTCTCTCCAGGTCCTCCCACCACCAAAAACACGCTCGTTAGGATAACTGGTGACTCTAAATTGCCCATAGGTGTGAGTGTGAGCGTGCCTGGTTGTCTGTCTCTATATGTCAGCTCTGTGATTGGCTGGTGCCGGTCAGGGTGTACCCCGCCTCTCGCCCAATGACAGCTGGGATAGGTTCCAGCCCCCCCCACCCACACCCCCGTGACCCCAGCAGGATAAGAGAATAGATGCATGGATGTTTAATCCAACCTCTCATCCTGATGTTTAATCGTTGGGTTTGCAGACTAGAGTTAGGGAGAGGTTAAAATGCTGACACTGATTCTACTTCCCTTGTGTTTGTGTAAAAGCTGAAGCAGGGATTTGTAGCTCATAGTTTTTCTTCTGTTTGTGAGTATATAAGTGATGTTTGCTGAGGTTATTTTGGGCTCTAGTACTCTCCTCTGTCCTCACAATGAAACACAAAAACCATCTCCATCCGTACTCTCAGTGGTGAGTATTTTTTCTGCGTGAGTCCATGTTCCAGGTCAAAGATTAGCCGGGAATCAAACTCTTATTGAGGCTCCATCTCTCTCTCATGGTGAAGAGGCTGCTTGTTGCCGCGGATCAAAACGCTCTCTGTCTCTCTCTGTGAATCCGCCTCCATCCTGTCCTTTACTTTTTTAATGTCAAGTTCTTTTGAAAATGGAATAATTCAGGTTCTTAACAGTCTGTGCTTTTCATCACTGCAGCTAAAAGGATCATTTTGGGGTTTGAAATGAAACATCTAAACGTAGCTTTTTTATTTATTTCTTTCTCTGCAGACATTCGGCGCAGCAGAATTGAGATAATTAAAAATCCCTCTGGTGTCTTCTGCAAGATGAAAAGTAAAAAAGCAAACATGAATGAGGCAGGGGCGGTACAGCGAGGCGGGCTGAGGGCTTGCTTGTCATTTCCCACTGTTGTGTTTGGCACAGTGGGTCCAGAGCTGACAGCCTAATTCTCCCAGCACACTGAACACCGCAGACATACTGAGGACACATATGGCCGCCATTTTCCTGCCAGATCAGCCTTTATTGCTTCGTGTTGGCTCTTTAGTCCAAACCATACAGTGCTGGACTAAACTCTCAGCTGGTCTATACTGAGTCTGGCTCTTTGTGAACTTCCTGACTAAAGCCATCCTTCACTCCTGCAATAGGAAGCCTGACTGGCATGGATGAATGCTGGCATGTGGCTGTGTACCAGCGGGAGTAAACACGGCTGTATCAGTGCATGTGCATCACCAGGGCAGCCAGAGTGTCACTACATTATCCCTATAATGTGGATAAAAGGAGCGTGAATATCACAGTGAGGGGAGTGTTTTCATTCAATCAGCTGTGCAGCCGTTCCACCAAGGTAACAGCATCACCCACGGTCTTTGCATGGTTCTGCATTCCTCTGCCCAGTCTGTTGTTGGGGTATTAAAGAGAGTAAAGGTTCATCTGTCAGTCATGTGATCAGGCTGCATGATTATAGATGAGTAGCCCTAAAGGAGGCTGTAGGATGGCGGTAGGGTAGAGAAGTACAGTCAGTCTCGTGTTACTACAACCATCATGTGGTTCAAGCAGCTAGAGCGTTCTTCGTTTTGGTCATCTCCCAGCATGCTTTTCTTTTCTCAGCTATTAACTCAGTATCACAACAAACCACTGCTAAAAGTAAACCACTGTTTCTGTTCCATAGATGAATTTCTAAGTTGGTTTGGTTTGGGCGATAAGAGCTGCGTGCTTTACTAGCGCTGATAAATGAATTTGATTCGTTAGGCTAAATGTCTGAAACATCTCCAGCATTTTATTCAAGATAAGGAGAGGAAATGGTTTGAACTTCAGATATCAACAGGCACAGACAAAGTTGTAGTCCTTGCCCTGGTCCGTCCTAATTTAACCCCTCACTCAGGGTGCGAAAGGGTTCAATGCCCAACGGCATTCTGGAAAAACTCTGCAGATTGAGGACTGTCTGTCAGATAATTTGAGTAGAATGCAGACATGCTTAGAGTGACTGTTTCTTAAAACTGAATATGTGAAACTAGAGCTGAAACAGCTTTTTAAATTATTTTTATGATATCACAACTTCATTTTTAACAGCTTTCCACTGTTTACAGAGTTAAGTAATTCTGGTTCATGCTGCTCATTCAAAAGGTGTTTTCAGGCAGACACTGTTCTGGTTCTGGTTCTGTTCTGGAGTCTCAGAACCCTGGTGCTTTCTGGTGAGCCAGCCCGCATTCACACCAGTGTGAGCGGAACAAAAGCAGGAGGATGTGATGGACACACATCACCATGCCCAGCTGTCCTGGATTTCCTCCTTCAGTTTCTGGAGTTTACTGATTCATTGCTATGATTCTGGTGAACCCACACAGCAAAAACTGGACAGTTGAATTTTTATTGTAAACATTTCAGAGCTGATTTTAACCCCTAAAGTGTAATTCTAACTACATTAAGAATTACATGGCCTTCAGTGTTGGACTTATTTGACGACGTTGGGCGTTTGGATGTGTTTGGATGTGTTTGGATGTGTTTAGATGTGTTTGAATGTGTTTGGATGTGTTTAAATGTGTTTGGATGTGTTTAAATGTGTTTAGATGTGTTTGGATGTGTTTGGATGTGTTAAGATGTGTTTGGATGTGTTTGGATGTGTTTAGATGTGTTTGTTTAGTTGTGTTTGGATGTGTTTGGATGTGTTAAGATGTGTTTGGATGTGTTTGGATGTGTTTAGATGTGTTTGTTTAGTTGTGTTTGGATGTGTTTGGATGTGTTTGGATGTGTTTAGATGCGTTTAGATGCGCTTAGATGTATTTGGATGTGTTTGGATGTATTTGGATGTATTTGGATGTGTTTGGATGTGTTTGGATGTATTTGGATGTGTTTGGATGTATTTGGATGTGTTAAGATGTTGCGTGTTGTACAGCGATCACTGCTGGGATTCCTTTGTTTCTGGTGGATTGTTGTTTTTGATAATCAATACTTCTGCACCATGAGTGAAGTGGTCCCCTACATCGGTCAGCTTCTGGTTGTGGTAAAGAATAAAGCTAAAGTATAACTTGAAGTTATCTCGCAGCTTGTTGAAATATCTCTGTGCCTGTCTCTCTATGAAAGATAGTCATACGACACCTGACTTTGCACAGGTATTTATTATATAATGTAATTATTAAGCATGAAGAGCATTTCTGTGTGTCAAAAATTAAAGTTTTAATATCTCAAAGTAACAGAAAATGAATGGAAATAACACATTATTGTGTTTAAAGTAGACTTAAATGTGTAAAAACACAACACTGTGAGTGTTTAAATCAGAACCTGTGACGATCATATGAACTCACATGATGGGGGTTAAATTAACTCTGACTTCACCATCTCTTCCTCAGGTTCAGTATGTAACTTCCTCTTCCTGGTTCTTCTCTCCAACTTCACCTTGAATCCTGTCAATGCCCAGATCACAACCAAACATTTGGTCTCCTCAGCAGACCTCCTGTTCTCCATTTTCTGCTCCTCTTCACAACTGAGAAAAGGACACGCCCACTGATGATGTCACAGTTCCCAAGGAAGAACCATTTCTTTTTGGTTCCAGCTGAGAACCAGTTACTTTCCGATTTGAAGGCGCCGGCTGGTTCAAAAATTGTGTTCAGGAACCAGACCAGCACAGAGCCCTGCCGGTCTGAAAGGTCTATGAGTACTTCAAACTGAATATGTGAAAAATAGAGTTGAAACAGCTGGATTTTTAAAAAACACAACTTCATTTTAACAACTTTCCTCTGTTTACAGCAGCGTTACTCAACTCTGCTCAACCAAAGAGCCAAACTGTTGAAAAACACCTTTGCAGAGCCACAATCTAAGTCGTGAGGAGTGGCAAAAACGGGTGGAAAGTTGCAATAAAATATGTTAAAGGTGGCAAAAATGGTCAAAAAGCAGCAAAAAAGGGCAAAGAATGGTTGAAAGGGGAAAAAATAGGTATAAAATAGGTGAGAAGTGACAAAATGAGTGAAAAATGACAAAAATAAGCAAAAAACAGCAAAAAGGGGTGAAAAAAGTGGCATTTACTGGCAAAAGGCAGCTTGATTGGGCAAAAAAGTGGAAAAAAGTAGCTACCTAGAAAAGCACTCAGAGAGCGCAGACCTCTGCCATCAGCCCTATCTCCCAATAGTGGAGAATCCTTTAAAAAAATCCTGGATTCAGACGGTGATCCGGTTCACTCCCAAAATCTAATCAGTTCTTCCTTATGCCATTTCCTGAACATTTCATCCAAATCTGTCCATAACTTTTTGAGTTATGTACGGATTGTACAGATGTACAGATCACATAACCTTCTTGGCGGAGGTAAAAAGGGGGGAATTTACATTTAGCAAAAAGCAGAAAAAAGTGGCCAAACTGGATAAAAGTGACAACAAAGGGTGAAAAATGGCAAAAATGGATCAAGGTGGCATTAAAATTAGTTACAGGTGTCAAAAATGGTAACCTGACATGCCAGATGTGTTTGTTTCCACATCTATCTGGAAAAGCTTCAACAGGAAACGTTTGAGAAAAGGCAGAGGATTTAAAAAAACTTGGAGTGTGACTGGATGAACGTTCTGTCTGTCACATCTCTACGAGCCAATCAGAGCAACAAAACACGTGATGTAGCCGCTATCAGGTTGCGCGTGCTCAGCTACTGAGGAATAAGACGAAACATGGCGACTGTAGACATGTCAGTACTCGACTTTTGTCATTTTAGAAAATAAAACAACTCACTGCTGATCTTTGTTCTTCTTTTAACGAAGAAATGTCGTCAAGCTCTGATAAAACTGGCGCTTTAGCAGCATCCACGCTAATCTCTTCCTCCATAACTGCACCAGCTCTTGCTGCTGCTTGTTTACGTCACGACTCTGCTGCGCCTGAAAGTACTGCCCCTCTTTCTAACCGGGCCCAAACGGCTCAGACGGAAACTTAGCAAGATGGATTCACCAGTGAGAAACATGGAAACGGGCGTATCTATCTGCTTTGCAAGGTTACAGAAATGGGTGAAAGGGGCAAAACAGTCATAAAGTGGCAAAAGCTGGGTGAAAAATCAGCTGACTAAAATTGGCAAAAAGCAGCAAAAAAAGGTGGAAAAATAGGCAAAATATAGAAAAAGTGTCACTGAATGGCAAAAGGCAGCTTAAAAGGGCAAAAAGTGGGAGAAATGGTGAAAAAGGTGGAAAAGACTGCAAATAGCAGCAAGCAGGATAAAAGTGACAAAAACTGGTTTAAAAAGGGGCAAAAACTGCAAATAAGGGCGATGGAAATACACGGACAAACAGAAGTTGATGGTTAAGTTTTGACATTTAAGCCGACTGTAACAGTGTGGGAACCTAACGGATTAATGTGACATGCCACAGATAAATCCTGAGGTCAAAGTTTTCTTTTTTTAGGTTTTCTGGGGCATAAAGAGCCACACGTTGAGAATCACTGGTTTACAGAGTCAGGTATTTCTCCATGCTGCTCACTGCAACAGTATTTTCAGCTTCAGTCTTACTCTATCAGCCTCTAAACAATCTGCTTTCATTCCTAACATCAATCAATACAAACTTAATGAGATTAAAACTGTGATAAAGGCAGAGTGAAGGGAATCTAAAAGAAAGAAAGGAGACATCAAGCAAAGAGGTTTGTAAAAAAGTTTCTGATAGAAAAATATGAAGAAAATAAGACAGAAAAGGCAGAAGAGCTAAACGTGTAAATCTGAGTGTTCATTAGTAAAACAGCAGCGTATATAGAGGATATATCCAAGATCTTAATTTAATTTCCTATTAGCTGACTTTTTAGAGTGTTTTTGCCTGCTGTTCTTATCTGAAACAAAAACGTTTTAGATTTATGCAAATCTTTACGTTTTCCCTTTTTAATGTATTTTATTAGGCTCACTTTGTGTTTTATTAGTTTATATCCATTATGTATACTCTTTGCAGTGATACTGCACTTTAAAAGGTAAAAAAGGAGCAAACAGACATGGTAGAGGAAGCAGCCAGCCCGGGAAGATGAAGCGCATTTATACAGGCTAATAAAAATGCAAAAGAATAAAAAGAATGATGTTATTATTTTCTTCGGCTCTGCTGAACACAATGCAGGGAAATAATGATCCAAGGTTACACATGTAGAATGAAAAGACGGGAAAGTAAAGATTGAAGAGCGGCGGCAGCGGCGGCGGCCTGTTTTTTGGTGCCGTAACAACCGTGCGTGGTGAAGCGGAGGTCTGAGACGGATCTGATGAGTGAGAGAGTGTGCGGCCGAGCCCAGGCCTTCATACTCACCAGAGTGGTGAAGATATAGTGATAATACTCCGTCATCATCCCCATGGCCAGAGCCTGAGAGAGAGAGAGAGATTTATAAAGTAAGAGAGAGGCAGATATAATGTTTTGTCACATTCATCTGTTTGTGTGGCTGCAGAGGCATGTAATGTGAAGAGGCATATATTCTTCTCTGCTGCTGCAGCCACAGGCTCCCAGATAAGAAACAAACAGGCAGCAAAGAGAAAAACAGCTAAATAAAGCAGAAGACAGGCTCCGTCTCAAACATTTGGCATATGAAGGGAACACAGAGGATGATGAATAATAATATAAATGTGGGACAGCTGGGAGAAAGACAGGAACATATATAAAGACGTGAGGCTCACTGATAGCTTTCTGTTCTAAAACACAACTTTGGCTAGCTTTAGGCCCCGGGTTCACACACTCTGTACACCTCTCTTAATCCTTTTCACCATCAAAAACACACAGTTTATTTTAGGGAGGCTTATATAAGCGGCACATGCTCCTCATTTCACCCATCATTGTCAGAGCTGCTGAATTTACATGAAGAAAACTCAGAATGAATGAATGTGACTGTAGTGTTGAGCTCAAATCTGCCTTTATGAAGAACACCTGCTAAAAATCTAGTTGAAATCTATGATCTAATTGAAAATCTAGAGAAAACACAAATTTCTCCTACATTCCTGACTTTTTGTCAAATTCTTTTTTTTACTGTGTACATTTTCTAATTCAGCAAGGATATTATAAATCATCAAGTTTAAGTTTACATTTTTATACTGGAGGAAATCTGCAGACCTCAGACTGGTGGACCAGTGAAAATAAAAATATCATATGATCTGGTAGGCCAGGCCGGATTTGGCCCCCAGGCCTTGAGTTTGACTCCCCTGATTTGACCCCTGGGTCAGCGCTGGCTCCTGGGATGGTAGATGTGATTTACAGTGAAGTCATCAGTGGCTCATACTCTCAGTACCAGCACTAAATGTGTTTTCAGACGTGTTTGAATGAATGGAGCTGATTTCTGCTGTATGTTTATGGAGATGGCTTTCATTTTAAATGTCATTTTAAAAAGTAAAGCCCAGCTAGTGAGAAGTGCCACTTATGCTGCTGATTTCACTGAATGAAAACACAAACATGGAGTGTTATATGACCCTCGCTCGCTCTGCTTGGAACAGACTTTATTGGCGCTGTCAACAAGGAGAAGTGTGAGCTGCTCATTAGCATTTCACAGAAACAGAGAAGCCATCCCTGCTAGTGTGCCAGGGTTTTTACTTTAGTCATCTTTCAGCACGCAGACAGGTCTGTGGATGCTGGGCTCCTCTGGAAGGATGGAGAGACCAGAGATCACGCCTGACATCACCATGACAACCGCATCCCTGTCTTTCCTGTTTCTAACATCTCAAAGACTCCTGAATCTTTAAGTCCACTCACGTGTTCTCTTGTGACTTTTTTAGATGTTGGCTGAAAGCAGGGGTTCTCAACATTGAGGTCAGGACCCTATTGGGGGTGGTGAGACACTGAGAAGGGGTCTCCAGAATCCTTAAAAAAACTAAGAACACTGTTGAATTACACTGTTGCCACTTTACACCAGTTTTGCCCATTTTAACACATTTTTGCAACTAATAACCCATTTTTGTCATTTTAAACCCTTTCCACCACTTTTGGTCTGCCCCCAGTTTGGCTGGGTCCCTGAAAGCCCCCACCCCCACCCCCACCCTAATGGGTGGCCTTGTCTCTACATGACTACTCTTGAATGTGCATGGCTGTGTTAAACCACTTTCAGGTACAGTGGGGGTCCCTGGTCTCTGGCACCTTTATTTTGGGGGTCGCCTGCTGAAAAGGTTGAGAACCCCTGGCTTAAAGAACGGTTGCAGAGCTTACATTTGGTCTGCTGGAGGTGGGGATGCTGTTTGGGCTGTGACGGTCAGAGGGGGTAGGATAAAGATGGCGTGGAGGGGGCGTGGCTCTAGGATGTCAGTCGATGTCAGTTTCGACAGAAGCATCAGTTCATCGATGTGTGCGTGTTTAGTGAGTGTGTTCTGACATGTAAGAGAAAGAAAGGAGTGTTTATTCACGGGTCAGCTCTCAGATCCAGGTATTAAATGGGATGGTCCAGGGTAATGGGTTGGGTCTCGGTTCTGAGCTATGCAGGTGCAGGTGGGTGGGTACTCTGTGGTTTTCCTCCTCAAAATCAAACTTTCTTCATCAGTGATGCTGTGGTAGCTCTGTGACCCTCTGACCAACCAGTGGCCTGCTGAGAGGCTTTGTAGCTGTGGCGATCTCGTACCAGGGGTCTGTGCAGTGTGTTGTATTCTGAGGCTGACCAGATGCTACACATCTTTCCTGCTGCTTAGATGGATCTGTTCTGTGTGGATTGACATGGTTTAGCTGTGGATGGTGGCAGAAATCGACCTGGTGCATACCTCCAGCTGGGCGTGTGTGGTGCTGCTTCTGGGCTGCATTGGAGACAGAATGGAGAGTGTGCAGGAAATGCAAAGATTGACCAGAAAGGGAGCAGCTTGCTTGAGTGTGGAATTTGGGGGTAGGACTAAGACCAGGTCTGCCTGCTCTAGAGAGTGAGCTTGATCAGAATGAAACAGGCTCTTATTTTCAAGCTCTTCCTGTGATGGCTGAAGGTTTTACACCTTTTTTGGGTCCAAAGTGACCCACCCCAACTCTGAATGTTCATGCTGTGCTTTTGTATTTGATCTTATTCTCTCCTCATATTGCTGCTTTCACACCGTGTAGCTGGGATGATGTGTGATGGTTTAGGAGAAGATGTTTTTGCGGCTGAATTCCTCATTTAACAATAATTAGGAGCAGAGCTGAAGATCTGGGCTATGATCTCTGATAAAAATGCATTCAATGCTGTTTTATGCACATTTGTGTGACTTCACAAAAAACAGATGTTGAGTTTAAAATTCAGTTTAGCCTCCTTCTTTTAGGATTGAAGAAAAAACGGGTTCATTCTTGAGGTCGTATCTGAAATATTAAGTCCACCCGAGGTTTCAGATTAAACAGGAGAGGCTTTACAGAACCTCTGAGATAATGAAGAGAAATGTCACATCCAGGGGAAACTCCTTGTTGCATAAAAAATGAGCCAGTGATTTGGAACACATCCTGGTCCTGTTCCTGTGGAGTTAATCCACACATCACCAGCTGTGGGAAGGAGACCCCTGCAGACCCCCAGCAGGCTCCAGGGATTACATTTCCCCCCGTGATCTCTCAGGAAGAGACCCAGCTGGAGAGAAGGTCGTTGGGGATGCCGGGCTTCTGATAAAAGTTGAGGTGGGGGTTATCAGTGATCGTTGGGGGTATGTGGGTAAGATTTACATCTGCAGCACCAGAGGAGAAACCTCAGCATCAACAGCAGTGAGTCAGTCTGCAGGTTTCTGTTTATGTAACTGTACTGCAGAGAACACGGCTTCCTCCAAAGTCAAGGTTTGTTTAAGCTCCAGGTAAAGAACGTGGACGTCTTCAGGAGGGAGAAGTTGAAGTTAAACTCCTCCAAACATCAGGAACTTTACGACACTTTCAGTTATATCATCACTGTGGACGTTTGGAAACCCGTGTTAAAACCAGAATGTTAATTTTAGAGTCTTTTTCTGCTTAAACCAGGGGTGTCAAACTCAATCACAGCAGGGGCCGGATTCTGGGTTCAGGTCTAACCTGAGGGCCTAACAGGGTCACCTTTTTAACCAGAAACTGTCAACCTCGTTTCACCAGTAGCCTAATAAAATATGAAAAAGAAAAACCTTAGCATTGATGATAACGATTTTGACATTTAAAAAGTTTAAAAGATAAGTTTAAAGGCTCACAATCTGAGGAAAGTCAATTTATTAGTTCAAAAAGGTCAAAACATGAAATTTAAATTGAAAATTAATGTTTTTTAAGACAAATATATTAGAAATAAGTCTAAATCATGAGCTTAAGAGGTCAAAATCTGAAATAAAATTTGTAATCATGAATTCAAAAGTCAAAATATGATTCAAAATTTCAAATTGTGAGTCTAAAAGGTCAAACTATGGGATTATGAAGTCAAACATGGGAGTTGAAAATATGAGGTAAAATACAAAATAATTTGTTAAAAAGGTCAAAATATCTCTTAAAAATTAGAATGATGAATCTTAAAGCTAAATATTATATGAGAATTCAAAATTATGAGTTGAAATGTTCAAAGTATGAAATTAAAAGTCATAATCCTAAGTTTGAGTCCTAACTGTAAGATGCTAAATTGAAAATATGAATTTAAAACACAAAATATTATCTTTTCCCACATTCCTGACTTATCTAAATATTTTTACTCCTTACTTTTTCAGATTTGATGATTTAACAAGGATTTCTTTAATCATCCGGATAAGTTCACAGTTTTATACTGGAGGAAATCTGATGGGTCAGTTAGAACAGAAATATCAGATCATCTTGGGGCCGAATTTAACTGTTCCACGGGCCAGATTTGGCCCCCGGGCCTTGAGTTTGATACCCGAGGCTTAATCTTTTCCTTCACTAGTATTTCCAGTTTTCTGTCAGTGCGTTTTCATGCACCTCTAAGAAAACTCAGTTCAGGAGAAATCCCGTTTCTGTGACGACAGTGAAAACGTTCCTCCGCTTGCCGCTCTCTCCTCTGCTTGGATGTTATCACTTTAGTTGCCATAGCAACGGCGGCTGTAGCCAAACCTGTTGACATTGCTAGCTGGACTTTCTCCCAGACGTTGATGAACAGAGCTCCCCGCTGCTTCATACAACATTCCCCAGAAACAAACCCCAAACCTCCAGGGCAGGGGTGTCAAACTCAGTCCCAGCAGGGGGCCGGATTCTGGATTTAGGTCTAACCTCAGGAAACTGATGTGGCACTCCTGATGTTACAATGTTACAGATACTTACATGCAAAGTTAAAGTGGGGGTACTATGCCTTTTTTCAAAGCTTTCCACCATCTCTCTGATACCCACGTAGTAGCTTCACACAGTTTACAGCTCAAAAAGCTCCTCATGTTTCTCACACTGGCGTCCTGAAAACCCTTATTTTAACCTCCATCTGAAACGCTTCGTTTTCACTGCTGTCTCTTTAACAACCCCCCACCCCTCCATGGACCTGCTTTCCTCTGATTGGCCAATTTTCCGGAGGCTGGCCGGCGGCAGGACTCAATGTTTTGTGCCCGCCCCTCCAATGTGGCTACTATGCTAGTAGTTGTAAACTTTTCTGTTCCACTTTGCCGGCAGCACAGACGAACCAGTCAGGAGATCCTATTGCGATGACCTCATCAGTTCGCTCCATCGAAATCTCGTCTCGGGAAGATCTTGGAGAGATTCCCAACGAACAGTTTTTCATCAGTTTACACTCTAATTCCAAGATTACTGCCACATACGTTTATCTTGCGGTTTGAAAATTTGCATACGCGGAGTATGGACACCCAACATTGTCTGACATATTTATGTTTTAAAAATCAGAAAAGTGTAATACCCCCTCTTTAAGGACCTGACCGGGGTTAAAACCATCAATCCCCAGACCATAGTCAGCAGGGTAACCCACTGAGCTATCCAGCTCAGATCAGGAGAGGAGGGTGGAATTTTCCTCCAAGTGGGGAGGGGCAACCAAACCTGGGGCGGGGCTAACTCCCCATGTGACATCATGAGGGGAAAATATGAGAATGGCTTGTTTCAGCACATATTTTCTGAAAGGTGGAGAAAGAGAAGGAATGGATTTTCCTGGTACCTGAGGGGACTGTGGACAGGGCCACATGTTTGTGTTAGACAAGCCTGAAAAAGTGATTTCTGCATATGTCCCCTTTAAACGCTATAAAGCAGCCTCTCCTGCTTGCCTTTGCTCCACTTCTCAGAAACGATGTTCTCATTGATCACCTCAGCGCCTTATTGTTGTCCTTGGTGTTTCTGTGGAATAATGGAGAGTACTTTGAACCTGTGATTTATTGGTGTGTCATGTAATGTGAAAATCAAAACAGGACAGTTAAGTCTTTCATTACCTCCCATTAGGAGGGTTTCTCTCTGACATTATTAATGAAAGGAGTCCTTGACCTTCCCCGGCAATCTAGCGCCACGGCATTGATTAAAAACCCTGGGAGAGTGACAGAGTGCTGGGGGTGAATCATGTTGTCTTTAATATTTGATAAATCCTGCAAGCTGGGGAAAAATGAGGGCCTGTTAATTGAGTTACTGGTGGCAGAGTTCCTCTTTTATTCTAAATGACAGTTTTCTGCGATACTAAAAAGCTTTTGTGTAAAACCAAAAAAAGGAAGCGCCTTCTGCAGGCTATGAGCTTTAACTCCTCTCCACGCAGCTGCAGTTTGATGCGTTTTTGAAGTAAAATCTTTAACAAAATCAATATTTTTGGACTATTTCCTTGCAGGAATAACAACCACAGAATCCTTTTACCCCAGTATTTTTCTTATCAAGGCTGAGGATCCTCCAACACGGCACAGACTCCATCGAGGGAGATAAAACTAATTTATGAGCCATATTAAAATAGCTTTTTGTGACTGACAGGCCCTTAAGGCGATGAGAGGCAGGTTTTACTCACTCAAACTCTCTGATCCCTTAAATCTATAGACTAAAGAGGCATGTAATTTGTGAAAAGCTGTGACCAGTTTGCTGCTAAATTGACTCATTTTGGATTAGAAGCTCAAATCTTTGGTGTGCAGGGGTGAACTTGGTAAAAGGACATTTTTAATCAAGACTAAACCTTTGCTACGCAGCCTCTCAAAGGTCAAGGTGTGATTTATTTAAGAAAATGCTTTGAAGAGGGTTGGATATTAGCACCTGCACATTTCTGTTGTTCTGTAGATTAGTGTACTTCACCTGCTGGCCTCAGTCAGACCTGCTTTACCATCACACTAAGGTAGAATAATACCAGAGGACTCAAGGAATCCTCTGTAAGTGTGCATCAAATACAGTTTTAGTCTAAAATAACTTGAAGCAAGAGAACGTGTCTTTAAATGTTATTATTGTTATTATTTATGCACTATCAGAGTGCATAACAGTCATCTTCAGAACTGATTTTGAGCAGCTAAAAGATCCCTGAAACCTTCAAACATGCCTTCATATCAAACTATTGGTAGAATTTAAAGCCCAGTTGTTAAGCCTTACTGTAAAAAATCATGCTGGCCTTCAAAAATGTAATTCAATAACTTTGTGACCTCGGTAGAGTAAACTAGACTGAATATGGTGTGATGCATTTAAAAAGAGCTTCTTTTGTGTTAAGCACTCACACTGAAGTTTAACTAACTTTAGATATCTGAGTAATACTCACTTTAATCAGGATTTGTTTCATAGCCATTTTCAGTTGTATTAACTTTATTTTTTTGCACTTTTATATCAGATGAACTGACTTTCCTCATCCATTGTAATTTTCCATGTATTCACATTTCAAACATTCATACTCGGAGTCGTCGAGCTTTAGAGACGTCCAGAATGAAAGGTGCATAGTGACACACACAGGCATGTCTCAAAAATTAGAATACTATGAGAAAGTTCAATATTTTTGGTCACTCTTTTCTGAAAGTGAAACCCATATATTAAATAGACTTGTTTAACATAGAGAGAAATATTTCTAGCCTTTATTTCTTGAAATGTTGATGATTATGGCTTACAGATAAGAAAACCCAGAATTCAGTGTCTCAAAAAATTAGAAAATTACATAAGATCAATAAAAAAAAAGGATATTTTAAACAGAAATGTCAGGCTTCTGAAAAGTATGTTCATTTCCATGCATCAATGCTTGGTTGGGCCTCCTTTTGCATGAATTACTGCATCAATGCGGCGTGGCATGGAGGCGATCAGCCTGTGGCACTGCTCAGGTGAAATGGAGCCCAGGTTGCTTTGATAGCGGCCTTCAGGTCATCTGCATTGTTGAGTCTGGTGTCGCTCATCTTCCATAGATTCTCTATGGGGTTCAGGTCACCATGGTCATTGAAGCAGCTTTTGGTACCTTTGGCAGTGTGGGCAGGTGCCAAGTCCTGCTGGAAAATGAAATCAGCATCTCCATGGTGCTTGTCAGCAGAAGGAAGCATGAAGGTCTCTAAAATGTCCTGGTAGATGGCTGCGTTGACTGAGGACTTGAGAAAACACAGTGGACCAACACCAGCAGATGCCATGGCAGCCCAGATCATCACTGACTGTGGAAACTTCACACTGGACTTCAAGAAACGTGGATTCTGGTCCTCTCCACTCTTCGTCCAGACTCTGGGACCTTGAAAACAAGTCTATATAATACATGGGTTTCACTTTCAGAAAGGAGTGAAAAAAAATATTGAACTTTTTCATGATTTTCAGATTTTTTGAGACATACCTCTACATGTTACTCCCAAAAGTGAAGCCAATGCAGAAGTGGAAAAAATTGCAATACCGTGAGTGTCCACTAGAGGCTGTCTGCAGGAACACCAGAAGTCTTGTCTTAACACCCGTAAATCAGCTGTTTTTACACTAGAAATAAACCGTTTTACAGGCTGGTTCAAAAAACCCAAACATGTCTCATTAGCTAATGTCTTCATCTGCTCTGACTGTATGGGGGGGGGGGGGGGGGGGGGCATTAGGTAGATCCAAAGTTAGGTTGAGACCCCGATTTAAATATGGAAGCCTCCATGGATTGGCTTCAAAGGCTTTTGAGTCCGCCTATTGTAAGCAGACGACTGATGTCACACAGGCTTTGTCCAGTTGTTTCCACAGTCTGTGGTTGCTCCACACATGGGGCAGGACTTGTCTAACCAAGTGGGTAACTTCAATCATGGTACAAAAGTGTTTAATGCCCAAAGGCATTCTGGGAAAAATCTTTAGATTAAGCAAAGATTGTCAAACTGTTTGATTAAAATGACAAAAACGAAAACTTAGCTGGACTACCTGTTAGAGTCCTTGTGATAGAGCTGCACAAACGTGGAAATGACAGAAACTTTGTGTTGTCCTCAGTCAGGGCCACCCCTGGCCCACAAGAAGACTCTGGTATGAGTGGGCCTGTAGTCAACCAAAGAAAAACTTGGTCGACCTGGTCAGCGTGTTGGGGGACTGGGGGACGGGGGGACGGGGGGACGGGGGTGGCTACTCGCTGACGAGGATCTTGGTCGGACAAAAGCTTTTGGACCAAACACTGGACCAATCGAATGGAAGCTCTCAGCCCTAAGTATTAGACCCTAACACTGCCCCCCTCCCCACACCCACCCCAACATACTCACTTAACTTTACTCACACAAAGTTATCTTCAGTGACTAAAAACAACATTATCATAATAATCATAACGGTAATGTATTTCAGTTTGTAACTATGGCTGAAATAGTTGGATATAAAGACAGTTCTGGGTTACAGGTCGGCCATCATCAAGGATAAGATGGTAGATACTACCACAGAAGAACGATTATCTGAAAAAGTCATAAAAACATTCTTTCTTTCCACTGAGTCTGAGTCCTGATGCTCTTCTCTGAGCTGATGAAGGACTGTTGGAGTTCTGGGTGTTATAGAGTTCACATCTGGGTTTGTCCTGTAGTTCTCCAGGAGGAAACCAACATTATATCAGAGTCACCAAAGGCCCTGATCCAGCTCCTGAACCAGGACGTGCTCATCCTATAGAAGCTGATTCTGTAGATCTTTGAGGTCTGCATGTGTTCTCTAACAAATGCTCAGTAATGATGAAGATACAGAGCGCCTACCATCAACATTTATTAGCTGAAGCTGCTGGTTTGAAACTTACAAAAGCAGCTTCAGTCCAAAAGAGCCTCTGCCCTTTCCTGTCTGTGACTTTGGATGTTACTACTTTCTTTGTCTTCCTTTCAAAAAGGAATCTTCCGCATGTTCTGCTGCAGTTCAGCGTAAAGCTCAGCTGTGCAAATAATCAATAAACGCTGGAGTGACGGTCTGCAGAACGACCTTCAGATGTGGTCGTCTGGAGAGAGAGGCCTCCAAGCGTGTACATGGAGTAAAGATCATCCACCCCTCCTGTTCTGAATCAAACGTCTCTGTAAAAGGCCTTCAAGGACCTGAATCTTCTGATTGGTGCACCAGTTTAGCTCCGTTGGTAGATCAGGTCTATCTCTGCCTTTATTTCCTGTCTCTTCCTGTCCTCTCAAAAGAAGAGCATAGATAACCAAAAACAAGCTCAATCAGGCTTTTTCTTCTGATTATTTGTGCCTCTCTAAACATAGCTACTGACGATGAGTTAATTTCCATTCCTTCCTTGTAAAGCCATCCTCTTTTATGAATCTAACACTCCCTCTGATCCACAGAGAGAGGCTGAGCCCTGAACCAAGTCTGCTCATGGTCGGGGGCAGAGAGTGGTTTTTAAAGCCGACTATCTGCAGATCTTTTGAAATGCTGTAATGTGAAATATCAAACATCATCTTTGTGATCATCATCTCCTGATAACCATCATTCTGAGATTAATGCTGTTATTATCTGCAGATATCAAACAGTGTTTTCTTGTGATCTTCATGTAAATGTGTCATTATTCTGGGATAAAAGGCTCCTCAATTTCACGCTCTGTCCATCATAGTTTCCCAGAAGCTGTTCGCTGGAATGTTTCAGCTCCACGTGAAGGTAAAACCTCCGTACACACCTGCTTGAGAATCCCAGCAGCCATCTCGTGTCCACAGTCGAAGATGATGTGAAACTCCTTCCCTCTCTTCATCTCCTTCAGCAGCGGTTTAGCATCCTTGGTGTCCGCGGGGAGCTGCCGGATCTTTAACCGGATGTTGTAGCGGGACGGCGCTTTTATGAGCTCTTGCAACCGAATCAAACCTGCAGAGAGACACAGAAACAAAGATTCTCAGTGCTTTCTTTGGCTGGAAGAGTCATTGGTGATGAAAAATGAGCTCAGCTGTAATGGGTCCAGCTCTGCTCCCATGAGGATTATACACTTTCTTATAGTATATTTCAGATCTATTTATCTTCCTGCAGTAATTGAGGTAACAACTGCTCCTGATTGATTTGGCAGCGGTGGTTATAATTAGAGCGAAGCTGCAGGGTTTATTTCTGTTGTCGCTTCATTTCTAATGAAATCCATTTCTCTTCCACACCCTGGCCTGCCCTATCCTGCTATTCTTTATCCTAAAAACCAGATTTTCTCTCCGTGTCCTCTTATTTCCTCTTTCCCGTCTCTTTCTTTGTCCTTTTTAGTCCATCAGATATTACCCATAATGCATCCAAACAGTCTGACAGCCTGCATGGGCACAGTGTCAGCAGACCTTTATGCAGCGATACAAACAGCAGAGAACAAAGACACATATCAATAGTGGAAATGAGCTGACATCATCTTTCATCATAGATCACAATGATTCTCTGCTCACTATTGATCCTCTCCTCCGCTGCACGCCGCTCGCTGTTTGTGAGCGAGATGTTTGTGAAACCAGCCCTCTGTGGGGAAATTGACGTGCACTTTAACCCAATCATAGACGTCTTAATTTTGATCGATGAGCTTCTGTGATGTTCAGCTTCTCTGTTTGGGAGACGAAAATGCAAAGAAGGAACAGCCGAGCGTGAAGTCTATTTCTATATAAGCCTTAACCTTTGGGTTAAAGCAGTGGTACCCATGTGTGGCTCTTTAGTGACGATTCATGGGTCTTTATGCCCCAGAAAACCTAAAAATAAGAAAACATTGACCTCAGAAATTATCTATCGCATGTCACATTAATCCGTTTGTTTCCCACACTTATAAAGTTAGCTTGAATTGTCAAACTCCTTTGTCAACTTCTTTTTGTCTGAATATTTCCATTGCCCTTATTTGCATTTTTTGACACTTTTATCTAGTTTTTGAGACTTCTATCCAGATTTTGCCCCTGTTTTAACCAGTTTTTCACACTTTTATCCAGTTTTTGAGACTTCTATCCAGATTTTGCCCCTGTTTTAACCAGTTTTTGACACTTTTATCTAGTTTTTGAGACTTCTATCCAGATTTTGCCCCTGTTTTAACCAGTTTTTGACACTTTTATCTAGTTTTTGAGACTTCTATCCAGATTTTGCCCCTGTTTTAACCAGTTTTTGACATTTTTATCTAGTTTTGGGACTTCTATCCAGATTTTGCCCCTGTTTTAACCAGTTTTTGACACTTTTATCTAGTTTTTGAGACTTCTATCCAGATTTTGCCCCTGTTTTAACCAGTTTTTGACACTTTTATCTAGTTTTTGAGACTTCTATCCAGATTTTGCCCCTGTTTTAACCAGTTTTTGACATTTTTATCTAGTTTTTGAGACTTCTATCCAGATTTTGCCCCTGTTTTAACCAGTTTTTGACACTTTTATCCAGTTTTTGAGACTTCTATCCAGATTTTGCCCCTGTTTTAACCAGTTTTTGACATTTTTATCCAGTTTTTGAGACTTCTATCCAGATTTTGCCCCTGTTTTAACCAGTTTTTGACATTTTTATCCAGTTTTTGAGACTTCTATCCAGATTTTGCCCCTGTTTTAACCAGTTTTTCACACTTTTATCCAGTTTTTGAGACTTCTATCCAGATTTTGCCCCTGTTTTAACCAGTTTTTGACACTTTTATCTAGATTTTGGACATGGAACGTGACTTCTCTGGAGGGGGAGGAGCCTGAGCTGGTGCAGGAGGTGGAACACTACATCAAGGGTGTGTAGGAACACACCCAGGCCCACAGCTTGGAGCCTTTGTGCTGGAGTTGATAAGAGGGTCATCTCTCTGTGGCTTCAGGTTGCAGAGAGGAAGGCTCCACCTGTAGTTGGGACATGGTCCAAACAGCAGTGAGGATTACCCGGCCTTCTCGGAGTCTCAGGGTGAGAATCTGGAGACTCCACTGTTCTACTGAGGGACTTCAGAGCCCATGAGGGCACCGATGAAGACACCTGGAGGAACGACCTGCTGATCTGAATCTGAGTCACACAGATATTTCTTCTGGTTAATCAGGGATCTTCAGAAGAACTATCAGATTTGAGACATGGGCACTGTTTCAGATTTATTTGACCTTTTTTTTGTATCAATAGTATGTCAGAGTAATTAGAAAAGCTTTTTTATGTGCAGTTATGTGCACAGTTTTTGGTGTCCAGGAGGTCGTTCCTTCTGGTACTAAAACAGTTATGCATCATTTCATTCTGACTAGTGTGGTATCAAAAGTCTAAACTAGGGTGCTGTGACAGCTCTACTGAGCACTGAGTCTGGTTTTTACTTGACCTGGAGATGCCGCATGGTGCTGCAGTGCTGGAGGTGGATTTGGAACAACCAGTGTGAAACAATAATCGTGGTCCATGATGAGTAAGCGGCACAAAACATGAAGGATGCTTCTAGAAGCAGTCCACATTACTGAATGTAGGAGACTTTCACATAACATCCAATGTTTCCACTAAACACAAACATGGTGAGTTACTTTGATATCTAAGGCAGGGGTTCTCAACCTTTTCAGCCCCAGACCCCAAAATAAAGGTGCCAGAGACCAGGGACCCCCACTGGACCTGAAGATGGCTGAAGACAGCCGTGAACATTCTAGATTAGTCATGTGGAGACAAGGCTGACCATCGGGGGGGACATGGGAGAGCTTTCTGGGGGTCAGCAAAACCATGGTCCACTGTAAAGCTAAGCTGTCTGTGTTTTAGATTTAACCTGAATAATAACCACTCTTATCAAAAGAAACAAATATTGTTTTGATACATCTGTGTAGTAAGTAGCCCTCTTAAAAATGTAAACCATTTTATTAAAAGCAGAATTAAAATACGTTAAAACAACTAAAATGGCAGAATAAATAAATAAATAAATAAATAAATAAATAAATAAATGGTGGGAAGGGTGGTGAAATTGAATTTCAAAAGTAGCATAAATGAGTTAGAAGTGTGGAAAATTAGATAGAAATTACAAAAAATAACCAAAGTGGCAAAAATGGGCATATTAAGTGGTAAAAAGGGATTTAAAAAGTGGCTGAAGTGGCATTAAAGTGGCAAAAATTGGTGGAAATTTGGTGAAATAGGATGAAAAATTTAATAAACTGGTAAAAAAAAAGGGGGGGGGGGGGTTTACTGAGGCAGAACTAGGCAGAAATGGGTTCATTTTACAAAAATGGGCATAACAAATGGTGAAATGTGGCACAAAAAGTGGTAAAAAGGGATTTATATTGGCAATAATGGGTCTCAGAGCCAACAATAGGCTGGGAGTGTCAAGATTTGGTTTAGAGGAGGCAAAAACAGGCAGAAAAAAGTGGTGGGAAGGGTTTAAAATGGAGAAAAAATGGGTTTTAAATGGCAAAAATGTGTTAAATTTGGCAAATTGGTGGGAAAAAGTGATGAACATGGTTTGAATTTGGCAAAATTGGTGAAAAATGTCAACAGTGTAACTTTTTAAGGCATCTGGAGACCCCCTCTCAGTGTCACGTGACCCCCGATGGGGTCCCGACCCAACGTTGAGAACCCCGATCTAAGGTAATGTGAGTACTCATATATACCATCAATGTAGTCTTTCATGAACTATCATGGCCACTTTAAATGCACAGTTGCTAAAACTGGAAGCTTTCTTTGAGGATTTAGAGTCCGTGAAAAAAACACTGAGACCAAAAAACAGCCCCCTGATTAAAAATGTCTGACTAGAGCTAAACTGAATCTTTGCTGAATGCTGGAATCTTTTTCATCTCCTCCACTGCTCACCCACTCCCACTGACAGCCGACACAGCTCTAAATATCAGAGCTGTTGGTTTTCTCTTTGTTCCAGCAATAAATAAGAAAGAAACACAAAGAAGCTGCTAACTGGATAATAACTAAAAATGAAAACAAAAGCCAAGTCTCTGTCTCTGATTAGAAATCTATTATCATTATTTAGTGCTGATTCCTCACTGATCAGACCTGGTGCTGCTCCTGACATCAGCTGTTAAATCCACAAACACACACGGGTCTGAACAGTCGCAGCATCTCATGTGAGAGTCTCTGCCTACAGGCCACCGTCCCCAGCTGTTCGGCCCCTGGCATTATTTGTTTACTTCCTGCTTCCAGATGAGTGCACTGCACTGTGGGAAACCAACTCACGCAGCAGCGGGCGTCAGCAGCGGGCGTCAGCAGCGTGCGAGCTGGTTTTCATTAAATCAGGCGCTCAGAGGCACGCTGATGATGGTGATGTCCTCCGAGTGTTGACCCGGGAGACACCGGCTGTGTTACACTGAGAAACGTCTCCTCTGCTGTTTTAGTTACTATGCTAGACGAGGGAAACTCTGTTGTATCTCATGACAGAGCTAGGAAGCAAAGAAAGAACGAAACTGAAATTAAAACTCAAAGATTTTTATGTGTTAAACACACTTAACATGAATGACTGAGGGGTTTTGGCACTGATCTTTTCAGAACTAAAAGGTTTAAGCAATAAAAACATTCAAATTTAAAAAAAAGTCCTCCTGTTTTGGGATTCTGAGTCATAATTTAAAGCACTTCCTGTCTGCCGAGACACAGAGGGCCACGTCCCAGCCTCTCTGTGTCTCGTTCTCAGTCTTTCAGACTCTCTCCTCCAGTTTCTCAGTGTTTGCACAGGAGCCGCTCAGCAAAGCATGATGACAACAGAACAGCCTAGCATTGGTTGTCACAGCCCAGTCACAATGCATTCTGGGATACAGACAATATGGCACTAGCTGCAAGCTGCAGGAATGATGGAAAAAGAATCATAATATTTATAAAAAGACTTTCAGTATCAGAGTTACTGGTGTGGATTTAATATTGAAAAACCCCAGAAAGTCAGCCCAGTTCCAGGCTCACTAGAAAAGCCTCTGTTAGAGCTACGAAGACGTGGACAGCGTCATTAGAACGGTACGACGGAGGACTTCCAGAGGAAGCGGCTACGATTTATGGTTTGAAGGTAATTTAACGTTGGAAATCATGTGTGTCTTCCTGTTGTATACGGCGTTCTCAGAGGGTTGAAATAAAACATAACTGTCTTTTTTTGGGGCAACTCCTCAGCAGTGCAAAGACGAGGTGGTCACAGAGCCGCGTTGTGTGCCATGAGCTCACCGACAGACCCACGGACTACACACTGGTACCTAACCAATCATCTGGTACTTTCTACAGGCCATGTCCTGAGTTTAATTTACGGCTTGGACAGTAGAAGTTGAATAATTCAATCAGTGTTACGACAAAGATGCTACTAAGGTCGTTTTCACGCCTGATAGTCCGGGGGACTCGGTCCGTTTTGGAACAGAAATCGCAGCATTTTTGTTCTTTCCTTTGGTTTGGTTCGCATTCACACTGCTCTTGGTCAAACGGACCAAACCACAGCGACAAAAAAGAAAACAAGGCGTAGAAGAAGACGAAACCGATCTATTTTTCCACATAAACAATGAAAAAACACAGAATTCACACCGTCTTTGGGGTTCTGCTTTTGCATTGGGGCATTATGAGCAGCCAGCGAGGCGGTGAGCTGTCCAACATGTTCTTCTTTACATGAATAAATCAGCACCGACTACGACGTGTTGCCATGGCTACACAGACGTACCGACATGTATTTGAGTGTATTAAATCAAATATAATCCATTAATCATTACGCTTCTTGCCACTTCCTACCTTTGGTTCATAAGTTGGTCCGCTTTGCTTTTACACCTCAGCCAGGGTTAGTTTGGAAGCGGACCGAGACCCCCTGTTTTCAAGCGGACCAGAGTCCACTTGTTTGGTCCACACCAGAGTCCGTGTGAGCTTTGATGAAGATTTACACTTCTTCAGTTCCAAGGTAGCTCTACGATCAGTTTGACTAGCTCAGTGTTCAGAACTGAAGTCCTGTCCTCTCCGTCCTTATGCTGAATTATGGCATTAGAAGATTGACCTTCCTGTTGTCTTCACTCCAGGCTTTCGTCCATCTAGACAGCTGGATATTGGGTAATTGCTGATGACTTCTTGGGTTATAGCTGGACCTGAGTTCACACTGACCTTTGGCTTTAGCCAGAGATTTTAATCGTTACAGCCATGCTTAAACACAGGAGGCACAGAAAGGCCTACAGGTTCAGTTTTAAGAGTGTGCAGGGATCCACACATCAGCATGACAAGTTTGTCTCTTGCTGACATCCATAAAAACATCTTGCAGCAGGATGCAGTAACGTGTTTGATGCTGTCTACCTTCCAGAGATGTTGGACATCCTGGTTTTGTGGAATCAGATTCTGCCCTTTGAGTCTCCTCTTCTGGCTTAAAGAAGCTGGACAACTTGTCTGTGAGCATTGGTGCCAATGGAATCAACATCAGTTGATCGGGTAGACCATAGTGTTTGTGGACTTTTACAGTCTGCCCACTGAGCCAAGGATAAACCTCCTCTGACACGTAGTCCTCTTCATCCCTTTAGACCTTTATGATCTTGTTGGATTTGATCTTTTTTCCAAGCTCTGCCTTGAATCTTTGCAGACTGAATGCAAGTTTCAAGTTTCTAAGCTAGCACATTAGACCAGTGATACTTCACGCATGGCTCTGGAGCCACATGTGGATCGTCTGTCATTTTTTGTGGTTCTTTTATGTCTTATTTTGAAATATAATTCCCCCAGAAAACCTTTTAAAAGGGAAACTTTATTGCCCCTTGTACCATTTTTGCCACTTTCCACCCAATTAAGCTACCTTTTGTCATTAAATACCACTTTTTTCCAATTTTTTTGCCCATTTTTGCCACTTTTTGCCCATTTATGCTGCCTTTAACAGTTTTACGGTCCAGTTTTTGCCCTTTTCATAATTTTTTGCCACTTTTTCCATTTTTGCCACTTCTTTTTGCCACTCTCTATATTCTATTTTTTTGTTTTTTTCATACTTTTTTTGCCACTTTTTTTTTTTTTTCAATTTTTGCCCTTTCTCATCATTTTTTTGCCACTTTTTCCATTTTTGCCACTTTTCCTCCATTTCTTGCCCATTTTCACCATTTTTGGCCACTTTTTTCCAAATATTGCCACTTTTTGCCCATTTAAGATACCTTTTGCCACTAAATACCTTTTTTTTCCTCCTTTCTGCCTTTTTTTCACAATTTTTTGTCACTTTTTTCCATTTTTGCCCTTTATCATCATTTTTTGCCACTTTTTTCCATTTTTGCCACTTCTTTTTGCCACTTTTCCTCCATTTCTTGCCCTTTTCCACAATTTTTTTGCCACTTTTTTCCATTTTTTGCCACTTTTTGCCTATTTAAGCTAGCTTTTGCCATTAAATACTGCTAGTTTTCTAATTTTTTTTTGCCCATTATTGCCACTTCTTTAAGCCACTTTTATCCCATTTTTGCCCTTTCCACCATTTTGCCCATTTAAGCATCATGGTGCTATCAAATAAGATTTGTTTTCTATGTTTATGTCTATTTTGCCACCCTTGACTGCTTTTTACCCATTTTAGTCACTGTTTACTCTTTTTGTTGCCATGTTTCTTCCACTTTTGGACCATTTCTTCCACCTGTAACTAATTTTTCTGTTACTTTCCACCCATCTTTTTCCATTTTTTATCCCAATTTTTGCCCATTTTTTGCTGCTTTATGACCATTTTTGCCATCTTTAACTTATTTTTGTTGGCACTTGGAGCCATTTTTGCCACTGTTCACCCCTTAGTTTGTGGCTCTTGCAAATGTATTTTTCAACAATGTGGCTCTTTGGTTGAGCAGGGTTGAGTAACGCTGCATTAGACTGACTGCTCCACATATCCATGGCATTGGATATTCAGACAGTGTTTGAGAAGGGCTAAACCTTTCAAAACAAAACTTGACTGGGCTCATGTTTATCCGTCACGTTCATCACAGGCCAATCAGAGGAACAGAAACATGATGTAGTAGGCGTGCACTGCTCACGATGTGAGCTCAACGTTCTGGAGCTGACCCAGGATCGTTCACCATCAGTGGAGCCATTTAGTAAATCAAACTCTCACTGAAGCTGAGTTAAAACACCTTTTTCCACTAAGAAACCTTTCAGCGGGATCCTTTGCTCTTCTAACAAACAAATGTGGTCCAGTTCTTATCAAACTGCTGCTGAAGCTGCATCCTATCTCGTCACTGGACGCCATTGTTTACAGGGTTAACTAAACCTAGCATGTAGCTACCGCCTTTCCTTCCTCCAACGTTGCTGATTGGTCTGGTCAGCTTAAAGCATTGTTAGATAGATTTGCCTGACAGACATAAAATCTATCGGCTTTACAAGGTTATTAAGTTTCTCCATACGTCCTTAAGTTTATCTGTATCTAAGTGTGATCAAGTCAAAGAACACTTATGTCAGACTTGTTCCCGTTTATCACAAAGCCTCAGTTTCCTTTCACTTGTTTTGTCTTTGTAACTCTCAAGACTCTGGGATCTGCTCATTGTGCAGGAAATCACAGAGAGTAATAGCATGAAGACTGATGCAGGTATCTAGGCTGTAAAGATGCTGACATTTATTTCTGAAGGTCATCAGTTGATTGGGCCCACAACAATGTGTTCATAATCGTCTTCCATAAAGACAGGCTGTTGCAGAGGCAGTCCTTGTTGTTGGTTGGTCTTTGTGTTTTCTTCCATTGTTGCACACTGTTTGAGTCCCTTTTGTGAGTGCTGCAGTAATAAAGACAGGGTGCTGTAAACACAGCGCATAGGCCTGTACGGAGTTTACGCCACACATCAAACCATAACAATTCAAACTACAGTCTTCTTCAGAGAAGCAACTATTTCTGACCTTTGTCACCTCATAATTCTATATACCATATTAAACTATAACGACACAGATGCCTGTCTGACTTGTGAGGTTAGTGCCAGCAGCATGTCCTGACCCCTGACCCCACTTAACAGCTTTCTCCTACATGGAGATGCTGCTGTGTCACTCTAAGACTGGTACATGTTGGTGTGTTGGCATTAACCCTTTAAAACCTACAGGATCACTGGCGCTCCCATTTGCATATCTACTTTGAACCGTTGGTAGAATTGTAACCAAATGAGATAGAGCAATAATTCTTTATGCATAGAAAACCAGAGGAGTTACACGAACATATCACACATTCAGTGCGTTCCAGAGAACTCTTTCCTTCTAGAAATATCCTTCCTTCTTTAGCACAAATGTAGTATAAAGTGTACACATCAAAAACAATAATATAATATAATCCGGGCAATAAATGTGTTGTTTTCTTGCAGGTCACAGTCACACTTGCTATTGTTTTAACATGGTCGTCTGCAAACACATGTATGCTCAAAAGTATCTGGCACACTTAGAGTTTTGATTTCACTGCTGTGAAAAGTTTATGTTTTAAAAATATGCTCTTTTTGCAAATTGAGCACAGTTTCATTTTAGTTTCATTTTTGCCAGTTTATAAAGATGAGTGTATTTAAAATGAAGCTATGAACACACTCAAAATATCTTTTTTTTTTTTTTTTTTTTTTTGTGGTTTTAAATGATATTTTGGAACTATATTACGATCACAATTTTGAGGGATAGCTGTGACAGCTGTGACGTCTCTGTATTCAGGAAAATATGTGGAGAAGACAAAACAATTTTAATTTTTCCTGTGTTTTTTTACACTTTTGAGCAATTTAATTTATTACTATGGACTAATCATATACAGACCTTTGAAATTTGGGTTCTAAGGGTTGTGTTGATTTATAGCCAATTCAAATATGTCCTAACTGTATGCTAACTGCTAGCAAACACAGTGTAAGCGGATGAAATCTTTGCTTTCCCTCATCAAACTCATCAAATACACAATCCAACAACTCCAAAACGCTCCCGTGGACAAGTTGTGACCTGCACATTCACCACGCTATGAAATAATAATGTATAATCATGTAACATTACGACACATGAAGCAAATACTCAGAACTATTTCTTGAGTAAACCACTGGGCGGGGTGACACAGTGCAGCAGCCATGTCTGGAGTGTAGTTCTGGCTTTGCATTTAACTTTAAAACATCTCCGTCTCATAATGTTCCATGATTATTTCATAGCGTGGTGAATGTGCAGGTCACAACTTGTCCACGAGAGCGTTTTGGAGTTGTTGGATTGTGTATTTGATGAGTTTGATGAGGGAAAGCAAAACTTCCGTCTGCTAAAATAGCGTTCACGGTGCAGCTGGTTTAACGGTCCCCCCAGATCTAGAAACAGCTTACACCGACAACTAAAGGAAACAGACCTATTACTAAGACTATAGGAATTATGGCAATGGGCAAATTTGCCAAAATGTTGAAGTATCCCTTTAAAACCAGTTGCATTACAACATATTATTCAGGGGTAGTAATGTAAACTGTACACTGTCATAACTAAAGTAGCATAACTTGCCAAAAGTAAAAGAAATGAAAACTTAACTTAATACATGAAGCAGCAGTCAAATTATGTTTGTTAATCACAATTATGGGACGAAAAATTTAATATAACGAGAAAAAATAGACTCTTTCTCTCATTACAGTTATCTTATTTCTACATGATGATTTTAATCTCTCATACATGAATTTATACCTTTGAGTTCTTACTTTTTAATCACATTATATTTATTTTATCATGTGTTGATGATTTTTGAATCATATTTATGAACTTAATCTGATGAACTGCCCTCATTTCTGACTTTTTGCCTGTTTTTTTTTTTTTTTTTTTTTAATGTTTTAGCTCCAACAACTTTGTCCCACTAGCCCCACGTTATAACCATGTTAGCTATAATCACTGATATCAGAGATATGCCACACACACACCATAATAGTCTCACCTACGACCTAACCTTAAATAATGGCGTGTAAAATCACGTTTGTGGCAGAGTTTCAGAGGTGGGTGGACACGTGACGACATTTATCACTGACACAGCTGTGTCGTTGCAGTCTGCAGCTAAAAACAGAGATCTGAACTTAAGACCTTTAGCTAACCATCAGTGCAGGCGTTAGCTTGTTTAGCTAACCATCAGTGCAGTCGTTAGCTTGTTTAGCTAACCATCAGTGCAGTCGTTAGCTTGTTTAGCTAACCATCAGTGCAGTCGTTAGCTTGTTTAGCTAACCATCAGTGCAGTCGTTAGCTTGTTTAGCTAACCATCAGTGCAGTCGTTAGCTTGTTTAGCTAACCATCAGTGCAGTCGTTAGCTTGTTTAGCTAACCATCAGTGCAGTCGTTAGCTTGTTTAGCTAACCATCAGTGCAGGCGTTAGCTTGTTTAACTAACCATCAGTGCAGTCGTTAGCTTGTTTAGCTAACCATCAGTGCAGGCGTTAGCTTGTTTAACTAACCATCAGTGCAGTCGTTAGCTTGTTTAGCTAACCATCAGTGCAGTCGTTAGCTTGTTTAACTAACCATCAGTGCAGTCGTTAGCTTGTTTAGCTAACCATCAGTGCAGGCGTTAGCTTGTTTAGCTAACTATCAGTGCAGTCGTTAGCTTGTTTAGCTAACTAGCAGTGCAGTCGTTAGCTTGTTTAGCTAACATCAGTGCAGTCATTAGCTTGTTTAGCTAACCATCAGTGCAGTCGTTAGCTTGTGTAGCTAACATCAGTGCAGTCGTTAGCTTGTGTAGCTAACCATCAGTGCAGTCGTTAGCTTGTTTAGCTAACATCAGTGCAGTCGTTAGCTTGTGTAGCTAACCATCAGTGCAGTCGTTAGCTTGTGTAGCTAACATCAGTACAGTCGTTAGCTTGTGTAGCTAACCATCAGTACAGTCGTTAGCTTGTGTAGCTAACCATCAGTACAGTCGTTAGCTTGTGTAGCTAACATCAGTACAGTTGTTAGCTTGTTTAGCTAACTAACAGTGCAGTCGTTAGCTTGTGTAGCTAACATCAGTGCAGTCGTTAGCTTGTGTAGCTAACCATCAGTACAGTCGTTAGCTTGTGTAGCTAACATCAGTACAGGCGTTAGCTTGTGTAGCTAACTAACATTATGGTCGTTAGCTTGTGTAGCTAACATCAGTGCAGTCGTTAGCTTGTGTAGCTAACCATCAGTACAGTCGTTAGCTTGTGTAGCTAACATCAGTACAGTCGTTAGCTTGTTTAGCTAACTAACAGTGCAGTCGTTAGCTTGTGTAGCTAACATCAGTACAGTCGTTAGCTTGTGTAGCTAACCATCAGTACAGTCGTTAGCTTGTGTAGCTAACATCAGTACAGGCGTTAGCTTGTGTAGCTAACTAACAGTACAGGCGTTAGCTTGTGTAGCTAACTAACATTATGGTCATTAGCTTGTGTAGCTAACATCAGTGCAGTCGTTAGCTTGTGTAGCTAACTAACAGTACAGGCGTTAGCTTGTGTAGCTAACTAACATTATGGTCGTTAGCTTGTGTAGCTAACATCAGTACAGTCGTTAGCTTGTGTAGCTAACCATCAGTACAGTCGTTAGCTTGTGTAGCTAACTAACAGTATGGTCGTTAGCTTGTGTAGCTAACATCAGTACAGTCGTTAGCTTGTGTAGCTAACCATCAGTACAGTCGTTAGCTTGTGTAGCTAACATCAGTACAGTCGTTAGCTTGTGTAGCTAACCATCAGTACAGTCGTTAGCTTGTGTAGCTAACCATCAGTACAGTCGTTAGCTTGTGTAGCTAACTAACAGTATGGTCGTTAGCTTGTGTAGCTAACATCAGTACAGGTGTTAGCTTGTGTAGCTAACTAACAGTACAGGCGTTAGCTTGTGTAGCTAACTAACATTATGGTCGTTAGCTTGTTTAGCTAACATCAGTACAGTCGTTAGCTTGTGTAGCTAACATCAGTACAGTCGTTAGCTTGTGTAGCTAACTAACAGTATGGTCGTTAGCTTGTGTAGCTAACCATCAGTACAGTCGTTAGCTTGTGTAGCTAACTAACAGTATGGTCGTTAGCTTGTGTAGCTAACATCAGTACAGTCGTTAGCTTGTGTAGCTAACTAACATTATGGTCGTTAGCTTGTTTAGCTAACATCAGTACAGTCGTTAGCTTGTGTAGCTAACCATCAGTACAGTCGTTAGCTTGTGTAGCTAACTAACAGTATGGTCGTTAGCTTGTGTAGCTAACATCAGTACAGTCGTTAGCTTGTGTAGCTAACTAACAGTATGGTCGTTAGCTTGTGTAGCTAACATCAGTACAGTCGTTAGCTTGTGTAGCTAACTAACATTATGGTCGTTAGCTTGTTTAGCTAACATCAGTACAGTCGTTAGCTTGTGTAGCTAACCATCAGTACAGTCGTTAGCTTGTGTAGCTAACATCAGTACAGTCGTTAGCTTGTGTAGCTAACCATCAGTACAGTCGTTAGCTTGTGTAGCTAACCATCAGTACAGTCGTTAGCTTGTGTAGCTAACCATCAGTACAGTCGTTAGCTTGTGTAGCTAACTAACAGTATGGTCGTTAGCTTGTGTAGCTAACCATCAGTACAGTCGTTAGCTTGTGTAGCTAACCATCAGTGCAGTCGTTAGCTTGTGTAGCTAACATCAGTGCAGTCGTTAGCTAAACAAGCTAACATCAGTGCAGTCGTTAGCTTGTGTAGCTAACTAACAGTGCAGTCGTTAGCTTGTGTAGCTAACATCAGTGCAGTCGTTAGCTTGTGTAGCTAACTAACAGTGCAGTCGTTAGCTTGTGTAGCTAACATCAGTACAGTCGTTAGCTTGTGTAGCTAACTAACAGTATGGTCGTTAGCTTGTGTAGCTAACATCAGTACAGTCGTTAGCTTGTGTAGCTAACCATCAGTACAGTCGTTAGCTTGTGTAGCTAACCATCAGTACAGTCGTTCTAACTAACAGTATGGTCGTTAGCTTGTGTAGCTAACATCAGTACAGTCGTTAGCTTGTGTAGCTAACCATCAGTACAGTCGTTAGCTTGTGTAGCTAACTAACATTATGGTCGTTAGCTTGTTTAGCTAACATCAGTACAGTCGTTAGCTTGTGTAGCTAACCATCAGTACAGTCGTTAGCTTGTGTAGCTAACTAACATTATGGTCGTTAGCTTGTTTAGCTAACATCAGTACAGTCGTTAGCTTGTGTAGCTAACCATCAGTACAGTCGTTAGCTTGTGTAGCTAACTAACAGTATGGTCGTTAGCTTGTTTAGCTAACATCAGTACAGTCGTTAGCTTGTGTAGCTAACCATCAGTACAGTCGTTAGCTTGTGTAGCTAACTAACATTATGGTCGTTAGCTTGTTTAGCTAACATCAGTACAGTCGTTAGCTTGTGTAGCTAACCATCAGTACAGTCGTTAGCTTGTGTAGCTAACCATCAGTACAGTCGTTAGCTTGTGTAGCTAACTAACAGTACAGGCGTTAGCTTGTGTAGCTAACTAACATTATGGTCGTTAGCTTGTTTAGCTAACATCAGTACAGGTGTTAGCTTGTGTAGCTAACTAACAGTACAGGCGTTAGCTTGTGTAGCTAACTAACATTATGGTCGTTAGCTTGTTTAGCTAACATCAGTACAGTCGTTAGCTTGTGTAGCTAACTAACAGTATGGTCGTTAGCTTGTGTAGCTAACCATATAGACCAGTAACAGTAGCGACCAGAGCATGGCCAGTGTAACGCAGTAGAAGTAAAAAGTTCTCTGCTCAGTAACTACTCTCAGAAGTAGGAGTTAAAAAACTACTCAACTACACGTAACGGAGTAAATGTGGCGCGGTTCTACCCACCTCTGATCTGACTCAGGAGATGTCCTTTATGTCTATTTTATCTGCTCCAACTATCTCTGGTAGATTTAACAACACAAAGCAGAACTGTCTCTACCAACAGATCAGAATAACCATCAGACACACCTGAAAATAAGCAGCTGTGACTCTTTTTTGCTGTTTTCCTGTCAAATCAAACCAAACAACCGAAGTAAGAAGTGAACTTTGACCTCTGCGAACCGTTACATCCCTACTGACTGATTTATGACATTCAGATGTTCTTAATGAAACGTGGCTCTCCTGTCTACTGTATGCTGATTCAACCACATGTTCATTCAGCTCAGTAAAAAACAGACTAAATGTCCAATGAATGATGCATGAGTGGCGGTCATGTTGGGGATAAATGTCTCCATTTGGATTCAAATCCCAGCGGTGTCTTTAATTTATTCCCTCTCTTCCTGCACAAACAAGAAGCTCTCCCTTTGGTCCGTGGACAGAGTACCTGCAGTAGTACTGACAATATTTACTCTGGCGTTTTGGTGATTTCATTGGATTATTCATTTAAAGGATGGAGCTCAAAAGGGAGGGCACACCTCTGATTTAGAGAACACGACAGAAGGACAGACGCAGGGACAGATGGACCCACGCTGATCCGTTTAGTTCCTCCTATGATTTCACTGAGGGGGGGTCACCATGTGGAACAAACTCATGATGTGGCAGAGGTCCTCCAGCATGGCCACAGCCTTCTGCATCAGTGATGACTAGGTGGGAAATCTTCATGTTTTTCCTAAATTCCATGAAATAATGAGCATTAGCTTTGCTCTTGGAAGTAAATGAGTTGTATGGGGAATGTCTTTCCACTCTGGATCTGCTGCTTTTTACATGTCGGCCATATTGGCTGCTTTACTTCCATCCATGTGGCTCCAGGTCTCATCCTCTCCCTTCTTCTCCGGTTTCCTCATTGCCAGTTATTTCTTTGCACATCTGAGGATTGTCACAGTCGTAACCCAAAATCTTGGAGCGACGTCTCTGATTGGTTGGTCCCACCGTCACCTAGGAAACCTCTGTTTGGTGAATTTAAGAGCCATTTTTTACTGACAGAAAGTTTAAATAGAATATTGATAGAATTTAATTTTTTTTTCCATTCAATTTATTTCATTTTTATTCAAGTGAAAAACCGTTTCTATTACCTCAGGTTCTATTCACAGCTTTGTTGTTGTGTTTTTATGCACATTTTGATGTTCTTTTGTCATGTTACCAAGTTTAAAAGGGACACTATGAATAAAAAGTGCATTTTTTCATCAGATTGATCCGTATTGGTTTGAAATTTGACATTACCAGCTGCTTACTGGGTGCTGGAAATAGCTGACCCGGCTACATTTCATGATTTTGGCCCAGTTGAATTTGTAAATGGATAGCCCTGCCCCACATATATATATATATATATATATATATATATATATATATATATATATATATATATATATATATCAGTATAAACGGCCCAGGTCTGGGCACTTGAAAATGTGAAAGGCCTTTAATTCATACAGAAAGAAACATACGATACAGCAGAGCATATCAACTCTTTTTAGGATAACACATGTCAGATACCACAGCAGCAAAAATCATAAAGAGCCAACATCTGGGCATTCCTTGTCTGTATCAGAAACTGAATGCAACATCCTGCACACAGTCTTACTAATGTAACTACTCCAGCATTAATATGTTCTGCCAACATGTTGCCAACGTATTTGTGCAACTGAGACGGTTCCAACATGAAACCCGGGATAACATGAATATTAGACAGACGGATGGATGGATGGGTACAGTCATGGACAAAAGTATTGGCACCCCTGGAATTTTTCCAGAAAACACACCATTTCTCCCAGAAATTGTTGCAATTCCAAATGTTTTTGGTATACACGTTTATTACCTTTATGTGCTTTGGAACAAGACAAAAAAACAGAAGAAAAAAGACAAAAATGACCAAATTTTACACAAAACTCAAAAAATGTGCCAGACAAAATTGTTGATGGTTATAGGAAGAGGTTGGTTTCAGTTATTTTTTCCCAAAGGTGTGCAACACAAATATGAAGTTGAGGATGACAACAATTTTGTCAGGCCCATTTTTGAGTTTTTTGTAAAATTATGTCAATTTTGGCTTTTTTTCTTCTGTTTTTTGTATTGTTCCAATGCACATAAAGGAAACACACGTGTATACCAAAAACATTTGGGAGAAATGGTGTATTTTCTGGAAAAATTCCAGGGATGCCAATACTTTCATCCATGACTGTAGATGGATGTCACTGTTGAAATCATTTAACAATGGACTGTAACAGCATACCTCTCATAGACAGCGTTTGGGAAAGGGCAGAGCCTTTGAAAAAGACTCAGAGGGTGATTGGATGAATGTTCTGTCTGTCACATCTTTACGGGCCAATCAGAGCAACGAGGAGTAAACTCCATAGAGAACTGTATAACACGAACCATGTCTACCACTGTAGACATGTCAGTACACGACTTTTGTCATTTTTGAAAAGAAAACAACTCACTGCTGTTCTTTGTTCTTCTTTTAACGAAGAAATGTCGTCAAGTTCTGATAAAACTGGCGCTCTAGCAGCATCCACACCAATCTCTTCCACCATATTTGCAACGGCCTCTTGCTGCTGCTTGCTTACATCACGACTCCACCACGCCAAAAAGTACCGCCCCTCAACGCTGATTGGTCCTGTCACTTTCTAACCGGGCCCAAACAGTTCAGACGGGAGCTTTGCAAGGTTACAGGGCACATGCTCAAACCAAGGAGTAGGAATTGTAGATCACAATAAGTAGATCACAGAGAGAAAATCAGATCAGTCACTAAAGATTAGAGCTCAAGCAGACATTTAGAGCACAAAGACACAAAAACTAGCTCTGGAGTTTTGCAACAATAATGACTCCATAGAGGCGCTGACTTTAAAGTGTTTGTAAATCATGCTTCTACATTAAATTAAATTCTTATTCATATGAATTGGATTGATTGAGATAAGAGGTGTAATAGAGCCAGTAGTCTGCTGTTTGTCTGACAGCCTCCTCCTATAATAAAGCTCATTCTGACGGCGTTACTGAAGCTTTGACTGAGCTGCTCTGACTGAAAAATCAACCTGTGCTTTTTGATTTACACCGTGTTATTAAACTCTCAAACTAGATTCAACCAGTTCTGCTTTAATTAGACCGGCCCGTGTTTTATTCATGTACTTATTCATGTCTATTTTGCTAAATGTATTCCTCTTTGGTCACCTAACAATAATTCTCATTTAATTTGACTGATTTCTTCATTTTCTGCAGATGTTGTTGCTCTCAATGGTGTTGGGATCAGTGATTTGATATCATATTATCTCTGTTAGTTATTCATTACTGAGCAAAGCCATTAAAATCATAAATGACTTGAACTGAAAGAGGCCTGGATGTAGAGCTGAGCTTACATGAACATGCATGTAGGAGTGAGGGAAGAGTGCTTATGTTTTATGTGCTTCAGTCCAATCACAGACGAGCTCCTGATGTTGTGTGAGCTGTCTTCAGAGAGAGAAACAGCTTCCACTGCTGGAGCAGCAATCTGTGTTTTACGGTTAGTTAGTTAACATCGATAAAAGCAGCAGACACATCTGAGTGCTGCACTCGCTCATCATAAACACATGTCAGAGCACCTCTCTGCCTCCGCTCGCTCACACGTCTCTGCTTCCATTCTGCATGGATGAATCCTCCTTCATACCTTTCCAAAACCTACAGCCACAGCCCGCTGGGAGAGCGCGGGGGAAATTTCTGGAGTGCTAGAAACGAGGGGTGTCAGCACTGATCAGTATTGACGGCGTTTAATAGGCAGCGACTGCTCTAGGATCCATATTTAACTCTGCATGAATATTTCATCCCCTCTAAGCGTTTATTAGGGGCCGTCTGGGAGTCTCCTGAGCGTAAAACAGATCGGCCCGCCTGTGATAAATATCCTTGTGAGGGAACGGCCCCTCCAGCCTTCCCATCGTACTCCCCTTTGAGTGCATCGCAGGCGACAAGGAAGAACAGCTCCTTTTACTGAGCTGCTCAATCATCATTGGCCCTAAGACATTTAAGTGATTCCCCCAGACGGCCAGTCTGCAGCGCTGCATGATGGGAAAAATGGCTGATGAGTCACTGAGCTGCAGACTTCTCAGGTCAAGGTTAATGCGACCCTCCCCACATCGGCGGGCTTATTTATGTCCAATCAAAGGCGTCGAACACGTTGGAGAAAGATTAAAGCAGGCGTGCGGTCAAAGGTTCATACAGTTGCGCAGGAATGGCGGCAGAATATGCACGCCGCTGCTCCGTCCATGTAAAAAACCTCTGCACATGTGCAAATGTGGGCCAGTCTGCAGCAGCATGAACTGTCTTAGTTATTAGTTACACCATAGTTCTCCCAGCACTAAATCACTGGTGCTGAAAAGACTGTTCTCCAAGCCAGCACTCTATTTTTCTGCAATTAACTCCACCCTTCACATATCTGCTCTTACCACATGGTAGCCTTTAGTGCACGCATATAAAAAGTTTTTCTGCTGCAGAACGAGTTCAAGTAATTAATTTGAAAATGGGAACAAATACGTTTAGCTGCTATATGTAGTCCTAAGACAAATCAAAGGCACATAAAGGGGGAGTAGCATGAAAAATGAGACCCTGAGTCAGTCGCCTCAGAGGACTCCATCCTCCTCCGCCTTGTGCTTCCTCTCTCACACATTCAATTTCAGCTAAATCTACATCTAAATGCATGTGTCTGGAGCAGCCCGATGATCTAGTTACACCATGTTTCAGCAAATAGTCCCTGCAAAAATAAAATTTCAATATCTGAACTGCAAGCATGAACCAGCCATGCTTTCTCAGCATCATTTAGAATGACTGTGTGACCCCAGAAGAGTGATTGTGAACATTAAACATTATAAATGTGCTGTTTTCTGGTCTCTGATGTGCACAAACTAATATCAGACTGAAAGTGTGCTTCCCCTTATGTCTGTGGGTTGAGAATTAAAGGATCCCAAAAGTCCCAAGCTAACCTGACATGCCACATCAACTCATATCCAAAATCTTTGGACTTTTCTGAAAATCTTCAGCTGATTGGAGGAACGTTTTGCCTTTCACATTCATGGCGGGCCAATCAGAGCAGAGCTCAGAGATAGAGCACTGAGCAAGATCACCCCCTCCCCTCCAGCTTTTCTTTTATCACATCTGATTGGTTAAAAGTTGTACACACACACACACACACATCAAGTCAAACACAGCCCTTCTGCAGAACGATGAGGAGAAAATATCCTCCCTTTATTCTGTGCTGTCTAGTGCTGGGAGGGGACACGGAGCTACAGGAAACGCACAAAAACCTCTTCTCTGCCGAGACGAGCTCTCAGTGTGGCTCTCTGCTCTGGTTTTAATAAGGAAACGTCCAGTTTGGACCAAAGTGCAGCTGTGGCTAAGTCTGAGCTAATGGCTCCACTAGCAGGCCTTTTATATGAGCACCCTTTCCCCGTTACTATTACATAATCGTGCAGAAGCAGGTCAGCAGAAGAGCGAAAACATCTTCCCCAACAGGAAAAGCTTTTGGTGTTGTTTTTATTCTTTATTTCATACAGAAATGTGGTCCAGTCCTTATAAAAGGGACACGATGTTAAAGCCACATCTGAGGTATTTACTGCAGTGGCCGCCGCAGTTAGAACCAGACCCAACGGCTCTGAAGGTAGCTTCACTCACTAGAGATGGGTGATACCAATGTTTTTAATTCAATACAGTATCAATACTATTGATGTAATTTTATCAATGCTGATTCCGATAATTTTGAATGAAGAAGAAAATTTTGGACGAGCAACTTTAAAAAGACATATGATGGTCATTCAGAAATTAATTTAGGGAGAAACTTCAATTTAATCAAAATATTTGTGCACGCAGGTAAAAAAAAAAAAATATAATCATACACAAACTTGTACTTAAAATTAAAATATCTAAAACAGTGTTACTCAACACAGTGTGGGAAACAAACGGATTAATGTGACGTGCAAAAGATAATTTCTGAGGTCAGTTTTCTTTTTTTAGGTTTTCTAGGGCATAAAGAGCCACAGGTTGAGTACCACTGCACTATAACATTAAAACGTCTGAATTCTTTTCTTTTTAAATTCAGATAGGACTACATTAGCCACCTATAGCCACCAGTTTAAAACAAAGATGTTAGAAATACTAGTCATCAAAGATTTCATGGAAATATTTATCTTTTAATGTTTCTACAACGTGGTCTTGGTGTTGAAATGTGGTCTCAGTACTTTTTATGTTTTCTTACAATGTTGAAATTGACTTGGGGACCACAGAGAGTGAGAAAGACAGCAGGGTTCACATAACAGACTAAAATGAAAAAAATGAAATTCATATGTGAGCGAGTGGAGTTGCTGAAATCTGTTACTGATTGGTCTTCAAAGTCACATGGTACGCCGAGGCACTCGGCGGAGAAGCAGTGGTGAGACGTGTTTCGAGGTACTCATTTGGTATCAATACTTTGTCCTACCACCATCAGCCAGCCAGCCAGCCAGATACACACAGACACATCTGAAGGGCTGTCCGCTGACTTATTAGCTACGGTTACATGAGCCTTTTTTTCACCATCAGATTAAATTCATTTGGATCAGAGATGAAAACGTCTCCGTACACATGGACGCTGGAAGATACAATCCAGTTCAGATACGTGTGCTCAGACATCTCAATCTGATCTGAATACAAATGTTCTGACATGCGTCTTATCGTCCCACCGGTTAAATCTACCGACAGTTTGTCGAAGAAGAAGAAATTCTTCTTATGCATCTGTAAACAAACCGCCTGACTTACACTAGCCATCCCCAAATAACGGCCAGCGGGCCAGGTCCAGCGCCAGTAGGTGTCATCTGGCCCGCCAGAAAAAGATAGATATTTTTCTAATATTAATTTACAATATTTATGTATTTCAAATACAAATTTCCACTCACTTATTACGAACTATCCATAATTATAGCAAGGAAAGGTCATAATGTGATGCAATAAATGAGTTAAATAGCCTACGGTACACTGAACTCTCTTTAGAGCAGGGAGGAACATCATAAAAAGACACACGGCAGAGCGCACAGCAGCACGTCCTCTCAGCTCTGCACACATGCTGTCCAAAAACAGGCTGAGCCTGCATGACTTTTTAGACTGAAGGAGATTAATTTATTTTGTCTACTTTTTATGTTTTTTAATTATCATTTTATGTTCTTTTTAAGATGAAGAATTTAACCACCATGCACAGCTGCAATTCGCTCTGTCATTAGAGTCCAGTCCTGACTGCACCTCTGACTAGTTTTCTGCATCTCTAGACCTTAACAAATATGAGAGCCAGAGGTTTTCACCTTTTAAAACCAAACTTCTATCTGTGGGGGATTAAAAGAGCTAGTCTCCCTGTGTAATAGTCCATCAGCCACAAACGCAGACATCGTATCTCGCTCTGGTGGTTCAGTTCAGTGTCAGCCTGATTTAACGCCTTACTATAAAAATCTTTAATGCCAAACTAATATCAACTAAATTTATTTATATATTATATATATTTATGAATTATGGTCTCCATCACTCTTGTTAAACGGGACATCCTGTGGTGTATTTAACTCCGGGTCTCATCAAATGGTAAAAATTCCTCTCATGACTGTAAAAACAAATTCTTTATAACTACAAATGTAATCCTAATCTGTACACAGGCTGTCCTATGACTTGGTGCAGCGCTAAAAAGCATCCAAAATTATGCATGGAGATGGGTCAGTTCATGATGCATGCAGGAGTAAGGGGGATTCTGATAGAACGGATATGCAGAGGAACGACTGTAGGACTCATACGTGCCCTAAAGTCAAGTTTTTACTCAGCAGATGAGGGGTGTAGCTCTACGTTTAAAAATGTAAAAAAAAAATGCTGTGATACAGAGCACATTTATGTCTGTCCTGTTTAGATTATATCTTTAAACATCATAGACATTTTAATGATGTAATGGGTGGAAAAAATCCAATGTCTGGCCCTGGACTTTCTGATCTTGAAATATTTTGGGATAAAAGTTAGGAACCCTGCTTTACACAGTCGGGTCGCTCGCTCGTGTTTTTCAACTCATCCCCGCGCAAAAATATTGGTTTGTATACTCACTCGTGTTCGTACTTCATATTATTTTTATTTCTACTTTGTTGTACTTAGAAATAGACCTCGATCGAGTGCTGCAGACAGTTCTGATCTTTCTGGTGCTTCCCCTGTCAAAGCAGCAAGCTCAGTGGTACATAGGCGTCTGCTGTAGTCCATTCAAAGGAGAAGAATAATGAAGCATGTCACGTGGGGCAGACATGCGCAGTAAGACAAAAACACCCCAAACGGGGAGAGGTGATCAGATCAAGTGTTTTGATGGACGCTGATCCGAATGAGGATCGACATAAACCATCCCTCTCGGATCGGAAGATTTCATTCTGAATGGAGTGTGTATATAAAGCATTTTCATTCTGATCAGGCATTTATTCCGATTACAAGTGGTCCATGTAAACATACCTATGGTCCACAGTCCTAAAAGCATCAGCAGCTACTTCACACAGTGAAAAACATCGCTGGTGCAACAAACGCTTCAACACAAAAACACGTCTAGGCCTTCACTCCAGTAAAAGGTTATGAACTAAAGCCGCCTGGTCTGAACCTTGAACCTGCAGAGATGACAGTTGGCATGACAGCCTCTTTTTAACTCAATCGCATGTTTCACAGGTGTAAAAGCTGCACACTTCTTCTCCCAATCAGGCTGCAGAATACTCTTTAAAAGCCACTTTCACACATGCAGCCCTGCAGGCTGACCTACCCAGAACGTTTCTGACCTGCATGTTTACTCTTGTCCCTCACAGCAGGAAGTGTTCCTGCAGTCGGCCTGTCGGTCATTGAGGGTTGAGAGGGCGAGGAACCAGAAGGCACGCAGGGAAATTTCAGGGTGAGAAGCTCTGTGGGCTGTTTTTACATACATGCAGAGCACCTACGTAAGTTTAGGTCATTCTAAGGACTTTTTAAAAGTTTAAATATTTCATTTCTATTTCATCTGTTTCACCAGCATTCTAACGTAAGATTTCAAGGCTAAATAGAAAAGAATCTGGTAGATCATGCTGCAGTATGTTGAGGTTTAGGAGCAGTTACCGCCACCTTCTCTAACACTGCAGCGCTCATGCACACACTGATTCTCTCTCTTTATGTTACTTCCTTTAAGCTGTCTGAAAACAGAGCGATGCATGAATTCACCTCAGCGTAACATCTGCTATGCTGTGTGTTGTCTTCACGCCCCGTCAGCACACCGTCCAGATGTTGTTTTCATAAATCAACTGTCACCATCCACAGCACAAAAGCAGCTAAAAGGCAAACAGGAGACACGCAGAGGGAGAATGTTCTCCCATTCAGGCCCTTTCTCTGGGGGAATCAGCGCGTCTCAGAGCCGAGGATTTCCAAAGCTTCATGACCCTGAATGTTTCTCAAAAAAAACATGTAATCCTCGGTTCAAATAAAAGATTTAAGGAGGCCATGATTGGAGATACATTTTTCGATGATAGGAGGAGAAACTGCAGCTGCTTTTTAAATCAGTAACAGCACTGCCAGCAGAGGATTTATGAGTGCAATGTCACTGATATTTATATAAGAGAGGCTGGAGCCTGTCACATTACAGCCATTCATTTTAATCATTTCAGAAAAATATGTAGAAGTGCTTTCTACTGAACTAAGTAGGGATGCACCATATCGGACTTTTGCCAATATCCAATGTGCCGATATTTACAGATTCATTTTAGCCGATACCGATATCAAAGCCGATATTTAAATATGCTTTTCAGACAAGAAATTTCAGTCCTTTTAGACACTTAAAGGTTTGAGGATGACCAAGGAAACAAACTTTAGTCTCTACAAACACTTTAAAGCTTAAAGAATAAGGATGGCAAAATAAGTTTTCTTTTCTCAAGGCATTGATATTTATTTTGATACTCAATATCTTAAAAATGAACTCATGGGAAACTAGGATTGTTGTGAGATAATACGAATGAGGCTTAATCTTGAGGAAGAAAAATAGAAGTATTTTACTTTTCATCAAGAAAAAAATAATCATGTAACTGTAAGAAACTGTTCTCTAACTGCTAGTTTCAAAGAAAGAAGAAGTAGACACAACAAAACACATGAAGAAGAAAAGTGTCAGCAGTAGATAGTGAGAAGATGAGGTGGAGCTATGGGACCATCCTGCCTTTTCTTCCTCTCGACTCTTTTAAATAAGGAAACATCAACCTGCCACCACTGTCTGCAGCTACTGCCTCATTCTCCTCGGATGATGCTGATTGGTCAGGACTGTCAGACCTGGCACAACTGCTTCAGATTGGATCTGTGTGATGACAGACCTGGAATCTGGCCAATCCATGTGCTTTGTAAAGTTGCATCACAGGGCTGCACGGTGGTGCAGGGGTTAGCACTGTTGCCTCACAGCAGGAAGGTTCCTGGTTTGCTCCAGGGCCTCTGTGCAGAGTCTGCATGTTCTCCCCGTGCATGGATGGGTTCTCTCCAGGTACTCTAGCTTCCTCCCACCGCCAAAAGCATGCTCGTTAGGTTAATTAATGACTCTAAATTGACCGTGGTTGTGAGTGTGAGCATGCCTTTGTATGTCAGCTCTGTGATTGGCTGGCAACCACTCGAGGGTGTGCCCTGCCTCTTGCCCAATGACAGCTGGGATAGGCTCCAGCCCCCCCAACCCCAACGGGATAAGCGGTATAGAAAATGGATGGATGGATGTTATTATTGTATGAATCAGATAATCCCATGGTCATTGAACGTTTAGCTGATATTATTATCATTATTATAATTGGAGTTACATTCTAACATTGGATTTGTACCCAAATATGATCAATGATAGTAGAGATAATCAGAAATAAGGGCCTGAAAGTACTCCTCCATATAAAGGCCTGCTACCTCCAGGCCAAGAATTAAAACAGTATTTGTTTTTTATTTGTTATATCTGTGTTGTTACATCTAAACGTGATTCTGGTCATTCATAAGTATAATCTACATGTGCCTAATAAAATAAATTTGTATTACCATAAGAGTAACCATTGATGTATAAAAATATAGGCTCTTGAAGCCATCAGCTGAGATTTATTTTCCCTGTAAGGTCGGTTTAATATTTATACGATGCCCTATCTGCTTAACTTCCTGTTAAATCCACATCCTCTCACGCTGGTCTTCTTCTGTAATCAGCATGCTCCACTCTTCTGCTAGTGATGTGTCTTAATTATTCACGTTTGTAGCAGGATCCAGGCGATGTTCTGGTGGTTCTTGTTCCCTAACAGAGGCAGATTTTCAGCCCTAAATTGATTAATGTCCCTTTGTTTCGCGCTGCTACATTTGTCATTGATTTCGCTGGTGGCCTAATACATTAGAAGGAGCAGAAAAGGAGCTGATTTAACAATAGCATCCAATTTTCCACTCACCCAGAATAACACAAACATAAGAAAATAAACAGGATGAGAGCGGAGGAAGTGCTGCAGCCTCCATTAGCATTCCCGCGCTGCGGACGTGGGATTAGTGTGCTGGATTGTGGAAAGTCAGTGAGCCCTTCTCTAAACAGGCTGTTGAGTGGAAGTGGAGCGTATGATGGGACTGGGACTGCTGGTGTGGGGACGCACACATTAAATTGAAACAGATTACTGTGGGGGTCCTGGGACTCTCCGTGAAGTACACAGAGAGGACTCTCACTGCTGGAATATATATGGTCTCTTTATCAGTGTTTGTGCTGCACATCAGGTTTTGGATAGAGACCAGGCTTTTATGAGGCTCATGATTGGTCCACTGACCCCTAAATCCAATCAGAGAGCCCCCTCTTAAAGCTACCACTTCTAATCTGGCCGAGTCTTTCCAGTGCATGCAGTGATCTAGTGACCTACATCTGGTTACCTCAGCATGTCTGAAGGTGTGCTTGAGTGACTTCTTTTTAATCCAGCAGTATTTTTCATCCTGTGTCCTAAACTGAAGCTTTATTATGGATTTGATTCAACTCTGTGGATGAGCTGTGGTTTCGACAAAGTCTAAACCAGTAAGTCAGATCAGCGTGTACAGCGCAGCTCTATCTCCTCCCAGACAAACACGCTGTTGATGTGCCCAGGAGGCGAGCTAATGCTAACGCTAAGCTTTAAGCATGGCTAATATTAGGAACTAAAAGGTTTCAGAGATTTGGAGAAGTGCTGCACAATCCATCTGATGATAACTGTGATGTCAGCTACGTAGCTGCATTTAGGCGAGCCAGTGTAGCTCAGTGTAGCAGCTGAGGCTAGAGTCCTCAAAGCCCTGGTTTGGGGACCAATTCCTGGTCTCATCACATGTGTGTGCAGGTCTTCCCCACGTTTCCTGTCCCTCCTTAGCTGGCCTGTCAAATAAAGGCAAAATGCCTCCAAAAATCTCTGAAAACATATATTTTTGTATTTAATAGTACTTGAAAGATTTACAAAAAGGCCTGCAGTTAGTTTAAATTAGTGCAACTATTGCACTTCCTTTATTTTAAAATAAGAAAAACATCAGAAATTATTATTTGTATGTAGTGAGTTGAAAAATACACATTTCTAAACTAGCATAATTGTGTGTATTTTTCCTCCATAACCAAGCAAGTAGATGCATGAAACCATCTAAGGATTGTGTTGCAATTTCACTAGAAACACAGCGGTCACTCATGGGGTGACCCCGGAGCACGCGCACAATCTAGGACAAATTGGCCTTTTTCAGTGCATTGCCCCTCAATATGAGAAATTAATAACCTTCCAAAGCAGATGGATTCGCCCATTTCCGTGTTTCTCACTGGTGAATCCATCTTTCAAAGCTCCCGTCTGAACAGTTTGGGCCCCGTTAGAAAGTGACAGGACCAATCAGCATTGAGGAGCTGTACTTTCAGGCACGGCGGAGTCATGACGTAAGCAAGCAGCAACAAAAGGCCAACGCAAATATGGCGGAGGAGATTGGCGTGGATGCTGCTAAAGTGCCAGATTAATCAGAACTTGACAACGTTTGTCAAGTTGACAACAGCAGTCAGTTGGTTTCTTTTCAAAAATAACAAAAGTCGTGTACTGGCATGTCTACAGTCGCCATGGTTCACGTTATTCAGTTGTCTGTGGAGTTTGCTCCTCGGTAGTGGCTACGTCACGTGTTTTGTTCCTCTGATTGGCCCGTAAAGATGTGGAGTTTTTTCTCAAAGGCTCTGCCCTTTCCCAAACGCTGTCTATGAGTGGTTTACCTGATCATCTGGTGTGTGAGGTTAAGAAATGAATGAAACCTGAACGTTGATCTTTTGTTGAGTGAAGAGTGGAGCTCAGCAGTGCTGGTCTGAACATGCTGGAAATGGAGGATCCGTGATCCTAAAGTCAGTTTGGACCATTGAACTTACTGTGCAACTTATGGCAGACACACCCCAATACAATTATAAGAATTAAGAAGTTTTCAGTCTTAAGACTCTTAAGAAAGAATTAAGATTATGTAAGACCTCAATTTCAAAAATTCTAGGGTGACCATTTTTGAGTTAATATGGATATTTCAGGGCGGTAAGTCAACATTTGGATCTTTAAAGCATTGAACCATGATGGCAGCTATCGCTGGGAGAGTGACCATGGGTTGTTCACTACTTTTCACAATGCATTATGGGAGAAACTGAGTGCACAATAAAGGGTATAACAATGTTCACTCAGGATGCAGGCAGCACTAAAAATGGTGCATTCACTGCAGAGAACCAGGTCTGATTTCAGAGACAGAGACTGGAGGTTGCAGCAACTGCCTCTTTTAGGAGTCTGTAAAGCAGTGGTTCTCAACTGGTGGGTCGGGGCCAAAAGTGGGTCGCGGAGCTATTTTCAGTTGGTCGCGACAAGTTGTCTGAAAAAAAAAATGGCGACAAAAGACCTGAAATCTTTATTGGACGTGCATCAAAACCTTTCATTTTACCCTGTTTTACTGTGAAATTGACTGAATTTAAATGTTTGATCAATATTTCAACTAATTTATCTCCTCTTCTTGCAGTAAAAGGCTACTTTTCTCATGATAATGAAGTAATTTCACAAGTTCTTTGGAAAACTGACACATAATAATGGGGGACAGAGGGTATAAAATTTGCCAGTCTTGTCCCTTTTCTTTTTAATATCAGGTGTTTTGGTCCAATCATGCTCCAAACTGCAACACATTCAACTAACTAGTCATGTGTTGTTGAAAATGTTTTGGAAACCTGGGGCACTATTGGTCATGAGACAGACTGGTGGGTCCTGAGGCCGGGTCAGCTGAGAACCACTGCTGTGGCTCTCAACCTTTTCAGCCCGTGACCCCAAAATAAAGGTGCCAGAGACCGGGGACCCCCACTGTACCTGAAGGTGGTTGAACACAGCCATGAACATTCAGGAACAGTGGAGACAAGGACGTCCATTAGGGGGGATAAAGGAGGGCGCTTTCTGGGACCCAGCCAGACTGGAGGACATGGAGGTCAGCAAAATCATGATCTACTGTAAAGTTAAGCTGTGGAATCCATATCTTATAATGAACCTGGAAAATAACCACTCTTATCAATAAACAGTTTTTTTTCATTTGTGTGGTAAAAAGGCTTCTTAAAAATGTTTGTTAAGAACGGAATTAAAATGGGTCAAAAAATGGCTAAAATCAGTCAATTATGGCAAAAAACAATGGAGGAGAAAGTGGTGCAATAGGATTTTGAAAGTAGCAGAAATTAGTTAGAAGTGGCAAGAATGAGCAAAAAGTGCCAATAATGGGTTTAAGTGGCAGAAATGGCACAGATAGTAGTAAAATGGGGTCAAAAATGGTTGAAATGGCTTTAAATTGGCAAAATGAGTGGAAAATGTGTTTAAATGGGATGAAAAATTGAAATGACTGGCAAAAAGGGTTAACTGAGACATAAAAATAGGCAGAAATGGGTTAAACTGGCAAAAATGAGCTATCAAAGAGTGAAATGTGCTTTAAAATGGGCAAAAATCGGCATAAATGTGGTTTAAAAAAGGGGTTAATAATGGTCATAATGGGTCAACAGAGCCAACGTTGATGTGAGGTGGCAAGAATTGGTTTAGAAGTGGAAAAAACAGGCAGAAAAAAGTGATGGAAAGGGTTTAAAAATGGATAAATGGGTTTTATGTGGCAAACATGTTAAAATTGGCAAACCTGATGGGAAAAAATGATAAAAATGGGTTAAAATTTTTCAAAAGCAGAGTAGAGTGGCAACAGTTTTTTAGGGCATCTGGAGACCCCCTCTCAGTGTCTCATGACCCCCAATGGGGTCCCGACCCCAACGTTGAGAACCGCTGCTGAAACCCATTTTAAATGGAGGAACAACAAAAATGTTCTCACCAGTCTCACATTCTACTATTGCAGCATGCTTATTTCGCTGATCCGTCACTAAACTCAGGCCGCTCCTCTGCAGGTAGCAAGGGTCAGGCTCATCCATGCCACAGTTTCCCTTTTGTTCCATTCTGGTAGATGTGGGCTCGAAGCTAACAGTTTGCTACAGACGTGCAGAAGCACGACCACTGTTGCATTAACTGACAAACATCTTTTCACTTTTATTTCTAACTAAATAAACACATTATAATTTAAACTAGCTTTTGTGTTGCTGCTCTTATTCTTGGATTTTCCATCAACATCCCACCAAATTTAACCTTTAAATACCGGCTCCTCTCATCAGACGCAGCTCTTAATCTTATCCTTTCTGTCTCCTATGACCACGGCAGACAGGCCATGCTGTCACCTGTGGCTGTGGTGAACATGCTGACCAAAGAAAGGAGGAGAAGAATTCAGGAGTCTTGAAACAGAGAAACATGTTTCTGTACGTTTGGATGTTATTTTTCTGTCCAACAGTTTCTACAGCTGCCAAACAGAGAGGAGCTGAGTCACAGTGAATGAAGATGTTTTCTACCCAGAGTATTACAGCAGCTCTTTCTCCGCCACCTCAGGCACGGCCTCAGGATGCTGCTGCCATGGAAACCAGGCTTTTAACTGGAAAGGGTTCACTACTGTTCAAGAATACATTTCACCAAGTTTCTCATCACAGCTACCGTTGTTATTCCTCTTTCTCTTCTTATTTCATGAGCCGTTTGGAGCCAAGCATTTCTCCCTCAGATCCTGTTTGGTTAAATGTGACATCAACCTAAACTCTGATGATGATTAGCTCAATCATTTCATGCTTTTGCTCCTAAAACATGCCAGAGGCAGTGGCATTATGTTTCAGTCCATCCATCTTCCTGGCTGATTCTGTGAATGTGATGTCTTAAGAAGGCTTTGAAGGATTTCATTCACATTTAGCAGAACCGCGGCTGTGACTGAGGAATTAACAGAGTGGACAGATAGAAGTAAAGCAGATGAGCACTAACTGATTCATTAAATCAGTTAGATCTTAGAGGTTATAGGCCAAAGGTCATGGAAACTGGGCCTCATGTCCATCCCATGCTTGTGAACCCAGAATCTCTGGACGATTGTGCAGAGTCCTCTCTTAGGATGACTGAATACACCGTGGAGGGGCAAGGTCACGAACCTACACTAGACCTTTAGGATGATGTGATCAGGAGGTCAAAGGTCACTGTGACCTTGCCTTATTGGAGGTGGCCATGACCTTAGGCCTCATCATAGCTATGATAGCTCCCAAGGAGCTTGAGCTCTACACCAGCGTTACTCAGCCATCCAGCCAAACTGTTGAATAATGCTGTTGGAAGAGCCACAATCTAAGTTATCAGTAATGAGGAAAAGTGGCAAAAACTGATTAAAGTGGCAAAAAAAAAAGTAAAATGTGGCAAATAATAGTCATACAGTGGCAAAAAAACAGGGGCATAAAGGAGCAGAAAGGAACAAAATAGGTTAAAAGTGAAAAACAGGGAGAAAAAGTGGCAAAGTAGGGCAGAAAGCAGCAAAAATGGGTGAGAAGTTACCAAAAAATGAAATACAGGTGGCAAAAAATGGCCAAAAACAGCAAAAACATGGCAAAAAATGAGTGTAAAAACGACTTAAATGGGTGAAAATGTGGGGAAAATGGTCAAAAAGCAGCAAAGAGTGGCAATAATGCAGAAAACTGTGGTATTTAATGGCAAAGCGTAGCTTAAATGGGCAAGAAGTGGCAAAAATGGCAAAAGAGGGGAAAAAAATGCGAGTAGCAAAAAGCAGGATAAAAGAGGTGGCAAAATGGATATAAGCAGTAAAAATGGGCAAAAAGTGGCAAAAAGACTTGGCAACAGTGGGCTTCAAGCAGTAAAAATTGGTTAAAAGGGGCAAAAAAAAATTGAAAAAAATTGCAAATAAGGGCAGTGGAAATATACAGACAAAAAACAAAGGCTGAAAACTAAAGCCAACCGTATTAATGTGGGGACTCAAACTGAATAATGTGACTTGTAATGGATCATTTCTGACGTCATGATTTCCACTGTGGCACTCATCACAAAAGAGCCACATGTGGCTCCAGAGGCTCGCGGTGAGTGTAAGTGTTGCTATGTTAAAACTATATGAGTCACACATGATTTCAGAAGTTCAGAGTTTCATGTGAAGAATGAATGCATAAATAATGAATGTTTTGTGATGTTGAAAGGGGTTAAAAACTGTTGAAATAATCACGTTTATATGTGGAACTAATGTTCTGGGTTCTGATTATGGTATGACACATTTGAGTGGCGGATTGCGCTGACACTTGGCGCGTTACCTCCACGTAGAGTGTGAAGGACTTTAAACAACCAAAGACTCTGTTCATGACAAGCAGTGCATCGAGGTATTTGTTTATACTCTGTACACTGTCACTTTTTTTGCACAAATGATGTAACATTTTGTAAGTACTTGGCTGCGTTTGACGTTTGCAGTTCTCATGGCGTGTTGGTGTCGTGTTGCTGTGTTACCAGACCTGAGCAAGATGATTCCACTAAGTTGACACTGCACAAGACTTCCACAACATTGAACGCCCGTTTCAAAGAACCTACCTGTGTCTGTTGTCGTGAAGAGAGCTACATTGAGTATCACTGCTCTGGACTAGACTTTCACTGTCCAGGAATCTTACACTGAACAAAGACATACAGTGGCCAGGCAGTGGCTCTAGTCTTAGCAGGCCAATGATCCAGACTTAGATATCCCAATAATTTTACTCATTAACATTTATTTAACCAGGAAAAAAAACAAAACCTCACTGAGATTAAGAATGTCATTTTCAGGCCAAGACGAATGGCAGCATAATTAACAGAGACAGAGACAGAGAGCCGTGACAATCACAGAAAAACACATCCTGAGTCCCAGAGCAGAAGGTCATCAGTCAAAACATCTACAACCTGTAGCATCTGCCTCTACAGCCGTCAGGCTACCGTTGCAAAGGTTTGAGAGACCAGCTCCTCTAGACCATCCAGCTTGTTCTCCTGGCTCAGGTCTAAAGCCTGCATCTCTGATGGTCTGGGGTTGCATTAGTGCCTACGGCGTGGGCAGCTCTAACATCTGAAAATGCTGAAAAGTAGAGAGAGCTTTTAGAGCAACATATGCTCCCATCCAGACAACGTCTCTGTCAGGGAAGGCTGCGACTATTTCACTGAGATGATGCTAAACCACATACCACATCCATCACAACAGCATGGCTTCACAGGAGAAGAGTCTGGGTCCCGCAGTCCAGACCTTTCACCAATAGAAAATATCTGGAGCATCAAAAAAAGGAGAAATCCAGCAGAGAAGACCCAGGACAGTTGAGCAGCTAGAATCCTACATCAGACGAGAATGGGACAACATTCCTCTCCCAAAACTCCATCAACTGGTCTCCTCACTTCCCAGATGTTTACAGACTGTTGTTAAAGGAGAGGGGATGCTGTGGCCCTTACATTTTACACAGCTACCCAACTGTTTGGGAATTGTGTTTGAAGAAAATTATGTCATTTTTTTGTCATCTTTCAAATGCAGCTTCCAGTTTCCAGTTTTCCACGGATTTGTCTTCACTTATTTGGATAAATACCTTTAAAAATGTCAGCCCTATTCTGAGAATCCTCAATAAACAGCTCTGCCCTGCAGACAGTATAATACCGCCGATGGATTTAGAAAGGGTGTAATGTTGCAGAAAATTTCTATTTTTATTATTGTGTGATTTGCAGATTATTGTGTCGGTAGAGCGTTTCATCATTAAGTATTTTTACTGTTGCAAAGTGGTGACAAAGAAATGTTAATTGAAGAGGCTGAAAACAGAAAAATGTTGGTTTGTCTTGTGGGAATACAAATGCAGTTATTCCTGGAGTAAATATTGGTACTTCTCTTCAAACTTTCTGAACCCTTGCAGCTCTCCGTGCTTGGCTGCATGAGAAGGTGACCACATGTTTTGTTGGTGGGTGTCAGAGGCTTTGATCGATTTTCTTTAAACCAATAACAGCCTTCCTGCAGCAGAATGAAGAATTATATAACCTAAACCCACAGCAGCAGCCGCTAAGGACTGTTTTGTTAGGTAAAGACTCCATACTGAGAACATCAGAGAGGAACAGTTCTTCGTGAGCTGGTGCTTTATTGCACCCCAGCCTGCTCTCCCTTATGGCCTAATCAAACTTTCTGCAGCAGCGCTAGCAGCCGCGCTGTTCAGGTAGTCGTCTGGGTGTTATGGCTGGCTGCGAGAGCTATAACACATGCTGCTGCCATCTCAGTTTTGCCATTATAAAGTTGAGCCGTTAGAGGAGTCCCATTATGGTTATTGATTTGCTTGTTTGCTCCCCGCTTGGTGGAGAAACAGCACAAAGAGAGAGGTTGTTTCCTACATCTTTTATGTCCCCATTCCCAAACACAGGCTCTCTTCACAACAGCAGGGGGTGGAGGGGGAACCCAGGAGAATTACATGATAATATAAAGGTTCTGCTGCACTGCCTCGGCTTGGTATGACGGGTAATGTGCCTCTCATACTGAAAGAAGCAAAGATTTAAATGAAATAGAATCACGTCCTCTGTGACTCCAATCAGATGTGATTTCTGTTCGCCCTCACAGGGCGCCGTCAGTGCGATCAGATCACCGGTGTTAATGGTGACAATGAGGAGCCGTTTGTAGGTCAGGCCAGGATCTCATTTCCCATCTCCAGGACAGAAAAATCAAGCCACTATTAACCCCATAGTGAACCAGCCATGTCCACTTTACAACTTAATTAACGGAGGTGACGGGATCAGCGGCGATCAATTCCTCCCTACGAGACCTGCAGGGCAAACCAAGTTTTACTTAAAGGGAAAAGCAGCACAGTTTAAACCGTCAGTTTAAAGGTGTTACACCGTACAGCTGCAAGGTGGAACAAACAGGTTGTTTGTAGATGAAGTCACGCCACAGAGAAGAACTCCAGAAGGAAGGGAGTGATTTCTGCAGAGAAGCGCCATCAAAAGACCGCAGTTTTGTGTTAAACAGCTGAGCCAGACCGAAGACAATCTGAAGCTACTTTTTAACTACATGTAGTGACACAGCAGGCAAAAGGTTTAAAGGCTTGCAGAAAATCAGCAGAAAATACAGTCCTGTGCAGAACTTTAGGCATGTTTGGGCCAAAAACTGAGGCTGAATTTAGGCAGGTGATGATGATTAAATCCACCTGAGGGAACCATAGTGGGGGAACCGCGCTCTGGAATATGCTCCAACATATTACATATTAGCAGGGGCATGCAAAAATAAAGTCCACACCTTTAGGGTGGAGTAAGGGGGGGAGTAATCACAGCCCAGGGCAGTGGTCCTCAACTGGTGGGTCAGGACCCAAAAGTGGGTTGCAGAGCAGTTTTCAGTGGGTCACGACTAGGAAAAGTCCTTATTGGACTTGCATCAATACCTTTTATGTTACTCTGTTTTACTGTGAAATTGGGTAAATTTAAATGTTTGAACAATATTTCAACTAATTTATCTGTGTTTCCTACAATAACCGGCTACTTTTCACATGATAATGAAGTAATTTCATAAGTTCTTGGGAAAATTGGCAAAAAACTAACTCTAATAATGGGGAAAGAGGGAATAAAATGTGTCAGTTTTGTATCAGGTGTTTTGGTCCAATCATGCTCCAAACTGCCAAAAAATCAATTAACTTAACATGCATTGTTGCAAATAGTGGGATATTGTTGGCTGCAGACAGAGGGGGATAGTGGGATGTTGGATACAGATAGAGGGGGATAGTGGGATGTTGGATACAGATAGAGGGGGGTAGTGGGATGTTGGATACAGATAGAGGGGGATAGTGGGATGTTGGATACAGATAGAGGGGGATAGTGGGATGTTGGATAGAGATAAAGGGGGGTAGTGGGATGTTGGATAGAGATAAAGGGGGGTAGTGGGATGTTGGATAGAGATAGAGGGGGAGAGTGGGATGTTGGATAGAGATAAAGGGGGATAGTGGGATGTTGGATAGAGATAAAGGGGGATAGTGGGATGTTGGATAGAGATAAAGGGGGATAGTGGGATGTTGGATACAGATAGAGGGGGAGAGTGGGATGTTGGATAGAGATAAAGGGGGATAGTGGGATGTTGGATACAGATAGAGGGGGAGAGTGGGATGTTGGATACAGATAGAGGGGGATAGTGGGATGTTGGATACAGATAGAGGGGGATAGTGGGATGTTGGATACAGATAGAGGGGGATAGTGGGATGTTGGATACAGATAGAGGGGGATAGTGGGATTTTGGATACAGATAGAGGGGGAGAGTGGGATGTTGCAGGATGCAGACGGAGGGGGGTAGTGGGATGTTGTTGGATGCAGACGTAGGGGGGTACTAGGATGTGGCAGACTGACTGGCGGACTTAAGTGTGTGGATGATCTCGCCCTCAGCCGGACTGGTTTTGTATCACTCAACATGTTAAATTCCTCTTCATTCATCTTTATTCTTAGTTCTTTCATCTACTCACTAATGTGTGGGTTTTAGTCGTTGTCATGTTCATGTCTGCTTCACTGTTAGCTGCAGGACTGTGGCTGCTGGTCTACGCTGCTGTTGCTGTTGCTGACCTAATGCATCGTGTGGATGCTCATCTATGTCAGTTGTCATTATCAGTCTTAAGCCTTTTTGGTTCTGTCCTATCCTGTGTCATTTCTTTAAAGCCTAATCAGGGACAAGGACTGTAAATCAGCCACAGCTAGGTCTCTTCTTCTGTCTGGACGTGTAGTAGGGGGTCTGCAGGGGAAAGTCAATATTGATAATGATCACCATCAAGCCAAGTAAATCAGCTTATATGTGGTAAAAATCCCTTCTTGTAAAGTGTTGGGATCATAGTCAATGGACATAGAACTCTTCTGATAATGCTGCGTGCAGCGCCACCTAGAGCTTGAATAGTGATGGTCTTCTTTGTCTACACGAGGACCACAACTCTGTGTATTCTTACCTCCAAGGCTTCCCAGTCTAATTCCTTCTTATCCTCTGTAAAAGAGACTTTTAACCTGTGAGTTATTTCCCTGGTTAAATAAGGGTTAGATTAATAAATGACTGTGAAAAACAAGTTTAGCAAACTAAAATGTAGCTCCAACCAGTGTTGGTCTGGGCTGGAGAGTCTGAAAAGAAGGAATCGCATGTGAAGGTTTCTCTACTTTGATGACTTAGAGCCAAAATTGCATTTATTATCCATCTTAAGAACATTTACAGTCATATACCCCTTTTAGATAACTCATCGTGTGTTCAGTGGGTCTACAAACATCTGCTTCAACCACTTAAATCTACTGAGATAAATGAGCCTCTGCTTTTGTACAGGTGAGGTGTCACCTGGAGCTCGTTTGAAGAAGGTTTAATTGTGACACTCTACAGTCCTCCTGGTTCTTTGAAGCTTGGTGCCTCTGACCTCTCTCAGCTTCAAGGAGAGCACCAAAAGGGTGCGGCACCTTCAAAAGCCACCAAAGTTAGAGTCTGGGGAAGGATTGCCACAGACTGGACAATCAACTTTAAACTGGGGAAGACAACAGCAGGACAGTTTAACCAGTTTTTAACGTTAGAATCCTCTGAGCCAGGGTGATCTTGCCTAACATAGGGCCCAAAACTGTCAAGTGGGTCAGCCTAAAACAAAATCAGAGGGGTCCAAACACAATCTCTGGCTGGTGCATGATTCTCCAGGGGTTATCATTTCTCACAGATGGAGGATCTTTGGGAACAGGTTGGAAAATGTCATAATGAGGCTAGCACCATCACTGAGGAAAGGTCTATTTTTAACGTGCATATTTCTTTGTGTTAACATGCATTTACTCAAGGGTTTGTATGTTCCATAATAACACAATGCAGGCTAAAGGATCTCTGGCCTAGGTTTGGGTAAGGCATTTTTTTGATCAATTGTCCTGTTCGTAGTCAAACACATGCGATAAGCTGCCCTGAATGCTAAATACAGCAAACACACACAGTACCGTCCAGTAGAGAGGTGTGATCCCTGCCATGCTCATCCCAGTGTGTCTGCTGGAAGGAGCTCTGGGAGGCCTGGCAGCCTGTCTCCGGGCTGGCACACTCTGACCCCTGGCATATGGTACATGTACCCGGCCTGCTGGCTTATTTGTTGCTCAGTGACCTGGACTGTAATAATAGGAGGTTTGAACAAGGTCTGAGTAGGAAGGCACGTCTTCTGCAGCCTCATAAACTCTCTGACATCCATGAATTATGGAACGACTACAAATGATTACAGTCCTCAAAAACACCTGTGGTCCTGCACCAGCTATGTGGGAAGTCTGAAGTTCTGGAGTAAAGTCCTCCATAAATCCTACAGCAAAAGTAGGGACTGTTGGATTTTTACTGATATCTGATATGTGGATATTTTTAAACACATTTTGGCTGATACTGATACACATGCACCCTTTTTGAACATGCATTTCATATGTAAAGAACTCCATGTGTCTCTTGGGCAAAGGGAGGCTGAGTGAGAGAGGAGAGCGGAGAGGAGGCATCCACCTGTCTGATACACCTCATGGTACAGCTGTGAATTTTCCTGATATTTAAGGTCAATGTTAGATATTTACTGCTGATACGTATGCTCGATATACATGGGCTGTAAATATCAGCAGAAATGTTCATATCTGCTGATATCCATATTTCACTGTTTTAGCTACTATCTGCTAATACTTTACTACCGCGTAGCATCCAAACCACAGTTTTGAGATTTTCCTTGTTATGGCCGTTCAGTTAAAAGCATTTTTAAAGGGGACATATTTACCCTGTTAAGACAAGTTTATATTGGTCTCAGAGGTCCTCAAAACATGGCTGTGAAGTTTGTTGCTGAGAAAACACTCCAGTATTGGATGTTTGCATGTCTAAAACCCCCTCTGTTTCAGCCCTGCTCAGAACGAGTTGTTTCTGTGTCTGCGGCTTTAAATGTGGATGAGCTGTCTGACTCCGCCCCTCTCAGGAGAAGAATGTGGCTCTCCTGATCCTCCTTTCAGCTGGCAGCTCAGAGGAGGATCAGGAGAGGAGGGCAGAACTTTCTTCAAAGCGGGGAGGGGGGCAACCGAACCTGGGGGCGGGGTTAACTCCCCACATGACATCATGAGGGGAAAATCTGAGAACGGCTTGTTTCAGCACACATTTTCTGAAAGGTGGGGGGATTGTAGACGGGCCAGGGGTAAATATTTTTGTTAAAAAAATTCTGAAAACTGATTTTTGCATAATATATCCCCTTTAATGAAATGTTTTTAACAATGCAGAGGATGGAGGAAGGTGGAAAGGTCTGCTGACAGGCCAGAATAACTTCTGTTAACTGCTGTAACTCAGCAAACAGTGAAAACTGTGCCTGTGACTAGGTGATAACTAAAGCGCATGTCCTAAACTTACAGCCAGTGTAAAACAACAAGAGTGATGGCGAATGGTGTCAGTAGCATGAGATCATTTAACTGTAGTTTAACGCTGGACGGCAGAAATGATCTCCCCACACGCTCCAGACAGTCCCAGACCAAAAAGGATAGAATAAAGTCTGACTGCCCTGACTCTGCCTACAGTTTGACATATCTGAAAAAAAAAACCTCCAAAGGGGGGCAACTAAGAGGCAGTCTAATCAGATGGCTGAACTCCAGTCCTGCACCGGGTTGGGTAACAACAGGTAGAAAATATTAGCTTGTCTTTCACAGGTATGTAGGCACAGGTAAAAATAAATTAATGCAGACAGGTAGCATAGGTTTCATGTGGCAAAAATGAGTTAAAATTGGCAAACCTGATGGGAAAAATGATAAAAAATGATTCAAATTTGCCAAATTGGTGTAGAGTGGCAACAGTGTAATTCAAAAATATTCTTAGTTTTCTTTCAGGGCATCTGGAGATCTCATCTTAGTGTCTCGTGACCCCCCTGGGGGTCAAAATTAACACTGCTCCATATTTGACAACAGCTTGAATGCTTTAAAAGCATTTTTCCAGCTAGACCAGCAGCACATGGGCAAACATGCAGATTTATATCCGTTTTTAGCACCCATGTGTGAAGGAGCAGAGAAAAAATGGAAGCACATAAACTTTCAGTGCAACACTTTTTAGCTTTATGAAATGGAAAAGGTCAGGAATGTGCATAAAAAGCCTCTGAATGAGGCGCCCATCCTGTAGCTCAGGCTGTTTGGAAGCATACTCGCAGCATAGCTGAAGGGACCAAATGTCAGATTGTTCAGCTGTGCTCAGAACAAAAGGAAAGTGAAATTCTGAACATGTTTGACCGCAGGATCATTGGTGTTTATTCATGTTGGTTACACTCCAAACAGAATTGTTCGCCCTTCCAAACTCGTCATAATCCAACCATCACCATGCCGGGGTTCATAACGTCTCCTAGAGTCAGACCAGCTGGGAGAGACTGCCTTGGTTTGTTTACTGCAAGTGTCGAGTCAGGGCTCCATAAGGTCAGCAAAAAAGGGGATTTAAAGATGAAGAAGAATAAAACCAGGAGAGGAACCGTTGTCTTACCGGTACTGTCGTCGTACACCACGGTGACCGTCTTCCATTTAAAGAAGTGGACCAGGTCCAGGATGGCTCGGCTCAGCGAGGAGAAGTCAGGATAGAGGCTGACATAGAAGACGTCTCTGTTGTCTGATACTTGGTGCTTCCACTTGGTCTGGATGTGAGGGACCCCCAGGGCGTTACAAATGGACTGGACCGCGTTAGCCGAGGAACTGTGAGAGGGACCAAAGATGGCCGCCACCCCCAGGGAGAGCTGGTCACAGGCTGGAGAGGAGAAACATTTTATCAGTTAAATATCTCCTACACTGCTTTATGATGGGTTCATACTGGCCCATTTTCCCTTTATGGAGATCAGAACTTTAAAATGAACCGGGTCATTCAGTGAGTTCAGTCTCTTGGTCACTGATCATCAACTGGTAGACCCGGGGGCCATATCAGGCCCCCCAAAGCTCCCTGTCCAGCCCCAAGAGGATCATTAGATTCAGAAAAGAAGGAAAAGAAGATTTTGTGGTTTTAAGAGCATCCCTTGGCTTTAAATGTCTGCAGCTGTTAAATCAATCCCACAAACAATGAATATTGAAATAACTTTAGAATGACTTAACATTTGGTCTGTTTTTACTGAAATCTACTGTCATAATTAGATATTTAAGGTTGGCAGAGGTGTTGAAAAAATGACCAGATAAAATAAAGAAAAAGGGGGTTAGAGAGTAGCAAATTAGGTGACAAGTGGAAAAATGGGTTTTGGAGAGGCACAAAGGGACCAAAATTAGCAGAAAAAGTGGGGGAAAGAGGTAAAAGAGAAAAAAAGGGGCAAAGAGTATCAAAAATTGGTTGCAAATGACAAAAACTAGTGCAAAAAAGGTCATGAAAAGGGGTTAAAAAGTGGAAAAAATAGATGAAAAGTGGCAAAATGGATTAAAAAAAAGTGGCACAGAGGGGATAAAACATGCAGGAAAAGTGGTTTGGATGGGTTAAAGAATGGCAAAAATGTGTTAAAAGTGGCAACAATTGGTTTTAAAGTTGCAAAATTGTTGAAAAAAATGTAACAAAAAGTGGCAAAAACGGATAGACGAGTGGCACAAAGGGGATGAAACATGCAAGAAAACTAGTTTCAAAAGGGATTAAAATCTTTGGTTAAAGAGACAAAAAGGAGTTAAAAGTGTCAAAAAATAGTTAATACTAGTATTTAATCACAGTTGTGGAGGGCCCGTTCTCTGGGATTTTAAGGGGTCCAGCCTGGTCAAACCCAAAATATTGATTGAATTTTTGTGTGTTTGAAAGTCCGGCCCCCAGAGTTTCTGTTGGGACTAAATCTGGCCCTTGTGAATGTTCTTGATGACCCCTGCTCTAGGTGAAGAAATCTTCCTTTCTGAACATGGTCATCATTTTTAACATGGGCAGAGTTGAATAAAGGAACACATGAAGATCTGTTTGGGTCCAAAGAATGGGTCTGATGCTTAATGGACAAAAATGAAAGAATGCTTTCTGAGATCATGTCTGCTGACAGGTCGGTCCAGCGTTACAGCAGCACAACCGACCCAAACAAAGACGTCCCAACCCACTCTCAAATACAGCCTAAACTATCAGATATAAAACTGTTTTTAGTTCACTCTGAGGCACATCCACACAAAGCACTAGTGATGGGAGCATCGGCTCTTTTCAGTGATCCGGATCATCTTTCGGCTCCCAAACATCTCTTCATTCAGGTACCAGTTATGTTCATTTGACCTGCCAGATTTAGCACTGCCATGACTTATGGCTGATATCTGTGCTGGTATTTTATTCTGATTGTGCTCAGTTTTTTGAGCACAAAAAAACCTCTTGTGAGTCAAAAGAGATCTGCTCACTGGCTGGGCTGTATGAAACCCCTGAAATAACTAGAATGGCCGTCTGAGGCGGCAGACCCACGCCGAACAGCGCCACCGAGGAAGTCACGCACCTATTGATTACTTTGGTGTTCAAAATTCGACATCCGAGAAAAACCGAACAGGTGTGCAGATCATCACCAAAATCTAACCGATTCTTCCCTGCCACTATCCCAACATTCCCTGAAAGTTTGGTGAAGATCCGACTTTCCGTTGTCAAGTTATCTTGTACACATACAAACAAAGAAAGATAGAAAGATACAGAGCCCTTTACATAACCCCCTGCTGATTTCATCGGCGTGGGTAATAATTAGTATTGCACCATCAAGCTTAACCAACTGAGACCGCTGCTGTCACGTACAACAAGAAACACAGCTATTTAAGCATAGACCGTAGCCTTCTGCCATTCTAATGACACTACCCATGCCTCCAAAGTCTTTAAAGATTAAATCCACACCAGTAAATCCAATATCAAACGTGTTTTCATCTATTATTTAGTCCATGTCCGATCATTTCTGCAGCTAGCAGCTAATGTTAAATGCATTTTGCATCCCACAGTGATTTGTGATGGCTGTGACAACCAATGGCAGGTTGTTTTGTTATCCTGTCATGTTGTTTTAAGCTGTGCATGTCTTTACTCTGAGATCCTGGCGGATCCTGAATAGCTCATCATGGAGAGACCGAGGGACCAGGAGCCTGGGGCGTGGCCCTCTGTCTCTGCACACATGGATCATATTTGTGCCCCTTACTGCTTTTTAGCACAGATTTTTGTTTATGATATTCTTTTTTAACTCACTGAGTGCCATAGACGTATATATACGTCAAAGTGTTTATCCAGCGGCTGGCACCAGGGGGCGCTCTTGCGCTCCCTGTGAGTAATTTTAGGGCTTCTGGGATACGTAGTCAGAACACTGAAGAGACGGTAGATCAAAGCCACAGAGATCAGAGAGATCAGAACGGAGGTGATCTAAGCTAAAACTCGTATAATATTGAAACCAACCCTGAACTGAGCGACAGCGAATCCAGGGATCGGCGCGTTCATTCATCTACCCCGGTCGGCCAAGAGGCTAGAGAATGCCGCGAGGTCTCCACGTCACCGAGGTCTCCCCCGTGCCTCAGAGAAAAAGGCATCCACTGGCCAGCTGGATACACACAGCGACGACACTTCAGAGACGGACTTTTCCAACCCAGACTCTGAGGAATGGCTGCCGAGTGAGCGGAGCGGATCTTGTTCTCCGTCCCAGAGCGATGGAGGTAAGTTAACGTTAGGAACCCACTGATTATTCAGCCAGATTTATGAATGAAACCATCACTCATGATCCTGTGATTTCAGAAACAGACTGGAGAGAAGAGCAAGCCCCATGCAGTTCTACACCGTCTGTTGGCAGAAAAAGAGCTAAGAACAAAAAGGCTCTATATTATAGATTATATATTATATATTTAACATATTATATATTATATTACTTCTATAATTTACAGGCAGTGCCATGGAACACAAGCAGGAGAGGACGTGGGTGTATTGGGGGTCCCATGGTGGCCGTCCAGTTGTATTGTGCTGTATTTTGTATTTATTTTATTCATTTTACAATAAAATAACATTTGTAATACAATTTTCAGATGTCTTTTATGTCATTGAAGGCAAAATTATAACATTCAAATCACTGTTCTGCTTGACAGACTCTCTTTCACTAAAATGCATTTTTCTCAGCTTTCTAGAAAACAAGTGGTGTTTTTGGTGAAACTAGCCTCTATTCAACTTCAGATAAATCAAGAATGGAACAAGGTGCAAACAAACGTTTTTTTCCATAAATGAAATTTAGAGTTTCTTCTTTCATTTGAGCTATTTGGTGTTTTCAGAGTCACAGTACATGGCTACAATCTGGCACATTTACATGTTTATGTTCATTAATGTCCATTGTCCCACGTCACAAATAAATAAATCAATAATAAATATTCTGTGGGTCTTGAAAGATGACTCAAAATGGCCAAAAATGCTGGCACAAGCCACTTTCCATCTTATAAAAGGGCTGGCACTCAATGAGTTAATAAAAGTGTCTGAAATATTAACATATTCTGCCTTCATTTATTCTCTCTTCATGTGTTTGAACTATATTCAAGGGATGAGATGCTGCTATTTGTTTTATTTAAAATCTAACTGGCCCCTGAATCAGTTGTTGGAATTATTTTTTGGCTAAGATCGGCATTGGCCCCCAAAAATCCATATGGATCAGGCTCTGGTGTAAATAAGAAAAATAATCACTTAAGTGGCGTGCTTTAATTCAACATGCCAATGTTATATGGTTTTATGACCACTTGTCAACCTCCAGTCTGTATCTGTTTATAGGTTTGACTATTTTGAACCAATCAGGACCTTAAACAGAAGGCTTGATCACTGCTTCTCCTCCACGTAAAAACCTTAAACACAGCATCCAGAGGCCCTGGCTGCTTTAAATGCTCCTTTCTTTAAGATGGAGGCAGTTTATTGATTCAGCTCCATAAGCACTGTCTGAAATGTTTCATAAAAATAAACAAAAATACACAGCGGTAGGCCTCAACACCAACTCCAGTGTGCTGTCTAATCGTCCTGTTTGATGTAGTGGAGCTGGCTGAATCCCTGAGTCGGGATATAATGGGCCGTAATTGATAAGAGACTTGAAATGTCAGCCTGATGCACACACAAAACTGATAGATTATAGCACTTTATTGGCAGTCTCTGGTGGCCAAACAGGTCTTTGAATTACTGCTACTGAGTCATTACCTGGAACCAATCAATTCTCTCTGTTTACATCTGAAGAGCTCAGCCATTCCTTCCCCGCCTGATTATAATTGTCACAATCTGAGGCACGGCAGCTCGCAAGCCCCCAACGGGGAATACATTTACAATGCTAAGCAGTTATAAAATTGGAAATGTGCTCACACACTCACACAGTCACCCTCCTATGTATATTTAAACACACAGAGCGGCGTGGCAGGCCGGAGGCGGATCCTCCAATCACACACTCATAAATACCTTTCCTGGAGGCCTCGAAGCTGTCGTAGATGTTTATCCTTTGGATGTCGTAGGTGAGCGTGGTGTTTGGCAGTAAGGTTCTGTTCCTGTTGATTGTGTTTAAAGCAAATTTAAAGGCTAGTTCCTCCGCTCCTGACGGGCCGCTCTCAATGGACTCGAATATTCCTCCTGTGGAAGAAAAACACACCGTGGTTAGGGACTTGACTTTGTTTGGTGCAGAACCATCGACCATATTTGAGGAAATCTGATGATGGGGAAGAAAAGAGAAACTCTCTGGCTGCTCTTTTATTGCTGTCAACAAACAAATCAAAGTTTCAGATTTATAACAGACAGTTGTTTTGATGACATGTGTTGTGGAAACTAAGTGGCAGCAGAAATGTAGCCAGTGATAGTTTGCATTCAGCTCTATCAGAGAGCGCGTGGATTCTCCAGTGACTGACAGAGTTTGTCAACAGGAGACAAGCTGTCTGATGTGCCTGATGGTTCCCTGAGCCGTACTCGCTGTCGCCTCAGACGGCCAACCGTCCAACCAAATGGACAAAGCTTTTTCTGATTGAATGTTTTTTAGCGATCACATGATCCCAAATGTCCAATGGAGTTCAGGAAGTGAGGGACAGCCATTAGAATAAATGGGAATGGAGGAAAGTTAGAACTTTACAGCCCTACATGGACCTATACGTTGATATTATCATCAGGACATTTCTACAAACATCAGCTAGGATCCCTACTCTTTACAAAAAAGTGATTTCTTCCAGTCTAACTGATTTACCTGAGGGGTTTTCTGAGCCCCTTTATCACATAAAAACCCATCATATTGTCACAAATATGCTTTAAATGTAAACAGCTAGCTCCAGTTTCCTTTCCTCCATCTTTATTAAATCCACATTTAAAAGACAAACTGGTACTAGATGAAGAGAAACCAGCTCTGCTGAGCTGAGCCACATGATCTGGATTTTTATAAATTTCCCGTCACAGCCAGAGAGACTAGACTGAACAAAACCAGACCACCCCTCATCCAGGCTTTAGACAGAGGAGTTTCTCCATTGAAACATTTTCTGCCTGAATGTTTGACCACTTTTGGGACACAAAAGCAACTAGAGAATAAAGAACGTTTTCATTTACACGCGTTGACACTCGGCACAGTCGTTAACAGCTTAAACATGGCCCTCAGCGTTTCTCATGTAGAAATCACTGCTTGCCCCCCAAGAGAAGTTCTCTGCTGGCGTAAATAACCTATTTCTAATAATGGGGTTTAAATCAAAATCACACTGAGTTTTAGATTGATACAGTTGTTTTTTATTGGAATTCACTCCACACTCACACACTGAAGGTGGCGGCTGCTACATACACTCTCTATGACTATTGGCTAATCCCATTCATACACATTGATACACATTTATACACCACTTGCACAATTTTCTGGGTTAGAGTCCAAGGACACTGAAGTGTGACCAGAAGACCAGCCCACGTCAGTCCACCACTGCTCCCTACGCCTCATCTCATGATCACCAACTCAGACAGCTCATTGGACAAGACAGCCGTCATCCGAACACCAGCAAACATTCATCTCTTACTGCTCCCCGATTTCCTTTATGATCTAGAAAAGTTCCTTTAATCAGGGCTACGTTCAGGTCATCATCCGTGATCTACCTGAAGTTCCTTTTTTTCCAAAATAAAAGCAGGTCTGTATCCAAATAAAGACTCAGTTATTCTTGGTTTAAGAGAGAAACAGACATCCAAAATGAGATGGGAACAGTTTCTACACTGACCTGAACGACACAGTTCACAAGACCACAGACCTGGGACTGCATGTTTGAATGGAACCACTGAAAAACAGCTCAGATCCAGTTTCATGTCCATCAGTGTTAATTTAGTCGACTAAAACTATGACTAACTAGAATGGCCGTCTGAAGCGGCAGACCCACGCCGAAGCAGCGCCACCGAGGAACTCACGCTCCCACTGATTACTATGGTGTTCAAAATTTCAAAGTTCAAGGAAAACCGAACAGGTGTGCGGATCATCACCAAAATCTGATCGATTCTTCCCTGTCACTATCCCAGTATTCCCTGAAAGTTTGGTGAAGATCCGGCTTTCCGTTCTCGAGTTATCATGTACACATACAAACAAACAAAGATACAGAACCCTTTACATAACCCCCTGCCGATTTCATCTGAGTGGGTAAAAAAGTTCAACAGCCTTTTTTCAAGACCAAAACTAGACTAAGACTAACAAAAATAGATCTGTGATGAATAAAAATAGACTAAGACTAACAAAAATAGATCTGTGATGACTAAAACTAGACTAAGACTAACAAAAATAGATCTGTGATGACTACAACTAGACTAAGACTAACAAAAATAGATCTGTGATGACTAAAATTAGACTAAGACTCACAAAAATAGATCTGTGATGACTAAAACTAGACTAAGACTAACAAAAATAGATCTGTGATGACTAAAACTAGACTAAGACTCACAAAAATAGATCTGTGATGACTAAAACTAGACTAAGACTAACAAAAATAGATCTGTGATGACTAAAACTAGACTAAGACTAACAAAAATAGATCTGTGATGACTACAACTAGACTAAGACTAACAAAAATAGATCTGTGATGACTAAAATTAGACTAAGACTCACAAAAATAGATCTGTGATGACTAAAACTAGACTAAGACTAACAAAAATAGATCTGTGATGACTAAAACTAGACTAAGACTCACAAAAATAGATCTGTGATGACTAAAACTAGACTAAGACTAACAAAAATAGATCTGTGATGACTAAAACTAGACTATGACTAACAAAAATAGATCTGTGATGACTAAAAATGACAATAACTTAGTCTACTTTACATCAAGATGACTAAAACTAGACTGAAATGTAATGTAGTTTTCATCAGACATTGAAAATCTGTGCTATTTCTCCACTGTGGGCAGGGTCTAAAGCTAACTTTTGGTAAGTGAAATGTTTTTACCAGCCAACCAAAAAAAAATTGCTTTTAAGTGTTGTAATTTGCTATCAGTATTATTTAACATGTCATTTGGGTCTTGTATGTGATTCTCAGTCAATATTTTAATAGTATGCACTAATATTAGCAATAATGCCTGAGCACAGCAGACAATTCAGAACATTTATTTTTCTTCAGCAGAATATTCCAGCCATGATCTATTAGCCCACTATCTCTCCAAGAAATGGCAAAAAAATGACTCAAGAGAGATACTCTGGCAGAGTTACTTTATTTTTTATTTTTAGTTTATTATTCTATTTATTTTTTTATTTTCCTTACGTTAGGTTTAGTTCTAAACCTCACGGTCCACTTAAAAGCCTTACAACAAATCCAAGTGAAACATTAACATTTTAACCATAAGAGTTATAAAATGTTTTTTTTTTGTTTGTTCGTTTGTATACAGTCTTCATTAATGATCTAAATGGACCAGACAGAGACAATATTTGCAGTCTGGACATGGAGGGGTGAACCTCTCCTGCCCTGACTCAGCTGGGGGGGACTGCTGGGGAGGACTGGTCTGTCTGTGAATGCACAGGAACAGGGAAGGGCCCCAGGCAGCACCCGCTACTCACTGAGAGAACAACGATATGTGTTTTCACTTCAGAGTCTCCAGTAACAGCAGAAAAAGTCGCTAGATTTGTTGTTAGTCGCTTTTTTGAAAAATAGTCGCTAGAGGGGTCTGAAAACTCGCTAATATAGCGACAAAAGTCGCTAAGTTGGCAACACTGCCAGGAGGTACGGGTACAGTAACAACCAGCTATCCAGCTCGGCACGTCGTGAATGACGTCATGACTGACGCACCTATGTGACCAAAGATCGTCTCGGCCTGAAATACACATTACTCTGCCAGGAAACCAGCCGACACCAGCATCGTTCTCCAGTAACAATAAAATGAATTTTTAGCTGGTAAAAAAATAACTCTCCAGAGTGGCGAGTGGTCTTAAAAATTTACCAGCCAGAGACAAAATCTACCTGGAATTGGCGAATGGCGAGTGTTAGTTTTGGACCCTGACTGTGGGTAAATCAACATACAGCGTAACTGTAGCTATTCTGGCTCTCAGCTGTAGAAAGCAGGGACCCCAGGTTTGGCAGAGTGCAGAGAACACACTACCATGATTTAGTACCAGGTATAGACAAGAAAATAAATGCTTGGACTGAAACTAGACTGAAATGTTGGGAGTTGTTGTCGACTAAAACTAAAAAGGGTAGAATGATTAAAATCAGACTTAAACTACAATGCATTTCATTTAAAGACTGAAACTAAGACTAAAATTGAGAAGAGTTGCCAAAATAAACACTGATGTCCATGACGCCACAGAAATGTTTCCCAACTCAAACCAAACTGTCAGGATTTTACTCTGCCTTTGACTTTGAAACCACTTTAATGTCATTTGGTGACACACCTGAGACCGTAACCAGAACATTTCAAAGCCTTTAACCCTGTTTGTTTCTCGGTAAAGTCACAAAGTAACTCCTCTAACTGTGGTGTGCTCATCTCTACAGTCTTTGGTTTACACACACTAGGCTTCGCTGCAGATACCAGCTCCTTCATTACAGTTTAGCCACAACACATCATTACTACATCAGAAACACCAGTGGTCAGAGGAAATGTCCTCTTTTTAAATCTTTTGTGACAATTGTACAATCATTCCTTTTCCTTTATCTCACAGATGTTCTCTTCAAAGGATGCTCCACTCTGTCTCTTTTATTGCTCCATTGATTGTCAGTCGTGTGTGCTCATTAGCACTTCTGTGATTGGTAACTCTTTCAGAGAGAAACCCTGTGAGGCAGTGGTGTTACTGGGTTTACAGAGAGAGTTTGGCCAAATTAAAGAAGTATAAAAGTCTGATGAAAGTGTTGCTGCTATGACGAGCACAAACATCAGGTCAACCCACTCACATATCACCCAAGGACCGCTCTAAAACACGCCGACATCCGTTCATGTCTGAGTATTTACTGTCTGATGGACTGGAATAAGACTTCCCTCAAACTTTTAAAGATGTTCAGCAAATCTAACTCCCATAAAGGCCTTTCTGAGAGTTGTGATTAAAAAGAGTGAAATCTAAGCAGGAAATTCTTAAAGAGTTCAACATTTAGAAACTGCAATCTGGAGATAAACACTCATAAAAGTCAGTTCATGCTGGATTCTTGGCTAGTTTTTCATTATTGGTCAATATTCATCTACTTTTCATCCACTTTCAGCTGAATGAAAGGATGAGCATTCAGTGTAGAAATCCCTGAATCCAATTATTCCCCTCTGACTGGCCCCCACATCTAAACCAAGAGGGGCAGCCAGAGCCAGCATCACCAGGGTCATCAGATGGGAACCTCGCTTCATCCACTGAGCCCCACGATACCCCAGGAAGGCTGGTAAGCTCTGGGAGCCGCTGCCTTTCATACTTACTGCCACCACCCACTACACAGACATGCAGACCATTTTAATCCTTCTTATTCTGTCACATGAGCATCACAGTGCAAACAGCACCTTAACCAACCCAAGGCTCCATAAAGCCAGCTACAGGAGGACACATCACTGATAATACCTTCACCTCTGTTGTGTTGTTTGCTTCCATATCATCTGGGCTACATTTACTCTGCTGACTTTAGACACACCACAGCTGGCCTCCTGCTGGGTTCCCTCTACATGATGGTGAGTGGAAAAGATGGAGTCCTTGGTGACCTAAAAGCTTAAAATATTAAAACGGTACAGTTTAACAGTCATTAAGAGGCCAAATCCAAGGGTCAGTGAGTTAAACGTAAAAACAGTGACTCGTCTGAACAGTGACTTTTTTCATTCATAAACGCAGATACGAGGGAAGCACGCACTGAAAAAGGCACTTCCATGTTCAAGCTTGAATTTGCTCTGAGGTCCAAGGATGTGCCTATATTCTCGTTCTAAGAGCAGGGACTGTAGACCTGAGTCCATCTGAAACCAGATCCCTCCCTTAAAGCACTTCTGGTTTGCACTTTTCAAAGTAAAAGCCCACTTTAGCATTCCTTTGAAGGAAACTCCCTTCGTATGTACATAAGGCTTTTATTTTGGAAAGCTAGGCTTATTCATGAAACAAAAGTACCACCGACGTGTGCAGTAGGCCTCAGTCCATGGCATCTCCTCATTTTCATCAGTGTTCTTCTAACCTGCAGAGCTTGGTTCCCACATTCACTGACAGTCATACAGACGCTTCTGAAGCCCCGACAGCCAAACCCTCTGCAGCTGTTGCATCATTCAGTTTCTGTCTTCCTTATTTCATCACGTTTCTGTAAAATAAGTCTGATTATTTCAAATGTAATCAACACTGTACATGACCCACCAGCGTCCTGATTGGAGACGGGAGCAGCTGCGGCGAGGACTCAATAATAACGTGAGCTGCTATGAAGCAATTTCTTCAGTGCACTGTGGAAGTGAGTTTAAGAGCACGGCTCTCCACATACAGCCCTCCAGTGAATTCTTCTGACAGCCGGCAGATGAATGGACACGGAGGAGGCCTGCGGAGTTCAGGGTGGGGGGGTCGGGTTCTGAGATCAATGTACTCTGATTGGCCGGCGAATCAATCAATCAAGCCCTTTGGGAGCGTTGGAGAGCAGCGGTGAGAGATTGGAGTGTTTTGTTTGGGTTAGCCCCGTGGCCCGGCCCTGCTGGCTCAGTGTCAGTCACAGGCAGCTTTATTTACTCCGTCTACAAGCTCTCCACTGTACCAGCCGCTCCCCCAGTCCACACTTAATCCATACACACATCTGCACACTTACTGCAGGTCCCTCCTGTCACAGGCGATTACCTCTGACTCTGATCAATGCTCCCAAACAGCAGCTTCACCTGTGACTCTTTAACGCTGCTCTTTTCCTGTCTAGGTAGCCTGTTTGTCTGTGGATGAAGGATATAAGGGTACAGAAATCATGTTTGTTTTCAGAACCCCTGCAGTGAGGAACTTTGAATGTTGGTTCTCTGATTGAGGCCGACCCACCAATCAGAGACTATAGAGGTGTATGGTCACACAGCTGTTTAAGAACAGCAGGTGTAGGGGTTACTGGGGCAAGATCAAGACAGACATTATCGCTAAACAATGGTGGAAAAAGTGGTGAAAGTGGATTTTAAAAGTAGCAGAAATTGGTTAGAAGTGGCAAAAAGTAAGCAAAAAGTGGCAACAATGGGTTTGAGTGGCAAAAACGGCATAGATAGTGGTAAAATGGGATCAAAAAGTGGTTGAAATGGCTTGAAATTGGCAATAATGATTAAAAAATAGTTGAAATGGGATGAAAAATTAATATAAACTGGCAAAAAGGATTACCTGAGACATTAAAATAGGCAGAAATTGGTTAAACTAGCAAAAATGAGCTATCAAAGAGTGAAATGTGGTTAAAAATGGGCAAAAAATGTCATAAATGTGGTTAAAAAAGTGGTTCATAATGGCAATATGGGTCAACAGAGGCAAGGTTGACGTGAAGTGGTTTAGAAGTGGAAAAAAGGCAGAAAAAAGTGATGGAAAGGGTTTAAAAATGGACAAAAATGGGTTTTATGTTGTGTATTAGAATTGACAAATCTGATGGGAAAAATGATAAAAAATGGGTTCAAATTTTGCAAAATTGGTGTAGAGTGGCAACAGTTTAATTTAAAAAATATTCCTAGTTTGTTTTTTTTAGGGCATCTGGAGACCCCCTCTTAGTGTCTCATGACCCCCATGGGGGTCCAGTCCCCAACGTTGAGAGCCACTGCATTAGTGAACAGCTATGAGGATTACCCCCACCTGGACTGGGCTGTGGACACCTTCTATGTGTGCTGGATTTGATCTCCACTCAGACATGTTGGTCTTTTGAATGCTTGCACCAAAGCAGCGATGTCTGACCTGTGACAAGTATTCATATTTTTACAGCCATAATCGCAAACGTCACTTAGTCCTGGCCTTAAACTTTCCACTGTCTATTATCTAAAACAGCCTGCTTGGTGTTTCGGCAGAAGCAACTCAAATGCTGCATTTTCATGCATGGCACCAGCTCAAACTGACTAACCTCTGCGGGGTTTTGGTACCAGGGACTTTGTTTTGTGTGGCTTTATAAACTTTGAGGTGATAGTGTACCTGGTTCTCACTGTGTGGCTCGTGCCACAGCAAGGAGACGAGCTTTGTTCTGGAGACAGCTGCAAGCAGGGAGGTGAAAAACTTTTGAAAAGTATCGTGCTACAGTCACTCGGTCACTTTTTATGGTAACAAGTGATTTATAAAATGATTGATGCTGTTAAAATTACAGAGAATTCAAAGCCTCCATTACTTTTACAGCCAACAACTCGATGATGAAGGTTAGAAAACATGGGGTTTGGCAGACAACCTGACGCCAGCGTAGGCACAGCAGCATCCTGGGAGGCAGAATACCGCTGCTGCAAAGACACACGAACCGACACTCTGACGCACAAACACACCACGGCTGAGCACTCTGTGTGAGCTTCCTGTCTGTGAAATATCAGCATTACTGTTCCCTCAAAACAAAAACAGAAAGAAAACTTTTGCCAAGAACTAGAACCAGAGAGCTACAAACACCAGGGACTTTGTAGGTTCCCTGTTAGACGACAGCTAATGTTAGCCGCCATCATCATCATCATCATCATCATCATCAGACATCTGTAACATCTGAAAAGGTTTTAGAGATTAGAGTTATCCTCATACACCCTACTATATCTCTAGTATTTAACAGAGGACAAGGTTAAAAGGTCGGATCATGAGGGATTCTCATATTAGGGCAGAGAATTTTTGACAACCCAGGAGGGCGGGGCTTGAGAAAGGTTGACTCGGTGTCAATCCCTGCAAACCTGGTTACTAAAGTTAAGTCTTCCTTCTTTACTGATCTTGTTGCAAATGTGCATAAATACCAAGAAAACAGTTCTGCTTTCTTGAAGTCAAAGTAGTCAGTGTGAATCTTTGCGGTAGAAAATGTGAAACAAACACACGTCTGTCTTTGTGCTGCCTGACACAGACCCTGTGGCAGCTGACAGAACAGAAGTTGTCAGTCTCTTTGCTGATGGTTTGATGATTTCCTGTTTTAAAGTCAACACTATTGCTCTCAGTCTGTTTCATAACCAGAGAAAAAAATCCTCACATGAGCTCTAAGCCTCCGTAACAAATCAGAGTGGACATAAAGCCTGAAAAAGATTCCAAAGTTGAGAAAAACGTCTCTTTGCTGCTCCATGGCTTTAGACTGTGTGGGCACTGCTGATCATGTTTGATTGATATCTGCCTCCCTCCTCTGCAAACAGTGCATGTTAAAGTCAGCGTCACGCAGCTGCAGATGTCTGAATCAGAAGGAGAGGAGGAGGAATAATTGAACAGAAGCGGTCATTGAATGGTGACATTACAAAATGCTCTGCTATTTATACCACAGTTAGCATACACATTATGTAAGTGGAGATAATCATTGCTTTACAAGCTATTATTTCAAGCTATTCAAAACCTTTGCTCATTAGCATAATTTACTTCAGTTCAAAAACTTCTCATATCCCAGGGGGACGATTCAAGCTTCATTATTTAAGTAAACTCCTGCTCTGATCAGCGGCTGCACTGATGTCTGTCAGGTAAGGAAATCAACAGCACCTGGATGATGACGCCACTTTTTACCATCTTTTCTCCGTCATAACCCTGCATTTAAAGGGAACAGTGGTTTTCTGCATGCATACTCTGCAGGCTGATCTGAAACCGTCAGAGCTCAGCTCACTGGAAACCTTTCATTCTATCAGATCTGATGGACACACAACCACGGCACATGGAAGAGTTTCAACCTGTTCAGGTGAACTCCTGCACTTTAAATGTGACCTATCTTTAATTCTCATCATTGTTTATTTTTAACATATTGTTTCTGCCTCTTAAATGTGTTTTATTTATTATGGTGGGTGCTGCTGACCTCTTGGCCAAGTCACCCTCATGACAGAGATCTTGACGGTCTTTATTTGGCTAAAAAAAGGTTGAATAAAAATCAATCAATCAATCAATTAAGTGTATGGACTGCTGATTTGATTGTAGTGACTCAGTTAAAGACAAGTGACAAGAAGATGTAGGAAAAGTCTGTGTGTCTGTACTACACAACTACATTTTATTGCCAAAAGTATTCGCTCACCTGCCTTTACTCACATATGAACTACAGACATCTCATTCTTAATCCATAGGGTTTAATATGACGTGGGTCCACCCTTTGCAGCTATAACAGCTTCAACTCTTCTGGGAAGGCTTTCCACAAGGTTTAGGAGTGTGTTTGTGGGAATATTTGACCATTCTTCCAGAAGCTCATTTGTGAGGTCACACACTGATGTTGGACCAGAAGGCCTGGCTCTCAGTCTCCGCTCTGATTCATCCCAAAGGTGTTCTATGGGGTTGAGGTCAGGACTCTGTGCAGGCCAGTCAAGTTGATCCACACCAAACTCTCTCCTCCATGTCTTTATGGACCTTGCTTTGTGCACTGGTGCACAGTCATGTTGGAACAGGAAGGGGCCATCCCCAAACTGTTCCCACAAAGTTGGGAGCATGGAATTGTCCAAAATCTCTTGCTGTGCTGAAACATTCAGAGTTCCTTTGACTGGAACTAAGGGGCCAAGCCCAGCTCCTGGAAAACAAGCCCACACCATAATCCCCCCTCCACCAAACTTTACGCTTGGCACAGTGCAGTCAGACAAGTACCGTTCTCCTGGCAACCACCAAACCCAGACTGGTCCATCAGATTGCCAGATGGAGAAGCGCAATTAGTCACTCCAGAGAAGGCGTCTCCACTGCTCTAGAGTCCAGTGGCGGCGTGCTTTACACCACTGCATCCAATGCTTTGCATTGACCTTGGTGATGTATGGCTTGGATGCAGTTTTTACCATGGAAACCCATTCATGAAGCTCTCTACCACTGTTCTTCAGCTAATCTGAAGGCTACATGAAGTTTGGAGGTCTGTAGCCACTGACTCTGCAGAAAGTTGGCCACCTCTGAGCACTATGCACCTCAGCATCCACTGACCCCGCTTCATCATTTTACGTGTCCTACCACTTGGTGGCTGAGTTGCTGTGGTTCCCAGCGGCTTCCACTTTGTTATAATACCACTGACAGCTGACTGTGGAATATTTAGGAGCCAGGAAATTTCACCACTGGACTTGTTGCACAGGTGGCATCCTATCACAGTACCACGCTGGAATCCACTGAGCTCCTGAGAGTGAGCCATTCTTTTATCTGTCCCAGATCTTAAAGGAAATAAATGAACAGTAAAAATGTAAATGTTTGATATCACAGGTTCAGGTGAGTTCTGACTCGTCCTCTCAGCTGTCTGGGCTCTATTTTCGTGGCACAGCACAGGGTGGCACAGGGTGGCGGAGTGTGGCGCACCCCGCGCAGTGGTAATTTCGTCCAGTGCACCACCGTGCGCAGCCAAATTGGCAGTTTGGTAGACCGGGCTGCGCCAAGATGGGTGTGGCGGCGCACCAGGGCAAGGTGTCGACAGATTCAGCTTGGCGCGGTGACAATTTCATGCCAAAACACTGTGCAGAAGGTGCGCTGAAAGCCTGCCAGCTCCAACCTGGTCTATTCTTGGCACAGGCGAAGCGCGCCCGGTGACAGGCGCGCAGTGCGCACACATCACCAAAACCTCACAGGCAGGTTTCCAGAGTGTCAGGAACATTTCAATGCAATAAACAATCACAGCAACCACTATTTAATGTAACCGTCTGAATCAGCATATACATTTGTATCTATATAAATTATCCCATCACATCTGATGTCAGATCAAAGATGTTTGTCACGCGTAATTGAAACTCAACCTGATGGCAGCTGGGAGTGATAAAAACTAGCGAGTTCACATCTCTCAGCCAACCACAAACAGCCACGACATCCGATACGTAGTATATATTCGACTTCTCTCATCTCATGAAATTCAAAAGAAAAGAAAAAAGAGAGAGAGACGCTCGCTGAATAAATGTAAGTCAGCCGGTGTCTTAAGGATTTACCTGTGATTGCCCATATTTCTCTGTTTTAATCTTTATTCTTAACGTGATCTAAAAAGATGGAGTACATTATTGCAAGGAGGATGAGGAGGAGATACCGGGAGAGAATATATCACCAAAGGTTCTCCTATTTGTCAATGACAGAGCAGGAATGCAGATGGATCACAAGCATGATGCCTGGATTAGCCTGCTGCTGTGTTTAGTGTAATTGTCACTTCATTCTGTACTCCTATTCATGACACAGGAACAGATTACATCTGTCCCGCGAGGTGGTCCACACGGTGAAGCGCATCGTGGCCTCTGATGCTCAGCCCGGTGGCCACTGTGTGCCTTCTTTGCTCTGACAGCTTTTTTTTTGGCCCTTCTCCTTACATCATTGAACCGTTTTTTACATTGGGCCACGGTTCTCAGAATATCTGGGCAAACTTGATTGACAATATTTGTAACTTCCTCCCAGGCAGTTTCTGCATCATCAGCCCTGGAGGTCTGTCAGCATTACCATATTTTCTGGTACTGCGAGCTTGGACCTCCCGGACCAGCACATCAGTTTCCTCCTGGGAGAAGTTTGGCCCCCTGGAGCTGCTGCTGCTGTCTTCGTCCATGGTGGTGGCGAGGTGAAATTGGCACTGCGCCTTGCCCGCAGAGCATTTAAAGGCAAGGAGAGGCGTTCATTTAAATTGGCGAAGATTACACTCGGCTGTGTTAAACCCACTCACGCCTTCTCTCCTCCCTCTTTGCCACTTGCGCCAGTGGGAGGGACGGAGAGGTGAGTGCGCTGCGCTGCGCCGGACTGTGCCGTGCCCGAAAATTGTAAAATGCCCTGAACACACCCCGTTGGCGTGGCGCAAGTACGGCGCAGGGCAAGTGCGCCGCGCCTGGTCTACGAAAATAGAGCCCTCTGTGAGTTTTTAAAGCTCACTGAGACATGAAGGAGCAGAACTGGTTTTACATTACTGAGGCCGCAGAGGGATGCTGATGTGGATTCACTAAAGTGTGCTGAAAGGACGGTAATGCATGCAACCAAAATATTAAATGCACTCATCATGGAACTTAATGGAGTAATGCTAACATCATTAAAATGTTGATTTGTATCTTTCTCCTTGTATATGACCCTGCTTGCAGCCCCTGGTGAGCCCCTTAGAGGTCAGAACTCTTACTTTGCAAAGCACTGAGTGAGTAAATTTACAAACTCTGAATGGTGAAAGAGAGGCCACTAAAAGAGCTACACAGCTGCACAGAACCCGTGTCCTGGACTTCACTGAGAATGTGTGGCTCAGTAGGTAGTTGGTCATCTAGCAGTCAGATGGTTGTTGGTTTGATCCCCAGCTCCTGCAGACACTTAAGCCAGTGTGCTCTGTCGATGGCGTGTAAATGAGTATGGACGTGACTGAATGGGATTAGCTAATGCTGTTGGAATATTCTCCAGAGCAGCCTCCGCCATCAGTGTGTGAATGTGTGTGAATGGGTAGGTGTGACCTGCAGTGTTAAGGTGTTTCTTGTAGTCAAATGACTAGAAAAGTTCTATAAGAGCAAAAGTCCGTTTATCATCTGGATTTTATTTTAGAGCCATGGTAATTCATAGAAAACAACAGCGTATGGCCACACACCCACTCAGAGCCCTGATCTTCTACACTTTTTAAGGTTTTTGTGGCATACCTTCTGAAACCAGAATATGTGATTTATTGCACCCTGCAGCCTTTGGATGCATTTAGATCAGTGATACTCAACGCGTTGCTCTTTTATGTCTTAATTTGAAATATTACGTCCCCAGAAAACCTTAAAAAAGAGAAACTTTAACCTCAGAAATTATCCACTGCAACTCACATTAACCATTTTTTTTGCCCACACTTCTTTGCTGTTTATTTTTTGCCACTCCTCTCTGACACTTTTCGACTGTTTTTGCCACTTTAATCCTGCTTTTTGCCAGTTGCATTTTTCCCCTTTTTGCCCATTTAAGCTGCCTTTTGTCATTAAACGCCACTTTTCCCCCTACTTTTTAATTTTTGTTACAGTCTTTGCTGCTTTTTCCAAATTTTCTTACACTTTACTGCCTTTTGCCCATCACTTTTCACTATTTTTTTCTACATCATTGCAGCTTTTTGGCAATTTTTGTCACCCTCAGCTTATTTTTTTGCCACTGTTATTTATTAATTATTTGTGACCAAATCTGGTGAAAACTCCTGCAAGTCGTCTGAGGTCATTTTTGAGTTTTTTACACATTATGAAAGCGTAGATTCCAAGCTTTCTAGCGGTCTGTCACACACCTTAATCTGAGCATATTTTACAAAGATATGCTCATTTGAATGTTAACTTCTAGTTCCTGTTTGTTCTGAGAAAACCAGGCTCAAAGTTTCAGGACTTCTCCTACCTTCAGGCAGGCCGGGTAATGGGCGTGACCAACAGAGCCACATTTACATAAAGTCCACCCAAACCAAGCTCCTGAATCGGACTGGTGACGCTCATCAAAATATTCCCATAGTAAATCCGCCTTCATCAAACTTTCACTGTCGAGTGATCCTGAAGTCGTCCCAAGTCTGTTGATAATTCTTGCTGCTTCTTCATCGTCTCGTCTACTTTTTTCGCTGCAGGGTTCATCTCGAGGCTTGTTGTTAAAGGTGATAACTAGAAACAGCCGTATTTTTGTGCTGAGGGGGGTTGGAGTTTGAGCCATGCGGTGTTTGTTACTGTCCATCTCAATGAGCGAAAGTGGGAACAATGGCAGACTGAGTGGCCAATTATCACCCCGCAGTTTCGCTTTCCCCTCCCCTCAATCTCCCTGCAGAAACTCAGAAAAGAGGGCATTTTAAAACACAAAATTAACGCTTTTAAATATCACATTTGTGTTACTTTTGTCATCGAATGAGTAGTTTAAATGTCGGACTTGCATAAAATGAGAAAAAAAAATGATAAATTTGAAGAAAACGACTTTGTATCCATTTTTCTCAACCACAGGAACGCTGACTTGCAGGAACTTTATCTGGCTTCGGTCACATTTTTATTCATTTAACCAGATAAAAACCCATTTAGACGGAAATCTCTTTCACAAGGGCGACCTGGCCAAGAGGTCAGCAGCACACGTCATAATAAACAAATACATTTTTGCTGCTTTCAGCACATTTCTGTCACTTCTTTTTCCCATTTTTCGCCCAGTTTAGCTGACTTTTGCCATTAAATGCCTCTGTTTCCACACACCTTGCTACTATTTGCTGCTTTTATCCAATTTTTCCCACCTTTTTGCTGCTTTTTGATCATTTTTGCCACTTTCACCTCTTAAATGTGTTTTTTAACACTTTGGGTCGAGTAACACTGATTTAGAGCACTGATCATCAACTAGTGGCCCGAGGACCATATCAGGCCCCCCAAAGCTTCCTGTCTGGCCCCCAGAAGATCATTAAATTCAGAAAAGGAGGAAAAGAAGATGTTGTGGTTTGGAGAGTATCTTTGGCTTCAAATGTCTGCAGATGTTAACTCCACCCCAAAAACAAACAATATTGAGTATAAAATGACTAAACATTTGATCTGTTTTACAATATTTATTTGTCCACCAGTATTAAAATATTGGTTAAATTGTTGTTAATGTGGAAGTCCGGCCCCCGGGAGCTCTGTCAGGACTAAATCTGGCCCTTGTGCAAACGTACTTGATGAGCCCTGATTCAGAGGATTCTCAGAGCGCGATGACGTTATAATCTCAAGGAGAGAGGAGGAATTATTTTGTCTGAAAACATGAAATACATGTGCCTGGGTGCCAGTGCATACACGTCTTTAACAGCAGGAAACTCCACCGCTGCTGTTTTCTAGTTGGTGTGTGGAATTAATCATCCCATTATTCTTTATTGATACCAGAACTTAGGCCCAGTTTACAGCCATCAGCCAAGCTTAGAACATTTGACATGACAGTGAGCCAAATAATAATAGAAAATAATTTGTAATATTTTCAGATTTCCTTCTAATATGTACATAAAGCCTAATGACATTTTTAGAGGGCTATTGTGGGTTTGGTTTAGCAGTGGCTTTAGAGCAAACAGCAGCAGCTCGGTTGAGAAGTTTCCACTTTCATTAGTATTCATCTCATGGGAGAGCCCTATTTTGCATGCCATAATGAGTTTGAAGGAATTAATAAGCATCAGTTAAGCGGGATGTACTATAATTGGAAAGCTGAGCGTTTGGAAAGGCTCGTTCACACACGAGGAGCGCTTGCTGCTTCCTGCTGAGAGTCTGCACGCTTCCACTGAAAGGAACCTGCTCTGTAAATGTGGAGATGAATCACTGCAGTAAGGTGAGGCCGCGGTGCAGAAAGGTGACTGTCTAAGTAGGAAAGTTGGGATTTGAACACACACTGAGTCTAATGAGAAAGTTGCTGTCTGGCGTGCGTGAACACACGGATATGGAAATGAAGCTGAACAGGTGAGACGAGGATAGACGCCGAGAAAAGCCTCCAATGTTCTCATCTTAATGAGACTTAGTCTGGGGTTAGGATTTGGGATTAAATCAGCTGTTTTTTTTACTCCAAACTCCTCTTTTAGAATTTTTTATCCAAAACTTTTCTCTCTTTCAATCCTAGTGCTCATTAACACAGGATTTCTTATTTTTAATCATTTTCTAGCAAAATATTGAATGAGCAGAGCAGCATGAGTCCCAACAGAACTACAACTGTCAGCATCAGAAGCCATGTCAGAAAAATCTGTGTTTGTGCTGTATGCATTAAAAACAACACAGCAGGGGTGTCAAACTCAAGGCCAGGGGGCCAAATCTGGCCCGTGGTGCAGGAACACCCGGCCCACCAGATCCTATCATACTTTTATTATAACTGGCCCACTGGTTTAAAGTCTGCAGATTCCCTCCAGTTTAAAAATGTAAACTTAACCATGATGGTCTAAAATATCCTTAAGTCTTAAAATTAGAAAAAGTTAAAAAAAATAAGATGAAAAGTCAGGAATGTGGTAAAAGACATTTATGTTTTTTTAATTTTGCACCTCAGTGATGAGGCAGAGTCATGGTTTTGACTTTTTACTTCATATGTTGACCTTTTCAAAGTAATGATTTGACCTTAAAACTCATGATTATGACTTTTTTCCCATGCTTTGACCTTTAAACATCCTCACTTTGACCTCTAACTCGCAATCTGACCTTTAAGCTGCTAAATTTTAAATTTTAAGTAAAATTTTGACCTTTAAAATTAAGAATTTAAATATTTTTCTCAAGCTTTGACATTTTTGGCTCCTACTTTGACTTTTTATCTCATAATATGACCTTTAAGTTCCTGAATTTTAGATTTTAAGTAACATCTTTACCTTAAAAATTAAGAATTAAAATATTTTTCTCAAACTTTGACATTTTTAGCTCCTTACTTTGACTTTTTATCTTATGTTTTGACCTCAAAGATCCTAATTTTAATTTTTCAAGTAATATTTTGACCTTTTAAACTTATGATTATTAATATTTTCTCACATTTTGACCTTTTTAGCTCCTTACTTTGACTTTTATCTCATAATCTGACCTTTCTGATTCTCATTTTTAAATTATAAGTCATATTTTGACCTTTCAAATTAAGAATTTCAATGTTTTTGTCACACTTTGACATTTTAAACTGATGATTTTGAATTTATCTCATATTTTGACTCTTAAGAATCATGATTTCAGCTTATATCTCATACATTTGGCTTTTAAAAACTCTATTTTGACCTTAAATGTCATGTTTTGAACCTTTTGAGCTAATAAGTTTTTTTTTTTTTTTCTTAGGTTTCAAGCCTTTAAACTTTTCATTTTGACCTTTTTCAAACCCAAAATCCTTTATCATCAGTGCTAAGGTTTTTTCCCCCATAATTCATTGCTGGGGAAAGGTTTATGGCTAAATGTGGACACTGCTCGGCCCTCAGGTTGGACCCAAATTCAGAATCCAGCCCCTGCTGTGATTGAGTTTGACATCCCTGCAATACAGTGAAGAGAGTCTATCAGAAGAAAAGCAGGAATACATTAAAAAAAACAGCTATATGTGACACACCATGCAGCACAGACAACGTTTAACCATGGTAAGCTTGTTTAAAAAACGACGACCAGAGGTTTATTTCTAATAATTCATGAGGCAGGCTGATTCTCCTTCAGAGGAAATACTGTCTTTGTGTAGGAAAATATCGATATATCTTCAAATGTGGATAGAGATCCCGGGCCGAGGTCTGACCAGGACAAAATGAAGGTTGTAAATAGAAAGCTGGGTTCAGTCAGGGGCACCACACCGGTGCAGGTGTCCTCAGCCTGGCAGGTAAACCCAGCTGGGAGCGAGTGTTTGTTTGTGGATCTGCAGCCACATCATATTTATAGAGGACCAAACAGCAGGGCAACAAAAGCTAACAAGCCCCAGAGCTGAGGAGGATGTGTGCAGACGATAGAAAACTCACTGAGATACGGTTCTGACTGGTGTTTAAGATGGCCGCCTGTACGTGTCTGTGCCACAGCTCCGGCTCAGACTGAGGAGGAAATGACAAAAATATAACACGCTGCTCCTGTTTACCAACTAGCAAAAGAAAAACGAACCTGAAAAGCATCTGAGTGGATGTAACAATGCTGGAATGACCCAGCAGCACTGAAAGCATCTGTAAAAGTAAAGTTAGCTTTTGTGCACTTAAAAGCACTCTAAGAATGCACACCTTTAGAGTATGCACTTTAGGGTGCATTGGAAGTCCGTCCTTGAAAGTGAGCTCTAAAAAGTGTCTACTTGAAAATATGGCCTTAAAAATTGTGCAGGTATAATGCTCACTTCACAGTGTGCACTTCCTGGTGTGGAATTTAAAGTGTAAACTCCTGAGACTATCTGAAAAGAGGATGGGGACTGTGAACTTAACGTGGACCTAGAAGAATAAGCTCTTCAGCTCAGTATGAACATTCTGCTTCCAGAGGATCTCCATCAAACCAAAAACACAAGAGGAGGCAGCTCTGCCACCTCAGCCCGAACATACTCGAGCATACTGACACGTAAAAAGTTTGATGATCTAGTTGGGCGCCGAGCCCCACTCCTTCTCCACTCTGCGAGTCACCGCTCACCCGTCAACGCTGCACAGAGGAACCAAATGCAGGTCGGTGTCACATTTAATGTGGGTCGATGTGAAAATACATGCCGAGCAGTGTTTTGTGTGACACCAGTAGGCGGAGCGGAGTCCGCGCAGTCGTAAAATTTGAGCTTTGAGTCCGCAGAGTCTGTCCCACTTATGTTACGCCGAGTATGTTTGGGCCTTTCATTTAAAATGAGGACTACAAAAAACCTCAGTCCATAAGGTTTATTTATGACAGTGGTTCTCAACGTTGGGACCCCCTTAGGGGGTCACGAGACACTGAGAGGGGGTCTCCAGATGCCTTAAAGAAGCTAAGAATATTTTTAAATTACACAGTTGCCACTTTACTCCAGTTTTGCCAGATTTTGACCCATTTTCATCACTTTTTCCACTTTTTGCCACTCAAAACTAATTTTTGTCAAATTTTAGACCCTTTTCACCACTTTCTTTCTGCCCATGTTTTGCCCCTTCTAAACCAATTATTGCCACTTTCTGTCTATTTTTGGCTCTGTTGACCCACTGTTGCCACTATTAACCCCTCTTTACCTATTTTTATGCCCTATTTGATATGACCATTTTTGCCAGTTTAACCCATTTCAGCCAATCCCTGCCCCAAAAACCCTTCTATGCCAGTTTATGGCAATTTTTCATCCTATTTAACCAAATTTCCACATTTATTTGCCACTTTAAAGCCATTTTTAATTGTCTTTTACCACTTTATATGCCTGTTTTTGCCAGCTTGACCCATTTTTGCCACTTTTATTTATCTTTTTACACTTTTAATCCATTTCTGCTACTTTTGAAGTCCAATTTCACCACCTTATCCACCAGTACTTGCCATTAGAAACCCATTTTAATTCTATTTGTAAGAAAAGGTATTTATATTTTTAAGAGGACTACATACTACACAAATGAATAAAACATATATTTGTTTCTTTAGTAAGATTAGTTATTATTCAGGCTAAATAGAAAATATGGATACTACAGTTTAACTTTACAATGGACCAGGATTTTGCTGACCTTCAGTTTGGCTGGGCCCCAGAAATCTCCCATGTATCCCCCCTTATGGGCAGCCCTGCCTGCACCGCACATGCTCATGGCTGTGTTCAACCACCTTCAGGTACAGTGGGGGTCCCCAGTTCTTGGCCCCTTTGTTTCAGGGGTCACGGACTGAAAAGGTTGAGACATCCTGATTTATGAGACAGCAAACTACTGCTTTTGTTTCATGGAGGAATTTCACATGAGAAGGGAGAAAAGCTGTTAAAAGTGAACTTCCTGTTTTGTGCTGCCAGCAGTTATATAATATAGGATTAAAAATGGCGATTTACTGTTAACAGACAAGTACGCAGCAGAAATCATGAAGGAGGGAAATCAAAAGCATGACGGCGTCCTTCAGCACACGCTGCCGATGCACGAGTAACACATGCACTGATTTAATAGAAAAAAATGTGACTGAACTGTGTAATTCAGCAGCTGGCCTTTAAGTTTTTACTTTTAACATTCTAGAGCAGTGATACTCAATGTGTGGCTCTTTTCTGATGGTTTGTGGCTCTTCTTCGTCTAAATTTGAAATATTATTCACCAGAAAACCTTTAAAATGGAAACGCTGACCTCAGAAATTATCCATTGAAAGTCCCATTCATCAGTTTGTTTCCCACACTTAAACAGTAGCTGTTAATGGTCAAACTTGATTGTCCACATTTATTTTATTTATTTTTCAGTTACCCTTATTTCCATTTTTTGTCCTTTTTTTTAAACATTTTTGTCACTTTTAATCAATTTCTACTTCTTTGAGCCCATTTTTACCACTTGTTTGCCACCTTTGCCCAGTTTTTGCCCTTGTTCATCAGTTTAAGCCACTTCTATCCTGCTTTTTTTGCCATTTTTCACCCATTTAAGATGAATTTTGCCATTAAATGCTACTTTCCCCAATTTTCCTACCTTTTCGGCCCATTTTAGTCACTTTACACTCATTTTTGACACATTTTTGACCACATGGTACTCAAGTTTTGCCACTTTTCATCCAGTTCTGTCCACTGTGCGCCTATTTTTCCTCTTTCTCCCCATTTTTTTGCCACTTTTTTGCTGCCTTTTGACCATTTTTGCCACCTTTCACTTATTTTTATTGCCACTTTAACCCATTTTTGCCACTTTTCACTGCTTACATTGTGGCTCTTGGAAAGGTAATTTCCAAAAATTTGGTTCTTTGGTTGAGTTGGGGGTTGAATAACTCTGACTCTGACTCTGTTCTGAAGAGCAGAAGGGACATGAAATTTAGGACACATCCTCTTTATTTTATACTTTGAACCTTTTTTACCGTGTAGAAAATCTTTTTGACAACACAAACGTACAAAAACACAACAGTGATTGTTTAAATCAGAGACGGACCAAAGACCGTCAGGGTAAAGGTCTGAAACAAGAAGCAACAGCAGTGAAATTCTTCAGTAAAAAGAAACTCTGTCAGGAGGCAAACTTAGAGGTAAAAAGTCAAACTAAAAGTTTCATTTCTGACTTTAAATTTCCACATAAACGACCGAAACATCAGCCCCACGCCTCTCTATGAATACATAGAGGCAGTAGCTCCCACACAGGACCATCCCTGCACATCTGTGTCTGTCTGATAGAAACTAACAAGCAACAGTTTCCCTTCTTCTTTCACTCCCTGCAGCCGTGTTTGCTCATTTATTTTCAACTGTTTAAGGCCTTCTTTACCAAACATTAAAAATAAAACAGAACCATAAGAATAAAAAAATGAAAATCTTTTCATGTAATCGGTTGAAGGAAAGTCAGTAATGAATACTTCACAGGATACAGCGTACACCTCAGTTTCTTAATAGATGCAGCTCCAACATATATGTATGTAAAAAATGTCAGAAGGAAGTAGGGACTTATTTCACTTCATGTGGTAATGTCCTATGATCACATGTTTTTGGAAAAACAGTAATAAAGAGCTTAGCACAGTTTTACATATAAAAATGAAAGCTGAACCAGCATTGTTCCTGCTGGGACTCCCACCACAAGCCTTTATTATCAACCCCCCCACAGTACACTCTTCTTATGAGCTGGACGTAGAGAAACCCCCAACACTAACACAGTGGTGCAGAGAGCTGAACAGAGTCATACCAACAGAAGACTCTCGGCTAAAATGAAGGGGAACGACACACTTTTTTAAAATCTGGAAACCAGTTCTAGTTCACTTACCATCTGAAATCACAGATTTACTGAGGAGGGCCAGATTGGCTTTTGTTTGGAATCTCAGCTCCTAAAAGTTAAAGAAAGAATGAGGTGAACTGACAGAAATTACTTTCCTTGCTCCTATTTCTATTTATTTATTTTTTTTTATTTTTTGTGATATTCAGTGAATCCTGTTACCATTTTTCCTTTAATAAAAATTATGAATAAGTGTTATACTATAATATTTCAGATTTCTTTTTTAGTGTGGGGGTGTTACACGACTTCTGGTAACGATATGTGATGTTCCATGGCTGAGTCCTGATCCTGGTGCTGTCCCCTCATAATGTCATTGTTAAGTTTTACCTCCGCCAAGGAGGTCATGTGATCTGCAGGGTTTGTTAGTTAGTTTGTTAGCAACATAACTCAAAAAGTCAAAACACCGCAAAGAGTGACGTAGATCGGGAATGACAAACAGCGTGGAGGTACAGACGTGGTAGAAGCCTAGAGTAGAAGCCATGGGAGAAAACGCACAGCCAATGGCAGTGGAGGCTGCCTGGTGATGTCAGAATATGCAAATTAGATGACTGAATTCACTTCCATCACAAAGTTTGGGTCATACTTAAGGTTTTTTGAAAGGATTCTTTACTGTTGGGAGATAGGGCTAATGGCGGAGGTCAGCGCCCTCCAAGTGCTTTTCTAGTTACCTCCACCATAGGAGGTTATGTCATGGGGTGGGTTTGTTTGTTTGTTTGTTTGTTTGTTTGTTCATTTGTTAGCAACATAACTCAAAAAGTTAGCTGCTGCTGTTATTATTTCTGAAAATTAATAAAAATAAAAAAATAAAACAGAACCATAAGAGCAGACTGTCTGGACGGTCTCCATGTCACACGTCCATCCAAACTCATCAGGGCCGAGCTTCTTATTGGTTTTATCAATAGATAAATTTATATTTATCCATAAAGCCATCTTTAAAAACTCATACAGATGCTAAAAGACTTTTAATTCTTCTATTTCATGTTGAATTTTGATTTTTAAAGATTTCTGCAAACATCTTCACTGCTGGTCCAAACATAACCCTCTGATTTGATACGATGACGGTTCACTGCTTGTTCTTTAACACTTTAGCGCCTTGGTTTGGCCATTTTTAACTCTGAACATGACCTGGAAAGTTTTAATTTCAATATTTTCAGATGATTTTGATTTGAACACAACCAGCCATCAGATGTTTCACCAGACTGTGTGCCAGGGCTTGACGTTAGCTTTTTTGCTCACTGGCACCATTTTGAAAAGTTACTAGCCACCGAGCATTTCCACTGGCCACAGTCGTGTTGATGGGAAACTACGCTAAATTGGGTACATCTGATGTGAGATGAAACACATACTCCTTTTCCTTCTTTAATGGATACTTAGTTTATATTGTTATTCAAATATTATCAGAAATGCAGCTGGTTTTATCGAACTCTCAGAGAGATATCCACCAGAGAATGCTGAGGTTGTCACACTGTTAAATTTCACTGGCCAAAGTGGCTAGTTGAAGTCAGCGTGGTACCTGCCACAGCTGAAACCCATCCGTGTTTGGCTAGTTGGCCGGTGTAAATGTCAAGCCCTGCTGTGTGCCAAAAAGGGAATGAAATCTTGAATAAAAAACAGAAAGTCTATCATCTGTGGCCACGGAGGCTGTGTGGAGAGGACCAAAAAGAAGAAATACCGTCAGAGCAGCTGAAGCGGCGACCACAGGCCTGCATGCTCCATTTGATATTAGCACGCCTGTCAAAATCTATCAGCAGAATATAAACATCATTTCCATAAAAGCTATTCTGAAGGTCACCTGAGAACAGGAGAGCTGAAACATCCTCAGTCTCACATTCAGCAGGGGCTTCAGTCAACCCAGCCAACTCTTTACCCCCCCATCACAATAAAATTATCCACAAAGACGCCCTAAAACTACTCAAGATTGTTTCTAAAGCTGCTACGAATCCAGCCAGCTGTTTTTCCATTGTCAGTTGACTTTCTCTAACTCAGCACCCTGAATTCCCCCTGAGCCCCCAACAACAAAGACCAGGGTTTCATCACTTTGCTCTGGTTCTACAAATATGTTGTAAATCTTGCTACTATCATTATCAGTGTATCTGTGTGTTTGTGTTGATTTGCACACCACACCGTTGCTCCAGAAGTCCCTAAATCACTCCAAGTCACGATTTGGGGACTTCCATTTACCTCAGCAGCCAGTCTCAGAGCTGGGACTGATGTCACACCCGCGTTGAATGTGTTCCATTTGCTACAAACTCCAAAAAGAAAGAGACAGAGCCGGAGAACAACTGGGCTTTGTTGGAACATGGTGGAAATGTATTTGGATGAGATGATCATCCATGATCCAGCTCTCTCTAAAGCTCTTCTCTGTGCTCAGATTTAACAAGATCATACAGGAGATAGGTCACACGTTCCCCGAGAATTTACGGTGCAGTTCTGTCAGATGTGGTCGCCAGTGCTGCGTAAACATGCCCTAATAAGGGTCTGTCTCTGTACAGCCAGCATCACACAGCAGCTTCAACGCTCCTCTTATTGTGTTGTTAGCCTATCACCACACATACAGCATGCACCAGTGCACAGAGATGCTGAGCGCATATGCAGTCATTTGGGGAAAAGCCCCCCTTTCCATGCAAATTGGCCTTATTGCATGAGGAATAAAAGGAGTCAAAGTTAGCCTGATGGAAGTGTGCTACAATTTTTATGATGCACAAACTTGCCAGAGACCAGGAAACCCTTTCACCTCTGCATGACTGAAAAAAAGATGATAAAGGATGTGTAAATAAGGACTGTAAACATGACTTTACCATTGCTTTAACTTAGCCAATAGTTAAATTAGTCTGACATACCCCGCTGCTCCATTAGTGGCGCCGTTACGTATGACAAGGATGAGGTGGTTTCTCTTCATTCAGAGAGGAAACTTCATATCAGTATTGCTGTCAGCTGTTCTGATTATTAAACATGGAGGGTCAGAATCTGCGTGGGATGTGAGCAGCACTGGACACACCTGTTTCAGGTGCAGCAGGGAGTGGATGGCACAAGCTGCATCATAACATGGAGGTAGAAGACTGACAGATGTTTTGAGCCAATTGCAGGCAGTCATAGTTGGTTTTCTACTCATTTTAAACCTTGTTTTAACCATTCTTACATTATTATCCTCTGACAGCTAAGACCAGCACTTCTCAGCTGGTGGTCTCCAGCCCCCCCCCCCGATCAAAGTTGCATTTCCTAACCAAACTGGACCTGCTGATCTCCAAACTGGACCTGAATCTCTGTTTCCCTGTGATCCTCTCTTAAGGTAACAGTCCCATACGGGCACACTGCCCGACCTGCAGCCACAGAGCGGTGATCAGTCAGGAGAGAAATCCATCAGCACTTCATCAATCTCATCAGACGACAGGGGACACACAGTGACCACGGCGTCGCCTCCTTCTTTGCTCATCTGACGATCTGCTGGAGCGTAACGATCCCTACAGGCACGGCACTCTCTGAAAATTAAACATATACGATCAAAACATCGCCTCCATGATTGATCAGAGAGAGTACTTAAGCTGTAAGCCACTCGGGGCCGAGCGTCTCTGTGAATTTAAAAATCCTAAGAGGTGATGTTAGGCAGGACGCCAGCAGGAGGAAAACACTCTGAGCAGCTCCAAAGTCACGGTGACTGACAGCCCCAGGAGCCCAGGGCCGATTTAGAACTAGGGACCAGCGCTGGGTAGAGGGAGAACCAAAAAAAGAGCTCAATGCTCAATGCTAGAGCAGAGCTTCTCAACGTTTGGGTCGGGACCCTGAGAGGGGGTCTCCAGAAGCCCTAAAAAAACTAAGAAAATGTTTGAATTACACTGTTGCCACTTTACACCAATTTTGTCTAGTTGTAACATATTTTAACAACTTATAACCCATTTTTGTTATTTTAAACCCTTTCCACCACTTTTTTCTGCCTGTTGTTGCCACATCTAAACCAAATCTTGCCACTCTCTGCCTATTGTTGGCTCTGTTGACACATTATTGCCACTATTAACCCCCTTTAACCAGTTTTTAAGCCACATTTCACAATTTGATATGCCAATGTTTGCCAGTTTCTGACTTTTTCTGCCTTAGTCAACCCTTTGTTGCCAGTTTTTATCAATTTTCATCCCATTTCCCCAAATTTCCACCTATTTTTGCCAACACCATTTCAGCCACTTTTAAATCACCTTTTACCACTTCATATGCACATTTTTGCCACTTTAACACATTTCCCATTTTTGGTGAGTTTTTCGCTACTTTTTTCAATTTTTTGGCATTTCTAAGCCATTTCTGCTATTTTTGAAATTCAATTTCACCACCTTTCCCACCATTTTATGCCATTATTAACCCATTTTAGCTAATTCTTACACTTTAAAGAGAGCTACTTACTACACAAATGAATTAAAATGTGTGTCTTTGATCAGAGTGGTTATTACTCAGGTCAAATCTAAAATACCACAGCTTCACTTTACAGTGGACCATGACTTTACTGGCCCCCAGTTTGGCTGGGCCCCAGAAAGCTCTCCCATTTTTCCCCTTATTGGGCGGCCTTGTCTCCACAGGACTATCGCTGAATGTTCATGTCTGTGTTCAGCCACCTTCAGGTACAGTGGGGGTCCCCGGTCTCTGGTATCTTTATTTTGGGGTATGCAGGCTGAAAAGGTTGAGAACCCCTGCTTTAGAGGAAGCCATTTATTTAGGCTTCATTACCAACAGAGGTGTTGGTGTTTAACACTATTATCAAAGTAGGGAGGTGTAACACTGGAAGTGTTTTAGAGAGCTGCATCAAATCTTTTAGAAATGTTCATCTGGATAGAAGACAGGCTCAATGAAAAGTTTGACCATTTTTTATAAATCAGGCTGTTTCCAAAGGGATTTCTTCAGCTGATAACAGTGAAACGCTGCAAAGAGAGAAAGTTGATCTTGGGTTGGAGATCTGTGGGCAGACGTGTTATTCCCCTCTCTCTCATCCCTGTTTGCAACCTGATCCATACTATCATGAAGGCAAAAAGGTCCCAAAGTAAATCTGATTTCATGTGTTAAAAGGCAAGGCGTGTGGTGGGAGTGGTAGAGGAAGGAATACCAGGAGATTGAGGACAAGTGTCATTATTCTATATTCATTTATTTAAATTATTTCTTCTTTTATTTATAATTTATAATTTTATTATTATTATTATTATTCCTGATTTCTAGCTACTTGATTTTTTTTTATTGTTTTGTTTTGTTTTTCTCCTCGTCTCCAAATGATCATGATTATCATTATTATTATTATTTTTTATTATTGTTATTATTTTTATCCTTTTTATCTTTTTGTTCTCATCTCTGTTCCTCTCATCTCTTCTCTTCCTAAAATAAGTGAAGAGAGAGAAGTGAAGAAGCTAGGGAGAGGAGTCAGGATTAGTTATGGACATATATGAATAAATGATGTAATAACTATTATGTTAAAGAGGACAGACGGGGACATTTAAATCTACCACATCTACACCTCCACTTTTGTTGTTTTTAATGGTTTATTCCTATTAAAAACCCTTCCTCATCTATTAACCTCATATACATAGCTACACACACACACACACTGCACTTACACACACACACACACAGGCAGCTCTAAAACCACCAAACTTAGACTTTCTGATAAGTTCTATCTTTCCTGTTGTTTCTGTCTCTGATCTGTTTCCCCTGTCTTAAGTCTTTACACATATTACTGCTGTGTCTCCTCACATTCTTGGTTTTTTATATTTTACTTTTTTTAATGTACACATCAAGTTTTTGTAGCGTCTTGCATCATTAAAAAAAAAAAAAAAATGTTAAGAGGGAGTCAAACTGCTGTCGAAGCAGCTGAGCAAAGAGAGGAGGATGTTGGTTTATAACACTAACATGTACATGGCTAAATGCAGAAAAGAAAACAGAGCCGGATCATAAACACACCTGTACCCACATTTTCAGCCGTTTCTGTACCAGAGCGAGCTCAGCGTCTTCAGTTCAGCGTTTACACCTGATAGAGTGATGAGGAAAACACAAACATGCAGTATAAAGCTGTAATTTTACCACTGATGCCGACCTCAACACAAGCAACACCATAAACATTTGAAGAAGAAGGAGCACCATGATTCACATCCAACTGCAGCATTCCAACAGTGCTAGAACATTCCCAAAGACAGGATAGAGGATAACAGGTGAACTGTTTTAGAGCACCAGTCTCTGTCTGCCTGTTGTTAAATTAACTTTAATATTATTCTTTATTTAATAACTCAATAAGAAGCAGGAAACAACAACTTAAAGTGTCACACAGAGGCTGAACATTACCTGTCTATCTGCTGAGCCATACTTCTGGCCATCAGTGAATGGGTGTCAATGACAGAAGTGACCTGCAGGAAATTTTACAGCACATATGAATGCAAAAAGATTAGTCCTGTCATGACCAAGATTTCTGCTGAGAATTATTGATTTTCCACAGATTAATACAGCTCCTTCAGCCTTCATTTACTAGCTCATATAGAACCACATGTAAGGCCAACATACGCTGCTTTTATCAGGCTAAAGTCTCCATGTAAAAAGTTTTTTTGTAAGAGAAAAACAGGCAGATGATAACGAGAAAATTGATTTTCTTTAACGTAATACTCTACTTTGAACAAACATTTGTTGGTGTGTATAGCCTTTCTGTTTCCATGCAACTTCATCTGCTTGCAACCAGCTGTTCATGGCGTCATCGACATCGTCAGAGGGCTCAGCTCAGACCGCTGCAGCCGGAGCAGGTGATGCTCTTAATCTCTTGTCGTGTTGCAAATCTTTGGTCTGAACTGGGCCTGAATGAACTCGAGAAAGTTTACCACCACCACCAGGGGGCTCTCAATCAAAACAATAACAAAGCATGACATTGAGGGTAGCAAGGAATCATGGGAGTGATTCTCATCGAACACCTGTAAACAGTGTAGATGATCCAGACTGAAATTCTCCACATTTGTTCTTTGAATTATTCTAACTCGTCATGTAAACCCTGACATGCAATCTCAAGGATATTTCCTGTGATGTGATTGGCCAAATTCAACATTCAAGTGTAACTGATGTGATGTTAGAGCAGCTTTTTTAACTTCAAGTGGTCATAAAACCAAATCATTTAGTCTTGAAAACAATGCCAAGAGCAGCTCATGTGTCTTCATTTAGCCGACAGCTCCAAATAGCCTCTGTTTCATTTGTAGTCTCTTCGTGTTTCTGCTTTACTGCACTCTGAAATCTGGCTTGATGTTTGTGATATTTCAGCTTAAACTGAAAGTCTTTAAATCAGCCAGGAGTCTTGGGAAGATTTCAAAGAAAAGAAAGCATTATGAGTGTTAAAAATAGATCTGCCGTCTTCACTAATGTCTGCAGAAAACTAAACCCAGGTGTCCAGGGACTCTGGTGACTGACAGCTGAGTCTCCTTGGTCTCAAAGACACTGCTGAGACTCATCCATTACGTGTCTGCGTGGACATGTGTCCTATAAACACAGAACATGTCTTAATAAGGCCATACATCAAACCCCAGTCCCACCCCAAACTCCCCAATCAATGCCCCCTCCCTCACACACTATAAATGATTAATCTGACACTGATATCTGCAGAGAAGTAGTCGTTACAACACAGAGGAACAATCCAGCCCTGTCATAATGGCATTAGCAGAAAGCTCCACTTCCTTTTTAGAGGCATAGCATGTTATAGAAGTAAGTAAGAGTCAGTATGGATCCATCAGAGTGATCCATCAGTGAATGCCACAGGAGACCGGTTCAATCCTTCAAGCACAGACTGAACTGGAACAGCTGTCAACATACATGTGGAACTTCAGACGCTGGCTCCATAAAAACCTGACAATGCCACTCTTCAAAACGCTGCAGTCAATGTCAAAGGCATGAGGAAGTGGTAGAAGGTCTCAGGGACCGTAGACCAGGGGTTCTCAATGTTGGGGTCAGGACCAAGGTATTGACAGTTTTGGATATATAATGAGTTTTTATTTTTATTTCATTTTTTACTTTCTGTGTTTGATTTCAGTTTAGTTTTAATAGTTTTGACTGCTGGTTTGTTAGTTTAGTTTAGTTTTATTAGTTTTGACTGCTGGTTTGTTAGTTTAGTTTAGTTTTAATAGTTTTGACTGCTGGTTTGTTAGTTTAGTTTAGTTTTATTAGTTTTGACTGCTGGTTTGTTAGTTTAGTTTAGTTTTATTAGTTTTGACTGCTGGTTTGTTAGTTTAGTTTAGTTTTATTAGTTTTGACTGCTGGTTTGTTAGTTTAGTTTAGTTTTATTAGTTCTGACTGCTGGTTTGTTAGTTTAGTTTAGTTTTATTAGTTTTGACTGCTGGTTTGTTAGTTTAGTTTAGTTTTTATTAGTTTTGACTGCTGGTTTGTTAGTTTAGTTTAGTTTTATTAGTTTTGACTGCTGGTTTGTTAGTTTAGTTTAGTTTTATTAGTTCTGACTGCTGGTTTGTTAGTTTAGTTTAGTTTTATTAGTTTTGACTGCTGGTTTGTTAGTTTAGTTTTTATTAGTTTTGACTGCTGGTTTGTTAGTTTAGTTTAGTTTTATTAGTTTTGACTGCTGGTTTGTTAGTTTAGTTTTTATTAGTTTTGACTGCTGGTTTGTTAGTTTAGTTTAGTTTTATTAGTTTTGACTGCTGGTTTGTTAGTTTAGTTTTTATTAGTTTTGACTGCTGGTTTGTTAGTTTAGTTTAGTTTTATTAGTTCTGACTGCTGGTTTGTTAGTTTAGTTTAGTTTTATTAGTTTTGACTGCTGGTTTGTTAGTTTAGTTTTATTAGTTTTGACTGCTGGTTTGTTAGTTTAGTTTAGTTTTAATAGTTTTGACTGCTGGTTTGTTAGTTTAGTTTAGTTTTATTAGTTTTGACTGCTGGTTTGTTAGTTTAGTTTAGTTTTATTAGTTTTGACTGCTGGTTTGTTAGTTTAGTTTAGTTTTATTAGTTGTGACTGCTGGTTTGTTAGTTTAGTTTAGTTTTATTAGTTCTGACTGCTGGTTTGTTAGTTTAGTTTAGTTTTATTAGTTTTGACTGCTGGTTTGTTAGTTTAGTTTAGTTTTATTAGTTTTGACTGCTGGTTTGTTAGTTTAGTTTTATTAGTTTTGACTGCTGGTTTGTTAGTTTAGTTTAGTTTTATTAGTTTTGACTGCTGGTTTGTTAGTTTAGTTTAGTTTTATTAGTTCTGACTGCTGGTTTGTTAGTTTAGTTTAGTTTTATTAGTTTTGACTGCTGGTTTGTTAGTTTAGTTTTATTAGTTTTGACTGCTGGTTTGTTAGTTTAGTTTAGTTTTATTAGTTCTGACTGCTGGTTTGTTAGTTTAGTTTAGTTTTATTAGTTCTGACTGCTGGTTTGTTAGTTTAGTTTAGTTTTATTAGTTCTGACTGCTGGTTTGTTAGTTTAGTTTAGTTTTATTAGTTTTGACTGCTGGTTTGTTAGTTTAGTTTAGTTTTATTAGTTTTGACTGCTGGTTTGTTAGTTTAGTTTAGTTTTATTAGTTCTGACTGCTGGTTTGTTAGTTTAGTTTAGTTTTATTAGTTTTGACTGCTGGTTTGTTAGTTTAGTTTAGTTTTATTAGTTTTGACTGCTGGTTTGTTAGTTTAGTTTAGTTTTATTAGTTTTGACTGCTGGTTTGTTAGTTTAGTTTAGTTTTATTAGTTTTGACTGCTGGTTTGTTAGTTTAGTTTTATTAGTTCTGACTGCTGGTTTGTTAGTTTAGTTTAGTTTTATTAGTTTTGACTGCTGGTTTGTTAGTTTAGTTTAGTTTTATTAGTTTTGACTGCTGGTTTGTTAGTTTAGTTTAGTTTTATTAGTTTTGACTGCTGGTTTGTTAGTTTAGTTTAGTTTTATTAGTTTTGACTGCTGGTTTGTTAGTTTAGTTTTTATTAGTTTTGACTGCTGGTTTGTTAGTTTAGTTTAGTTTTATTAGTTCTGACTGCTGGTTTGTTTAGTTTAGTTTAGTTTTATTAGTTTTGACTGCTGGTTTGTTAGTTTAGTTTAGTTTTATTAGTTTTGACTGCTGGTTTGTTAGTTTAGTTTAGTTTTATTAGTTCTGACTGCTGGTTTGTTAGTTTAGTTTAGTTTTATTAGTTTTGACTGCTGGTTTGTTAGTTTAGTTTTATTAGTTCTGACTGCTGGTTTGTTAGTTTAGTTTAGTTTTATTAGTTTTGACTGCTGGTTTGTTAGTTTAGTTTAGTTTTATTAGTTTTGACTGCTGGTTTGTTAGTTTAGTTTAGTTTTATTAGTTTTGACTGCTGGTTTGTTAGTTTAGTTTAGTTTTATTAGTTTTGACTGCTGGTTTGTTAGTTTAGTTTAGTTTTATTAGTTTTGACTGCTGGTTTGTTAGTTTAGTTCAGTTTTATTAGTTTTGACTGCTGGTTTGTTAGTTTAGTTTAGTTTTATTAGTTTTGACTGCTGGTTTGTTAGTTTAGTTTTATTAGTTTTGACTGCTGGTTTGTTAGTTTAGTTTAGTTTTATTAGTTCTGACTGCTGGTTTGTTAGTTTAGTTTAGTTTTATTAGTTTTGACTGCTGGTTTGTTAGTTTAGTTTAGTTTTATTAGTTTTGACTGCTGGTTTGTTAGTTTAGTTTAGTTTTATTAGTTTTGACTGCTGGTTTGTTAGTTTAGTTTAGTTTTATTAGTTTTGACTGCTGGTTTGTTAGTTTAGTTTAGTTTTATTAGTTTTGACTGCTGGTTTGTTAGTTTAGTTTAGTTTTATTAGTTTTGACTGCTGGTTTGTTAGTTTAGTTTAGTTTTATTAGTTTTGACTGCTGGTTTGTTAGTTTAGTTTAGTTTTATTAGTTTTGACTGCTGGTTTGTTAGTTTAGTTTAGTTTTATTAGTTTTGACTGCTGGTTTGTTAGTTTAGTTTAGTTTTATTAGTTTTGACTGCTGGTTTGTTAGTTTAGTTTAGTTTTATTAGTTTTGACTGCTGGTTTGTTAGTTTAGTTTTATTAGTTTTGACTGCTGGTTTGTTAGTTTAGTTTTATTAGTTTTGACTGCTGGTTTGTTAGTTTAGTTTTATTAGTTTTGACTGCTGGTTTGTTAGTTTAGTTTAGTTTTATTAGTTTTGACTGCTGGTTTGTTAGGTTAGTTTAGTTTTATTAGTTTTGACTGCTGGTTTGTTAGTTTAGTTTAGTTTTATTAGTTTTGACTGCTGGTTTGTTAGTTTAGTTTAGTTTTATTAGTTTTGACTGCTGGTTTGTTAGTTTAGTTTAGTTTTATTAGTTTTGACTGCTGGTTTGTTAGTTTAGTTTAGTTTTATTAGTTTTGACTGCTGGTTTGTTAGTTTAGTTTAGTTTTATTAGTTTTGACTGCTGGTTTGTTAGTTTAGTTTAGTTTTATTAGTTTTGACTGCTGGTTTGTTAGTTTAGTTTAGTTTTATTAGTTTTGACTGCTGGTTTGTTAGTTTAGTTTAGTTTTATTAGTTCTGACTGCTGGTTTGTTAGTTTAGTTTTATTAGTTTTGACTGCTGGTTTGTTAGTTTAGTTTTATTAGTTTTGACTGCTGGTTTGTTAGTTTAGTTTTATTAGTTTTGACTGCTGGTTTGTTAGTTTAGTTTTATTAGTTTTGACTGCTGGTTTGTTAGTTTAGTTTAGTTTTATTAGTTTTGACTGCTGGTTTGTTAGTTTAGTTTAGTTTTATTAGTTCTGACTGCTGGTTTGTTAGTTTAGTTTAGTTTTATTAGTTTTGACTGCTGGTTTGTTAGTTTAGTTTAGTTTTATTAGTTTTGACTGCTGGTTTGTTAGTTTAGTTTAGTTTTATTAGTTTTGACTGCTGGTTTGTTAGTTTAGTTTAGTTTTATTAGTTTTGACTGCTGGTTTGTTAGTTTAGTTTAGTTTTATTAGTTTTGACTGCTGGTTTGTTAGTTTAGTTTAGTTTTATTAGTTTTGACTGCTGGTTTGTTAGTTTAGTTTAGTGTTATTAGTTTTGACTGCTGGTTTGTTAGTTTAGTTTAGTTTTATTAGTTTTGACTGCTGGTTTGTTAGTTTAGTTTAGTTTTATTAGTTTTGACTGCTGGTTTGTTAGTTTAGTTTAGTTTTATTAGTTTTGACTGCTGGTTTGTTAGTTTAGTTTAGTTTTATTAGTTTTGACTGCTGGTTTGTTAGTTTAGTTTAGTTTTATTAGTTTTGACTGCTGGTTTGTTAGTTTAGTTTAGTTTTATTAGTTTTGACTGCTGGTTTGTTAGTTTAGTTTTATTAGTTTTGACTGCTGGTTTGTTAGTTTAGTTTAGTTTTATTAGTTTTGACTGCTGGTTTGTTAGTTTAGTTTAGTTTTATTAGTTTTGACTGCTGGTTTGTTAGTTTAGTTTAGTTTTATTAGTTTTGACTGCTGGTTTGTTAGTTTAGTTTAGTTTTATTAGTTTTGACTGCTGGTTTGTTAGTTTAGTTTTTATTAGTTTTGACTGCTGGTTTGTTAGTTTAGTTTAGTTTTATTAGTTTTGACTGCTGGTTTGTTAGTTTAGTTTAGTTTTATTAGTTTTGACTGCTGGTTTGTTAGTTTAGTTTAGTTTTATTAGTTTTGACTGCTGGTTTGTTAGTTTAGTTTAGTTTTATTAGTTCTGACTGCTGGTTTGTTAGTTTAGTTTAGTTTTATTAGTTTTGACTGCTGGTTTGTTAGTTTAGTTTAGTTTTATTAGTTTTGACTGCTGGTTTGTTAGTTTAGTTTAGTTTTATTAGTTTTGACTGCTGGTTTGTTAGTTTAGTTTAGTTTTATTAGTTTTGACTGCTGGTTTGTTAGTTTAGTTTAGTTTTATTAGTTTTGACTGCTGGTTTGTTAGTTTAGTTTAGTTTTATTAGTTCTGACTGCTGGTTTGTTAGTTTAGTTTAGTTTTATTAGTTTTGACTGCTGGTTTGTTAGTTTAGTTTAGTTTTATTAGTTTTGACTGCTGGTTTGTTAGTTTAGTTTAGTTTTATTAGTTTTGACTGCTGGTTTGTTAGTTTAGTTTTATTAGTTTTGACTGCTGGTTTGTTAGTTTAGTTTAGTTTTATTAGTTTTGACTGCTGGTTTGTTAGTTTAGTTTAGTTTTATTAGTTTTGACTGCTGGTTTGTTAGTTTAGTTTAGTTTTATTAGTTTTGACTGCTGGTTTGTTAGTTTAGTTTAGTTTTATTAGTTTTGACTGCTGGTTTGTTAGGTTAGTTAGTTTTTTTAGTTTTATTTGTTTTGTTTGTTTTGTTTTGTTTGTTTTGTTTTGTTTTGTTTTGTTTTTAGGTAAAGCCTAGTTTTTGAGTTTAAGTTAAGTAAAATGATTATTGAATTTTAGTTTTAGTTATTTAGTTAGTTTTAGTGAACTATAACAACTTTGGTAGGACCCCACTGGGGGTCGCGAGACACTAACAGGGGGTCTCCAGATGCCTTAAAAGAAATTACATTGTTGCATTGTTTACACCAATTTGCCAATTTTAACCCATTTCTGCCAGTTTCTGCCTCAGTCAAGCCTTTTTACCAGTTTATTAAATTCTTCAGCCTATTTCACCAAATTTCCACCTATTTTTGCCACTTTATCGCCATTTCAGCCACTTTTGAATCCCCTTTTACCACTTAAAATACCCATTTTTGCCACTTTAACCCATTTTTGCCCTTTTTTTTTTTTTTTTTTACCATTTTAGCTATTTTTAATGTATTTTAATTCTGTTTTTAACAAAAGGATTTACATTTCTAAGAGGGCTGCTTACTACACAAATGAATTAAAATGTGTTTCTTTAAATCAGAGAGGTTATTATTCAGGTAAAATATAAAATACCACAGCTTCACTTTACATTGGACCATGATTTTACTGGCCCCCAGTTTGACTGGGCCACAGAAATCTCTCCCATTCATCCCCCTAATGGGCGGCCTTGTCTCCACATGACTATTCTAGAATGATCATGGCTGCGTTCAACCACCTTCAGGTTCAGTGGGGGTCCCTGGTCTCTGGCACCTTTATTTTGGGGGTTGCAGACTGAAAAGGTTGAGAGCCCCTGCTGTGGACGTTGGAGTTTTACTGCAGAACTCATGCACAGTACGTGCACTTTTAACCCTTTATGACCTACCATGGACCAGTTCACCAGAGCACATCGTTACATGTTACCTGCTGTAGTGCCTTTTTTCTGAGTATTTGAATTGACTATATATCAATACAACCCTTAGAACACACATTTTATTGGTATGTATGTCATACGTCTAAAGAAACAAATTAAATTGTTCAAAAGGGCAAAAAAAAAAACCACAAGATTTTTTTTGTCACATATTATCCTAAATACACAGATGTCACAGCTGTATCCCTCAAAATTGTGATCGTAAAAAAGTTGCACAAGGTCATTTCCAACCACAAAAACATTATTTTGAGCATGGCCATAACTCCATTTTTGAAATACACTCATTTTTATAAACTGTAGCAAAATAAAATAAAATGAAATTGTGTTCAATTTGCAAAAAAGACAGCATATTTATAAAAAATAAACTATTTACAGCAGTGCAATCAAATCTCAAAGGTACCAGATACTTTTGAGCATACATGTGTTTGCAGAAGACCATGTTGAAACAATAACAAGTGTGACTGTGACCTGCAAGAAAACTACACTCATTTGATTACAATTTTACCCATGGTTAAAAATAGATATGCAAATGGGAGCGCCGGTGATCCCGTAGGTTTTAAAAGTGTAAAGATTACAGCAGTAAACTGTGTGGGATCCACCTCACTGAAGACACTCGTTACTAAATCAGAATAAGATGAAACGTGTAATTCTACTTGGCTTCATTGGCACAGCAAGCTAAACATCAACAGCAACAACTAATGCAGCAACAGTTTAGGGCAAACAGAAGAGGCATCACTGATTCACACTCATATCTGCTTATTCAGGATCTATCTTTGGTCAGTCCCTCCTCTTTGTCATTATTTAATGTCTTGTACCAGTGCTGCACTAAAATCCTACTACTATCTTAGAACCCATGCAGGTTCTGATGGGTGGGGTCAGTGTTAATTTCAACAACCAAGACTATGACAAAAACTATTCATCAACAGCCTTTTTTCATGGAAAACACTAGACTAAGACTAACAAAATAGATCTGTGATGACTGAAACTAGACTAAGACTAACAAAATAGATCTGTGATGACTGAAACTAGACTGAGACTAACAAAATAGATCTGTGATGACTGAAACTAGACTGAGATTAACAAAAATAGATCTGTGATGACTAAAACTAGACTAAGACTAACAAAATAGATCTGTGATGACTGAAACTAGACTAAGACTAACAAAATAGATCTGTGATGACTGAAACTAGACTGAGACTAACAAAATAGATCTGTGATGACTGAAACTAGACTAAGACTAACAAAAATAGATCTGTGATGACTAAAACTAGACTAAGACTAACAAAAATAGATCTGTGATGACTAAAACTAGACTGAGACTAACAAAAATAGATCTGTGATGACTACAACTAGACTGAGACTAACAAAAATAGATCTGTGATGACTAAAACTAGACTAAGACTAACAAAATAGATCTGTGATGACTTAAACTAGACTAAGACTAACAAAAATAGATCTGTGATGACTAAAACTAGACTAAGACTAACAAAAATAGATCTGTGATGACTAAAACTAGACTAAGACTAACAAAATAGATCTGTGATGACTAAAACTAGACTAAGACTAACAAAAATAGATCTGTGATGACTAAAACTAGACTAAGACTAACAAAATAGATCTGTGATGACTAAAACTAGACTGAGACTAACAAAATAGATCTGTGATGACTAAAACTAGACTGAGACTAACAAAAATAGATCTGTGATGACTAAAACTAGACTAAGACTAACAAAAATAGATCTGTGATGACTGAAACTAGACTGAGAATAACAAAAATAGATCTGTGATGACTAAAACTAGACTAAGACTAACAAAAATAGATCTGTGATGACTAAAACTAGACTGAGACTAACAAAAATAGATCTGTGATGACTAAAACTAGACTGAGACTAACAAAAATAGATCTGTGATGACTAAAACTAGACTGAGACTAACAAAAATAGATCTGTGATGACTAAAACTAGACTAAGATTAACAAAAACAGATCTGTGGTGACTAAAACTAGACTGAGACTAACAAAAATAGATCTGTGATGACTAAAACTAGACTGAGACTAACAAAAATAGATCTGTGATGACAAAAACTAGACTGAGACTAACAAAAATAGATCTGTGATGACTGAAACTAGACTGAGACTAACAAAAATAGATCTGTGATGACTAAAACTAGACTAAGATTAACAAAAATAGATCTGTGATGACTAAAACTAGACTGAGACTAACAAAAATAGATCTGTGATGACTAAAACTAGACTGAGACTAACAAAAATAGATCTGTGATGACTAAAACTAGACTAAGATCAACAAAAATAGATCTGTTTCCCATTTTTTGCCACTTTTTGTCCATTTAGACTTCACTTTGCCGTTACATACCACTCATTTCCTCTTTTTTTACCCATTTTTTCCACTCTTGACTGCTTTTTGCCCATTTAAGTCACTTTCCACTCATTTTTTTGTCACTTCTCACAAATTTTTGCTACTTTCTGACCATTTTACCACTTTTTCTCCCCACTCCAACACTGAAGACCATTTACTCTGAATGGAGTTAAAATAAGACTTTGAGTGTTAAAATCAACACTGAAATGTTTAACACTGAGAATTCAACACTCCAGTTTTTGCTGTGCATAGTCCCTATAGTAACTATAAGTCTATCCATTTAGCTCCATGCACAGCAGAGGTTGGCAAAGCAAATCACCTCCCCTGAGGCTCTGTGGCACCCCCCAGGGGAGGCCCGCCTCACACTTTGAAAACCACTGGTATAACAAATCATTCAGTCTTACAGTCTAGAGTCGTCCAACCACATGACCAGAGACCAGAGTCTAGAGGAGTCCAGAACTGAGCTAAGAGGCTAGCTGAGCCCCTTTATCATATAAAAAACCATCATATTGTCATAAACTTGCTTTTAATGTAAACAGTGATGTACTATCATTAGGATAAACCTTGTGTGGCGAGCGCCCGAGTAATGATGACGCAGACCTTACTGAGCCTGTTACTGCCATTCAATGTGAGCCACTGTAGCTAGATCCTGTTTGAGTGCCAGTTTACTTTCCTCCATCCTCTGTCCTGATTTAATCCACATTTAAAAATCCAAACTGGAAGCAGCTCTGCAGCTCCGTTGACCTTGTCTTAGTTCCTGCTCTGATATCACTGTCAGCTGTGAGGCCCTCTACAGAGAGTGTGTGCCTTTAGAATCATGTCCAGTTTAATTTAGCACAGGTGAGCTCCAAAAGGAAAAGGAGAATAAAATGTGCCCGGACTGTTTTCATGTGGTAGATCTTTAGCACTCCTTTAAATTCACCTGTTCAAACAAGTTCATACACTGATGGCAGAGGAAGCCACGTCCATCAGTCCCATTCATACATAACCACCGTCTAATAGCCCAGGTTCAGCGTCCTGCCCAAGGATACTTCAGAATGTGGACTGAACCCCCAGATGGCCTGCCTTTATTTCCCTTGATTAAAGTCAAGGAGATGGTGCATTTAAAATCCCACCTTTCACAGACGTTTAATGAAAGCCTTGAGTAACCAGCATCAGAAACAGGATGTTATTCGTCTGTTCTACTCCTCCACCAGTCAGAGACGGCCGCGTTCAGGTAAGAGACCCTGAAGAATAGATCACTTCAAGTACATATTAGGACTGAATGTGTATATTAATATCATTAAGCTCCTCATTTAAATGGATTTCATCACAATGATAAAGTCAGACCTTCATATCTGGCAGTGACAGATAAGAAATTTGTTCCTGCATGAATACTTCCATTCTGCCGCTCGGTCACGACAGACATCAAGGTCGACTCCTTGGATGTCACAGCAGCAAATGCAAACAAATCTCCGTCTGAATTCAAAGAGACGTGGAAGGACAGAGCAGCGCCTCATGTTTGCTGCGATTTATGGCCAGTTTTCAATGCAGAGACGACTCCAGTACTCCTGTGAACCCTTCCAGTCAGTTCATGAGCAACATGTCAGCCTAATCCCTCTCCATGAAGTGAATAAAGGCCTTATCTAATCCCGCCTCACTGGGCTATGACTTAACTCTGCCCGGCTATATGCCGGCCTCCTCCACCTCCTCTCTGACAAGCTTCAGCACACACCAGGCATCATCCATCTCAATTTTCTCAGCCTCAAAAAAAGACGGAAATTAATAGTGAATCCTGCTTCAGCTCATCGTTTCTGTAGAGAGAAATTATTTATGAGGAAAAATACGCTCGCTTCCCACGGATCCCCCCCCCCTCAGCGCTCCGTCCCTGTCTGTTGTTGACAGTTTGATGGCGATCAGTGTCAGAATATCAGTGCTGCAGAACGGGAAGCGTAGCATGACGAGCTCCAAGAGCATGTTCCATCTTTATCACAGCTGAGGCTCTGCTGCAGTAGACAGGGTGGGGAGGCTGGGGTTTGGGGGGTGGGGGGGCAATGGAGTGCAGGAAGAGGCCAGATGGAGGCAATAAAGGAAGAAAAACATGCAAAGGCATTAGGGGAATGCATGAATGTGAACAGAATAATGTAAGGGATGATGAAGACGCTCAGACAGTGGTTCATTAAGGAGACTTGTGGCTCAAAGATCTGAATTAAAGGACTTTAATGGACAAGGTCAATGACACGGCCTTCTTATTTCATCCACATTAATGACATGGATGCTAAACAATAACAGTTCAATATCACTTGAGACACTCAAGTCCAGTATTGTGATGAACATTTGTTATTTCTGCACAGTAAGAAAAGGTCAAGCTTGATGACATCTCTTTATCTGGACCTTTTCACCCCTGGTGATACGCCCATAGATTTGTGGACCGTTGAAAAAGCCACAGCACAACCAGGGGATCATGAACACTCTACCTGCATGCACAAAACCCCTAGGTCAGGCTTACTCATCAAATCCTCTTACTCCACCCTAAAGGTGTATTTCCTGTGCCCATGCAAGGACATCCAGAACACAACCAGGGTTGTGTCAGTCCTTCTTCCTGCCTGATGAACCCTCAGGAAGACTACTCATCACATCTATGCCCTCAGATTCAGTTTTTTGCCCGTATGTGCCTGAAAGTTGTGCACAGTACTGAATGTGGTTCATATTCAGGTTGAAAATATTGAAACATGAATTTTTCGTCTAGTTCTAGTCTAGTCAGAGCTGTGGTGACTTTTCCCTGAGCTAGGAGGTCAGAGGAGACTTCAGTCCTCATTATTATCATAAGAGATTTATGATTTATGATGTGTTAACTCAGGGCTGTTACTCAATTTAAAAAAATTAATCAAGTTAATCACATCACATTTTTAATAGTTTATGTGTATTTTTATGTTTGTTGGGCCCATCTTCCACCTATCTTCTGTCCCGTGATGGTAACTCACACCCTATCAGCATTAATGTGAACATTTACTGCGATGATAAGCAGAAGTGTAAATGTTAAATAAAATGTGGTGATCACCTCCATGGGCCCCCATGTGGCCACAACCTCCCCTTTTTTTGGCGTCCTTGTCTGCAGCCAGTCAGAGTCCAGGAGTCTGAATTTCCTAAATATTTGCTTCTATGGAGTGTAAGATCTCTGCGTTGGAGTTTGGAATAAATGTGCTTTTCTGGCTTTTATGTGGAGCATTTCCTCTTTAAAGGCGTGTCCTTAGTGGAATGATCTGATTTATACTTGAGATATCTTTGTTCCGTCTGTGTTCCCTCTCCCTGAGCCTGTGCAAATCTTGTTCAGGCACTTGTGAATTTGTTTCCCAGAGCGGCGTCATTATTATTCAATGGCCTGTTTGTGCAGAACAGTTTGTACCTTTTTCATACAAGATCAACAGCAGAAGGCTTTCTATACTTCGGGGAGCTGTCTGCAGCAGTTGAGGGAGGTTTAGAAGAGAAAGACTGAAGACGCTTTCATACTCTGAGCCACTTGAGAATTGCAACTAGGTTGTTGTATTTATTCTATCATCCATCCTTTGTTCACCTCTCCCTGCCTCTTCTTTCTCTACTTTGTTTTTCCTCTCTTCCTACCACTCATCTTTTTCCTTTGTATCTGACATCCTATGAGCACAGATTATGGCGGCAGATACCACTGTGTAATGTGTAATTTTCCCTCTCCCTCTCATAATAGAAAATCTTAGAAGTGCTCAGCTCGGCACTTTCATAAATGTCAGTGCTTCTACGCCATTGTCAGGAGCTCGCAGAGACACAAAATGTCAGCCTCTCTCCTCAGTCGCAGCCTTTGTGAACTGTTCACATCTGGAAATGTCAGTGAGCAAACCACCATGAGAGGGAGCAGCCTCTGAGAAAGCAGAAAGCACCTGAACTCCATTCACTGTAAAGATCTACTGTAAGCGTAGCCTACATCCACTCTGCTGCTACAAGCCTGTGACCCCTACCGGCACCCATACAAGGTAAAAGTCAAACATATTTATCTTATGAATTCAGAAACATTTCTGTGAGAAATGACTGAGGTTAAGGCCACGTTACGTTTACAGGAAAACAGTTCAGGGTTTAAAGGACCCCCGTTCTCCATAAACAGGGATCCTCAGAACCAGCTCAAGGCTCATTAGTGTCTGTTTGAGATGCATCGGTACATATATATATATCCAAAAGTATTTACTCACCCATCCAAATAATGTAAATCAGGTGTTCCAGTCACTTCCATGTCCACAGGTGTATAAAATCAAGCACCTAGGCATGAAGACTGTTTCTACAAACATTTGTGAAAGAATGGCTCGCTCTCAGGAGCTCAGTGAATTCCAGCGTGGTACTGTGATAGGATGCCACCTGTGCAACAAGTCCAGCGGCCAATCGCGCTTCTCCATCTGGCAATCTGATGGACGAGTCTGGGTTTGGTGGTTGCCAGGAGAACGGTACTTGTCTGACTGCACTGTGCCAAGCGTAAAGTTTGGTGGAGGGGGGATTATGGTGTGGGCTTGTTTTCCAGGAGCTGGGCTTGGCCCCTTAGTTCCAGTCAAAGGAGCTCTGAATGCTTCAGCATAGCAAGAGATTTTGGACAATTCCATGCTCCCAACTTTGTGGGAACAGTTTGGGGATGGCCCCTTCCTGTTCCAACATGACTGTGCACCAGTGCACAAAGCAAGGTCCATAAAGACATGGAGGAGAGTTTGGTGTGGATCAACTTGACTGGCCTGCACAGAGTCCTGACCTCAACCCCATAGAACACCTTTGGGATGAATCAGAGCGGAGACTGAGAGCCAGGCCTTCTGGTCCAACATCAGTGTGTGACCTCACAAATGAGCTTCTGGAAGAATGGTCAAAAATTCCCATAAACACACTCTGAACCTTGTGGAAAGCCTTCCCAGAAGAGTTGAAGCTGTTATAGCTGCAAAGGGTGGACCCACGTCATATTAAACCCTATGGATTAAGAATGGGATGTCACTGTGAATACTTTTGGCAAAATAGTGTGTGGGGGTGTGTGTGTGTGTGTGTGTGTGTGTGTGTGTGTATATATATATATATATATATTGTGCCATTGAAAATAGGTCTGCTCCTCTTGGTGTCAAACTTTAGTTCCTTTGTAAGACTTTCTTTAAGAATGCCTATAATGGCATATGAGTAAAAAAAACTATTCCTATTGTGATTGAAATGTTTAATCTTTTGGCAGCCCTTATATATATATATATATATAAATCTCTCTTTTTATGCATACATATTTAAAAATGTTACCTAACCATGAAACAAGGGAAAAGCAGGACAGATTCAGTGAAAGCTGGACAGAATGAAATCATCAGATTTACGTGAAAACGAGCATGGTTCCTGAAACAAAGGTGACGGTCTTACAGACCGCCTCACATTTCTCCTCAAAGGTCAGTTAAGATAATAATATTAATCAATAATCAATAATAATCAATAATCAATATTTAGAGCTCTCCACACATTCAACATCCTGGTTTTGGTTATTGTAGGCTCCTGATTTGGAGCATGGGCTCTAACATTTAGGATCTATGAATCTTGATGGGCCAATCTGAGAAAAAAGCTGACTGGGCAGAACAATCATGACACAAATAGATGTCATTGTTGCTGTAGTCCACCTTCCTGCTGGAAACTTCATAAAAACAATGTTAAATCATTTCTGTTTGGAGACAGTACTGTCAGAATGAACTACCAGAGGAGACTGTCTTCATGTAGATATGTAGAATCAGCATGAATATGTGTTAAATCAACACTGGTTTGTCGGGCTTTTCTTCCTTCTTTAGTTCAGATTCATTCATTGTAAACCCTGCTCTTCTTTTGTGTGCTGAAATGACTGAAGGGGAAAATAAACCAACATCCAGTGAATGCTAAAAGAAAGTTAACAGCCTCTCACTCCGTCCACCATCTGCCGTTGTTAAAATCTCTGAGAGCTTCAGGCGTTAAGCTTTCTTAAACATTTGTGAAACAATGAGCAGAATCTGTCATCAGAATGAGGACCATAAGAGTCGGAGTCCTACTTTTGATTTATTTAACACAAAGTGAAGCTTGTATGAAGATCTCTGTGCTGATGAGTGTGATGGAAGTGAGATTAATCTAATATTGCCTTTATCAGGAGACAGAGAGATTATTCCAGTTTGGAATAAATGTATTGATAAAGTAATACTGAGCCATCTACATTAACAATCAAACCAAATCAGAAACAGAGTGCATCAACTATGACATGTGCATCCAGGATTAATAAAGGTTAATGACACGTGTATTTTGGATGTACGGGGCTAGGAGTGAATAGAATAGCATCAAAACTGATTTTGACAATCCAATAATGTCCCTGTGGAGGACCCCAGCCCCAACAACAAGACCCAGGACCCCAACAAGTCTGCATTCCAAGTCAGTGACAGCTAGGTCTCTTCCCTAGACACACTTAACAAACTGGTGGACTACTGTGCAGTCTGACCAGGAACCTAGCAAAATAAATCACAGAATGTGCTCTGCTGCTGTGTCTGCCCTTTAAAGCAACACAAACATGTACTAAAATCGCTTTCTAAGGATTCCAGATAAAAGATATTTACCAAACTCAGGTGTGCTGATATCTAAGCTGATACCATTACTATAAACAGAGCTGTGGAGGACTTTTATGCGTGTTTTAGCAAAGAAACTATGGCTGAAGTGAGGCATAGACGGGGCGAGTACGCTGCCTGAGGCTATCATCTGGAGGATTCACAAAAACCCCAGCTGTGCTCTGGATGTCCTTCACACAGGGCATGGGAAAAGAATCTGATGGAAGAATAACAGAGTCCTCATCTTTAGCGCAGACAAAGGGTCAGTGTGGTGCATGAGCACAGTCTAGAGTAGTGGTTCTCAACCTGGGGGTTGAGACCCCTAACGGGGTCTCAAGACACTGAGAGGGGGGTCTCCAGATTCCCTGAAAAAACAACATTATTTGTTTAAATCACACTTACACCGATTTTGCCAGATTTTACCCACATTTAATCGTTTTTTCCACACATTTTCACCATTTAAAGCCTATTTTTGTCAGTTTTAACCCTTTCCAACACTTTCTGCCTGTTTTTGCCACTTCTAAACCGATTCTTGCCACTGAAGCCTAATGTTGCCTCTGTTGAGCCATTATTGCCACTATTAACCCCTTTTTACCCATTTCTGCACCCACTTTGTCCCATTTTAACCACATTTCACTATCTGATATGCCCATTTTTGCCAGTTTAACCAAATTCTGTCAGTATCCTATTTTTTCATTCTCAGTTAACCATTTTTATCCAGTTTATATCAACTTTTCATCCTATTTCACCTATTTTCCACCCTTTTTTCTAATCTAAAACCATTTCAGACTCTCTTTTTACCACTATTTATGCCCTTTTTTGGTTCTTTTTTTGCTATTTTTATCCACTTATCCACTTTTTATGCCACTTCAATCCATTTCTGCTACTTTTAAAATCCAATTTCACCATCTTTTCCACCATGTTTTTCCATTACTACATTTTTAAGAAGCCTATTTAACCTCAAAAATGATTTAAACCATATGTCTTTCTTTGATAAAAGTGGTTAATTTTTCAGGTTAAATACAAATTATGGATATCACAGCTTAACTTTACAATGGACCTTGATTTAGCTGACCCCCCATGGACCCCTAGTTTAGCTGGGCCCCAGAGAGCTCTCCTATTTTTCCCCCTAATGGACGGCCTTGTCTCCACATGACTATTCTATAATGTTCATGGCTGTGTTCAGCCACCGTCAGGTTCAGTGGGGGTCCCCGGTCTCTGGCACCTTTATTTTGGGGGTTGCGGGCTGAAAAGGTTGAGAACCCCTGGTCTAGGGTCCAGTCCAGGTGGGTAGTAGGCCTGGAGCCCCTGGTCATGCTGTTGATGTCCCAATGGCCCCAAAACTCCAGTACTGCTTACCTAAGTTAATATTTTCCAAAAATTAGTTTTTCACAAGTTTCTCCTCCTCTGAAAATGAAGGTAGATCTACAGAGTGCAATGGTTGCACATTTCACTGTAAATGAAGGCCTTTCTGCAGACATTAGAGTCAGCCTTTACTACAAACATATCTGCAGGCTCTGATGTGGTTGCAGTGACACTAAATGTGCAGCTCTGCTTGTTTTACTGTTGGAGCTTCATTCAGAATCAGAGCTCATGGTTGGGCACCCTTGATTGGGTGCACTAGGAAACCCCCGATGATGGTAATGATGCGAATTTACTGTTCATATTCTGCTGATATCAATGGTCTGTAAATGTTCAAACCTGCCAAACCAGCATCAGGCCAGTCTCATGTTTGTTTTCTGTTTGGGATGGAAATATGCCCTTTTGAAATGAATAGGTAGTAAATGAAAGAATAAACATCTTTCACAGCTGAATTCTCTGTCGCCGGGATGCTGGCACACTCATCAAACCCGTTTCCTTCAGCCAAAGCCCTCTCCCTCTCCCTCCACATAGTATCAAAGGTGGTGCCGGATTTCTCCGGGTCTCTGCAGTCTCTCAGTGAGCCAGGTGTTTTGGGGACAGTCTGAGAGTACAGCTTTATTCTGCTTCTCATTTCAGCCTCCTCCGTATCAACAGTTAGCTAATTCCCCGTCTGCTGAGGTGGGCATTCAGTGGCTGCGAGGGGGCGGCTCCCCGTCAGTCAGCAGAAAGATACAGTTTGCTAATAGCACGGGGAGTAAATCTTATTATTTCTCTCCTCTCTATCTCTCTCTCTGTGGATCTATTTGCTTAACAATGATAACAATCCCTGCAGCTTAACTCGCCCGGGTTGGACCAATACTCAGAGCGGCGTGCTCGCTCCCTCTCTTTTTAATGAGCAGCTTTGCTTTTGAACTTCACTACAGCATATTGATTTTCTTTGCTCAGGCGAGTGTGTGATATTATCTCAGTAAAGGGGGAAAAATGAGGGAGATGGGGGGTCATGGGCGCATCCCTCCTGAGATGCTTTTTCTCCCAGCGCACCGGCACTGTGACCTCTGACCTTTTCATTGTGATGTAATCCTGTCCGTTTAAGGGATCAGCCGGTCCTGATGAGATATGTGCTGGTCTCCACAGACTCATTGATCCCACAGCGGAGGAAACATCAGCCGATGATCGAACACAAACAGCCTCTCCTCTCGGTCCATGATTCACATTAATTAAGGTGTACTCTTCCTGATGGCTCCGATGCAGAGCTGTCTATAAAGTCTCCCAGCCATAATGGGATCAATAGTGGATCTTTAATGCTCTGAAAGGGGGGCGCTCAGGTCACACCAGTCTTGGGTCTGACATGCCCTCTCTTCCTCCTTCGTTCATCCATCCTCCTCCTCTTCCTGCAGCCTTTACATTCCCTGACTGCGTTTCCACTGACCAACAGTCTTGGAATTAAAGCTGCCAGTATACGACTGTTTGTGCCAACATTTCCTCCTCTTGGCCAACAGAGAGTCCGTGTTGACAGAAACTGTCAATAAGCTGTTGAGCACAGTCCGAGCAGAAACACACAGCAGAAGTGTTGCTGAGGCGTCCATCCGTTCAGCTGAGCTGACGTCCGTTCTGACCATCAGTATCCTCATGACCAGCTGTCCTGTGGTCAGCGAATGTACCGAGGAGCCAAACTGTGCATCCTGAATATTCGCACAAATACAACGCATGGAAAAGTTCTCTCCTGGACTCCATGAAACTCCTGTGAACTCAGGAGTCAAGCCCTGAGACCAGCAGCAGTTAATCAGATTTGCCTGCTTACAATGAGCATTTCTGACTTCCATCTGACCATAAAAGAATGACAACCAAGCCTCACAGCCTAACAGTACTTTCACTTTTCCTCCCCCTCTCCTGCTGAAGTCTCAGCTTTCCACATTTAAACAGTCTGAGATGATGCACATACACAGCACGTAAACAAGACGCCAAGTTCGACTACAAATAATAAAAAAAGTTTTAGCTTCGGTCAAACTGCTTGAACTCACAGAGGGCTATTGTTTGCTCAAGGTTTTAAAATAATGTTTTGCCTGCAGTGTATTTCTAGTTAGAGAAATAGTTGGAGTGGACTGCACGGCGGCGCAGGGGTTAGCGCTGTTGCCTCACAACAAGAAGGCCCCCGTTTCCCTGTGCAGAGTTTGCATGTTTCCCTGCACACACGTGGGTTCTCTCCGGGTACTCTGGCTTCCTCCCACCACCAAAAACTCGTTAGGTCAATTGGTGACTCTAAAATTGGCCGTAGGTGTGAGTGTGAGTGTGAGTGTGCCTGGTTGTCTGTCTCTATTTGTCAGCCCTGCGATTGACTGGCGACCAGTCCAGAGTGTACCCCGCTGAGACAGGCTCCAGCCCCCCTCCCCGACCCCGAACAGGATAGAGGGGTATAGAAAATGGATGGATGGATGGAAATAGTTGGAGTTAACTAGCAGAAAGCATGATGCTGCATGCCTCCCCTGCGCTGGTGCATCAACTGTAGCATGACACTAACATGAGATGTAGTCTGCATATGTGGGGGAGAGGCAGCGTAGCAGGAGCAAGGCTGTTTTAAAAACAGAGTTTATGTTTATCTAACCAGCTCAGTCCCAGTGAGATCACAGATCTTTGTTAAGGCAAACCTGACCAGGAATGCCAGCGAATCACAAATACTCAAAGTTCAGAGTCAACAGTAGACTCTGGCAGACTGCACTGACATGGATGAGAATGTGAGTGGCATACGGAGCTGCCTGGTAATCATCATCCTGAGAAGATGCACAAAACAGTGAGGAGCAGAACCCAGTCAGGCCTTGAGGAGGCGTTCACAATCCCACCTCACCACAGCAGCACGAACAGATCAGTGAACATGTCTGCAAAGACTTGCGGCTGTTTTCAGTGGAGGAAGGTTTCAGACCAGTGGTTCTCAAATGGTGTGGCAAGGCACACTAGTGCGCCTCAGGGCAGGTCTAGGTGTGCCGTGGGAAATTGTACCAGACGTTATTATTATAACTTTATGACAAGAACTGTAACCACAGATCTAGCTGAACCCCTGAAAACCCCCAGAGAATGGGACGTCCCCAGCTGGGATTTATTGATGATATCAGTGTATGAGTGTTGGATCAGTAGCATTGGTGCTAGCACCCTAGCTAACAGTTACCTCATTAAGAGCTGAAAAGCATGGCGAGCTATTATTGGGTTGAAATTGGTGTTGAAATTATTAATTCATTCCATTTCAACCAAGTTAACCAATTTTTCTACCCATTTTTGCCACTTCTTTTGACATCTTAATTTTGCTGCTTCTTTTAAGCTTTTTTGCCTCTTCTTATTACTACTTTTGATCCATTTTTGCCACTTTCTTGGAACTTTTTGCCACATTTAACCCATTTTTCCTACCTTTTTGCTACCTTTTCAACCAATTTTGCTATTGTTTGGCTTTAATTTGCGACATTTCCCATCACTGTTGACCCCCTTTTTACCACCTTTTAACAACTTTAACCTTTTTTTGCCACTTGTGATCTATTTTGCCACCTTTTGGACACCTATAAGCAATTTATGCCACCTTTTTACCAGTTTTTGCCTTTGTTTGACCACATTTTTAATCACTTGTAACCCTTTTTTACCATCTTTTTACATCATTTAACCCTTTCAGTCCATTTGTAACCCATTTTTGTAAATATTTTGACACTTTCAACAAGTTTTGGCTAATTTCAACCCATTGTTTGACCACGTTTTTGCCAAATTTTACCCTTTTTTTAACCGCTTTTAACCCCTTTTTACCACCTTTTTACAACATTTAATCCTTTTAGTCCAATTGTAACCCATTTTTGCTGCTATTTTGACGAGTTTCAACAAGTTTTGGCCAATTTCAACCCATTGTTTGACCATTTTTTTACCAATTTTTGCCCATTTCTGACTTTATTTTGCCACATTTTGCCCACTTTTTCCATCTCCATGATCCCTCAGTTGGCTGGGCTCAGAAATCTCCCTCCTTTATCCCCCCTTATGGGCCACCTTGACTGTCACATTATTTAAAAAGTTGGTTTTGTATTGATTTAAATATGGTGTGCCTTGAGATTCTGGCTTGAGCTTAGGTGTGCCTTGGGTGAGAAAAGTTTTAAAACCACTGTTTTAGAGGGTTAGGAAACCCTGGATCCAAGTCTATATTTCTAACCCTAATGCACACCTATGGCACCTTTTTGTAACATTAAAAGTGAAACTGTTCTTTAATAAATGTTGACGTCATTTTTTTCCCCAAGTCTTCATTTGTTGTTTTTTACCAGACCACGGACTTGTTACCGAGGTTACATCATGTGAGACTGTGATGCCTCTACATCCCTAATTTCAATGTTTTCTATCACGTCTATAAATCAGTGAATCACTGTGATTTATGCCATCCTCTGCCTTTGGCCCACAGGTTACTGGGTTTGCTTCCAAACTCAGTAACCAAACCATCCACCAGGGCTGGTTTGGAAGTGAACCCAGACCTTCGTTTCCAAGCAGATCGGAGGTCATCTGTTTGGTCCTCAGATTGTAGTGAGCTTTCACACCACTTCAAACCAACCAGACTATCCGGGGAAATGAACCAGGGTTTAAAGCGGACCAAGCAGATCTGGTGTGAAAGCGACCTTAGCTTTAGAAGAAGATGATTGATGATTGATGATCTGTACCGGGGGTACCGGGTTTAGCTAGGTCGGTAGAGCAGGCCATAGTCCCACTGGTCACGGGATCAGTTCCTGGTTTTGGCACATGTTTAGAAAAACAAATGGCTGTGTTAGCTGCTAACTTTCAGAGAGGGCATTTGTTTCATTCACGTGAACTCCTCCTGTTTAATCAGCTGCTGGAACAACAACAGCAATCACCACAATGTCTATGAGCAACCGGTTTACATGGTCACCAATTACAGCAGAACACCGGGGCTGTAGTTTGTGCCCAGAGGAAAGTGTTGAGAACAGAAGTGATGATGGAGCTGGTGTAGCTGCATGTTTACTGATGTTTATTAGGCTAGTTTCAGGATCAGAGTCAACCCCTATATTCAGGGGTACCATGTTTGTAGTTTACAGCCCTCACATCAGGTAATTGTACAAGGCCTGGGCTCTCTGGTGCGCCCTCTAGTGGTGTCCCCCAGTAACGCACTGCACAAGGACGTGTGTATCTTAAAGAACGCTTGAAGAAGATGCAATGCAGTATTCATACTGTAGCTGTGGCATTAATGACACCAGAGTCTGCCTCTTCAGATGCTAACTGCTCCTGATGTTGTTATCTGTGCTCGCATCTATCTGCTGTTTGCTCATCTGGTCGTCTGCAGTCATTTCCTGCCGCTCTTCCTCGGCCTGATGCTGTAAACGAGTGTGATAAGAGCGCAGCTTTCCACAGAAACAGTGAGGATGGCTGCCTATAATCCTCCAAATAAAAAGAGAAAAGTTCAGGATTAATGCGTGCTTTGGACTCTCCTTTTTCCCTAGTTATTTCATCCATTGTTAATACAAAAGTATTGATTAGAGCAGCTTTAAGTTGCATCATAAATTCAGCTTCAGAGAAAGGTCACTGTCTATCACAAAGAAACCACAGCCGGCCTTTGATGTCGCTCATAAATAAATGAACAGAGGAGCCAGTGTGATCAGAATATTCTGGATCAACCCGTCTTTTACAGACGCTTTAAAGGGAGAAAAATGGAAAAGTGAGCTCGTTTACTTTTACATGCCTGCTGTAACGGCTGAATCTCTCCAGTGATGCCCCTATGAATGCTGGGAAAAGAGAGAATCCAGCCCTGTGCACATCACTTAAAGGAATCCCCTCCTTTAATCATGCTGGGATTTAATCTATGCACAATTATCACCATGTTCTGGGTTCATTTTCCACTGAATTGGAGCCAAGATCTATTCATTATTACTGGAAATGTTTTTTCAAAAGTAGGAAGGAGGAAAATGGAGCCTGAAACCCATTTTTCATTCTCTGGCTCCTCTGTGAAATCATGGAGGCCAAGAAATGAGAGATTCACGACATGTTTCACTGATAATGAGAAAACAAAAGGAGGACAATCAAATGTACAGAAAGGATATCTTCTGATGGAGGAGACGGCCGAGTCAAAGTGTGAGCTGAATGATAACGTCAGGAGAGAAAACTCCGATGTGGACGAGCGGTGCTGTGCACTGATATAGAAGAGAGCTGAGAGAAGTCTGGGTCCTTATTGTGGTCTGGATCTTAGACTCAGCTCAGCCAGGAGAGCCCACTCTTCAGCTCCAAAACAACAAGGTCATATTCAAGCCCTTTCAAGGTGCAGCTTCACAGGGGAGGAGGATGGGGTTTGACATTCATGAAGGGTCTGCAGGGCCGCTCAAGGTCATGTGGGTTCACACCAATATGGTTGAAGCTATAATTATATATTTCATATCATTAATTGTCATGTACAGTATGTGTATATGTGAGTCTGTAGACAAATAAGCTGCCAAACTCACACCTATGGGCAATTTAGAGTCACTAATTAACCTATGAGCAGGTTTTTGGACTGTGGGAGGCAGCTGGTGTACCTGGAAAGAAGGAAAACATGCAAACTCCAACCAGGAAGGCCCCAGCTGACCTTGGACCTTCGTGCTGTAAACCAACAGCGCTAAGCCCTGCACCACTGTGCAGCCTCCATGTTTCATTTAAACACTGGTGGTCTTTTTTCTGGTATTTTATTTGACTTTTAAGTAAACATATTAATTACAAAGCCTCACACACTCACTGTTAAAACTGTATCTGTTAAATATTTTAATCCTAATATAATAATTTCAGGTTCCACCAGTGCAGAGGTGTCAAACTGGATCACAGAAGGGACCGAATTCTGAATTAAGGTCTAACCTGAGGGCCTAACAGGGTCCACATCTAACCAAACCGTTAACCTCATTTTCACCAAGAATAAATTATGGGGGGAAAATTAGCACTGATGAATGATTTAAAAAGTCAAAATTATTAGCTGAAAGGCTCACAATCTGAGATAAAAAGTCAAATTTATTAGTTCAAAAGGTCAAAAAACAAAATTAGATGTTGAAATAATATTTCTTAAAGGCAAATATATTAAAAAGAAAGTCACAATCATATTTAAAGGAGAAAATATGACTTAAAATTTAAAATGGTGCACCCAAAAGGTCAAAAATGAGATAAATAAATTCAAAATAATAAATTGAAAGGGTCAAACGATTAGATAAAAAGTCAGAATTCAAAACATAAAAAGTCAAAATATGAGACAAAAGTCAAAATAAAACATTGAAATGGTCAAAATCAGAGATTAAAAAGTCCAAATAATAAATGTAAAAGTTCAAAATATGAAATTAATTCCAAATAATAGACTAAAGTCATAATTGTCTAATGCAAAATTGAAAATATGACAAGAAAACACTAATTACTTTTCTTTCTTTCTGATTATTTTTATTCCTTATAGTTCACATTTATATGACTTAGGGATATTTGATATCAAGGTTAAGATTACATTTTTATACTGGAGGGAATCTGAAGACCTCATATTTTAGGGCCAGTTATAATAAGAATAGGATGTGATCTTGTGGGCCGGGTGTGACTGTACCACAGGCCGGATTTGGCCACCGGGCCTTGAGTTTGACACCCCTGGTCTGGTGAATACTAAGACATAAAGCGCTTTTATTTTTAATGTGCAAAAACAGATATAAACATTATTAATGCACAACTATCTCCTCGTGTAAAACAATCAAATGAGCTCTGAGCGTGAGAAAGCTGAGACTGCCAGACCCTCCTGATGCCTCCTCACCTCACTCTCTCCTTGTTCCTTGTCCATGCAAAGAAAAAAAAAATAAGAATAGGCCAACGGGAGCAAAACGTGCCTCTCCTGCTTCATTTCCAGCATTGTGATATCAGGATACTAACATAAGAATTTAATTTTAATTTCAGTGAATTAAAATGTTCATTCAATTTTATTTTTCATTCATTTTTCTTGGCAACAGTAGATTTGTTTGGCACCATTTTAGCTTAGATTAAATCGGTCACGTTCAGCATTACATCGCTGTATTTCTCAACATGTGCTTACGCTTTTAAAAACTATAATCTTATCTAAATATTTGTCCGGCTTACTTTTCTCTTAGAAACATCTTTGAACCGGATCAAACCAGCTCACTGTGCTGGTTGTATAAAATGTTAATTTTTTTATCAAGCAGCAGTCTGGAGTGGCGTGGAGGAGAGATCATCGCTTTTCAAAACATTTAAAAGCTCTGAATTTAAAGAGAATGCTCTCAAACGAGATCCAGCTCAGGAGTCAGGTCTTGGAACCAGCCCGTTTGCCAGGGACAAACGGAACAAACCCCATCTGCAGATCCTGCAGATCTGCTCTCAGGGTCATACTGTCCCTTCATCTCAGTGTTTTTCTGTCTAAGCATGAGTGTGAGGCATAAACTGAGATGTTTAACTGCTGCTTTTATGCTCCTTTCAGAAATATGTTTTATTATGTAAATGTGTGAGCAATTTGACATGTCGCTCTCATGTGTGAATAACGCTGACGACTCGGGCATAAAGGCAGTCAGACCTGAAACATTTCCATAACAGTGCAGACGCAGCTCGCCTCTGAATAGAACGCTTCCTCATGAACACAAAGGGCCACAGCAAAGATGAGTTTATTCTGAAAGAGACACGTACAACGCTCAGACAGTCTGGCTGCAGAAAAGAGGCGACACAGACGGAGAAGGCTGCCAGAGGAGGGAGAGTCTGCACCCTGTGTGACAGGAACACATACAGCAAGATAAAAAAACAAAAAAATACTTCCTGAATCTAAAACTGTGCAGCTGTGCAGAAAATACAGAAATGTTCAACTACTGCAGGAAAGTTCTTCTCCAGATTTCAGCACAGCCACAAACTCAGACTTGAATGTAAAGTGATCTTATTCATTAAACTCTCCTCACTAACTGATCAATAACACATTAATGATTGTGTTTGTTAATAACTTTATTTTAGAGCATTGTCCAGACTGAGCCATGACTGCATGAGTTTAAAGTTGCCTCGTTGCACCATCACAGGTGAATGTTTTTATCCTGTGGTCAGTTTTTATAATGTAAATGTCAGAAGGTGGTGCTCATCAGTGAACAGAGCTGGAAAAGCATCAGTACCCTCTAATGACCTGTAGTCCAAGGACACATCGACATGTGACGGCAGGAGCTCCGACTGCGAGACGACTCTACATACTGAACCAGGATCAGCATCGGCTGAATATCAGAACAGCAGAAAAAAATAATTCCAATGTCACACATTCCAACTAGAAAGCAGTCAGAGTCCGGTTTGTGCTAGCATGTGAACACCCCAAACTAGCTGAGGCTTTCTGAGCATGCTCCACAGTTCCCAGTTGAACTGCATAAATGTGTCGATCAGTGAGCCACATGTGGCTCTTTTCTGGTGATTTGTGGCTCTTTGATGGCTTAATCTGAAATATTATTCCTCCAGAAAACCTTAAAAAAAGGGAAACTTTGACCTCAGAAATTATCTGATGCAAGTCACATTAATCAGTGTGTTTCCCACACTTGGCTTTCATTGTCAACCTTTATTTTTTGCTTTTATTTCCATTTTTTTTTTTTTTTTTTTTGCTACTTTAAATCAGTTTTTACTGCTTTAAAGCTGTTTCTGTGTCTTCTTTTAGCCCCATTTTTCCCATTTTTTGACTCTTTTATCCTGCTTTTTGATACTTTTGCCACTTTTTACCCATTTAAGCTGCCTTTTGCCATTAAATGCCACTTTTTCCCTCAACGTTTGCCACTCTTTGCTGCTTTTTGCCTATTTTAGTCACATATCACTCATTTGTTTGTCATATTTTTGCCACTTCTTGAACATTTTTGCCTCTTACAACCAGAGCTTGACATTAACTTTTTTTGTGCACTAGCCACCATGGCTACTTGTTTTTGAACAGTCATTAGCCACTAAGCATTTCCACTAGCCACAGTTTAATTGCTGGGAAACTATGTGCTGTATGCCATATTGGGAACGTCTGGTATGAGACAAAACAAATGCTCCGTTTCCCTCTTTAATGGATATTTAGTTCATACCAATATTAAAACACTGACTGTTATTACAGCTGGTTTAATAAACAAATCTAATTCTCCATCAGACAAATATCCACCAGAGAATGCTGAGGTTGTGGCACTGATAAATTTCACTGGCCAAAGTGGCTAGTTGGAGTCAATCTGGTACCTGGCACAGCTGAAATCCAACTGCATTTGGCTAGTTGGCTGGTGTAAATGTCAAACCCATTTTAGTGATACTTCTCACCCAAATTTTACCACTTTCTGCCCTTTCTGCCACCTTTTCTCCACAATTTTTGTCACTTTTCAGCCAGTTTTTGGCATTTTATGCTTACTTTTCCCCTTTTTCAACAACTTTTTTTCACTTTTATCCAGTTTTTGCCCCCATTTTCCCACGTTTTGACTCTTTCATCCTGCTTTTTGCTCTTTATGCCACTTTTAACACATTTAAGCTGTTATTTGCCATTAAATACAACCTTTTTTCCTCAATTTTTGCCACTCTTTGCTGCTTTTTGCCCATTTTAGTCACTTTTCACTCATTTGTTTTCATGTTTTTGACACTTTTGGACAATATTTTCCACCTATTTTTCCCATTTTGTCACTTTTCATCCAGTTTTTGGCATTTTATGCCTACTTTTCCTTTTTTCGCCCATTTTTTGCCACTTTGAACCATTTTCCCCCTTTAACTTATTATCATTGCTACTTTAACCCATTCTTGCCACTCTTCACCACTTAGATTGTGGCTCTTGCAGAAGCATTTTTCAATAGTTTGGCTCTTTGGTTGTTCAGGGTTGAGTCATGCTGGTCTAGATCATTCGGGATTGGGAATAACAGGTCTACTTAAAGAAGGTCCAATAGTGGACCTGCATCCATCCATCAACAGAACACTTCTCTCTGTGGCGATAAGTGCTGGTATAAAGATGACAGTCCAGTTAAACAGCTGAGCTGCAGCTGTAGTTGACATACGTAAGCATGCATGTAATCATACTCAGTAATAACACGCTACCTTCCTTTGACAACGGGTTGGTACTGTGTAGGACAACCAGGAAGTAAATGCTTTGGAGTACTGTAATAAAATCCTGTAAAGTTGTGCAAACTTTGTGTAAATACAGTCAGTTGTAATCTGAAGCTCCATTTTCAGATTCCTCCTCTCAAGGCCAGAGTCAGAATAACATCAGGATATCTAATAGTTCAACTGGCTGACACTGCCACCCTACAGCTCTGCTGAGTGAATAAAAACGCAGAAAATAATCATCAAACCATCTGTCTGACTAAAAGCTGCGTTTCATGCCAAATGCTTACAGTTTGAATATTAAGAGCTTCGATCTGCCCGCCATTGGCAAGCAGAGAAAAACGTGTCTGTTTCCCTCTGCAGGAGAGTTCTGTTTCACAGACGAGGAACGTCAAGATAAAATCGTTCTGCTGCAAGAAGACAGAGGGGAGCCTTCCTCTGTTACGTCTGAGTCTTTGGCTGCAACATACAACAAGTTAAGTGTGTCTGAATCATTGCACAAATGGTAGGCCCTCCTGTCCAACACTACAAACAATCCCACAGCTCAGACATCTGGCCCCAAAACCTCCCTTTAGAAATTAGAAATGTTGATTTCCATGCAGTTTAGTTCAAATTCATCCATAGAGAATGGTCTAGAGTGCATGGGGTCAAGGCCACACTAATGTGAGGTATCAGTGAAGTGTATTTTATCCTGCTAGGCTCACACAGCAAAGTGTTTCCTTTGGATAAAGCTATAAAGCACACAGTCCAGTGAAGAAGTTTGCAGGCCTGTCTGCATCTGTAGGTGAGGCATCAGAGTGTTAAGCCTTTGCCAAACGAGTCCATTTTTGTCCAAAAGTGCAGCACAATAAAAAAAAAAATGACCTATTTGGTAATAGAGTTTGCTCACTGACTCTCTTGAGCATGTTCTGTTTTTGTTGTTTTTGTTGCTTGCATCTATTCAGGTCATTTAAAGGATGACTGACTGTTCAGAGCAGCAGCCGCAGCACCTCTGTTTCACACTGAACCTTCCTTTAAACACCATGGTTCGCACAAGAAGAAGACTCAACTTTGTCCTACAGCCACATAAGACAGACCGGAGTAAAAAGTTGAATGCTCTTGCACCAACTTGATGCACAAGCTAGTGCAAAAAAACAAAAAACAAAAAACAAAAGAAGGCTTCTGTGGAGTGAACAGACCCAGACTGGTTCTCATTCTCAAGGAGTGAAAGAGCCACAGAATCGTCTTCACTGCTGTTCTTCTTTGCAGGACCAGACCTTTTTGTCTTCTTTTATACATTTTCACATTGAATAGAGATGTAAAGACATCAGAGAGAGTGTGTAAGGTTTTTGTATCTATTGGATTACTGATCCAAATTAACTCATCCAATTATGACAGACTCAGTGTGCAAAGACCTCTGGGAAAGTTTGCTGCAATATAACCTCATGCATTATGTTGCTAACACCATGTAGAGCAGCAGCTCACAGCCAGCTCTGCTACATAAGATAAGGCTAACTGTTGCTAACGTCACGGCCAACTCCAGCTTAATTTGAGCTCGTCACATATTCTGTTCAAGTATTTCTGCTCTGGAAATAAGAAAAGTCTGGGGTAAAAGTTCATGTTGCACCGTTATTCTGAGGGAGGAATAGGGAGGTGGTAGCGTGGCTAATGCTGGTCGCCATCCACAACCAAAGACAAAAGAAGGTGATGTGTTTGTCATCATAAATGTTCAGGTGGTTCCAAAGGCTTGCCAGTTGAGAACCAGTGGTCTAGAGCACTGGTTCTCAACCTTTTCAACCTGCGACTCCCAAAATAAAGGACCGGGGACCCCCACTGTACCTGAAGGTGGCTGAACAGACATGCACAATTAAGAATAGTCACATGGAGACAAAGCCGTCCATAAAGGGGGATAAAGGGGAGAGCTTTCTGGCACCCAGCCAAACTGGGGGTCCATGGAGGTCAGGAAAGCCATGATCCACTGTGAAGTTCAGCCGCCATACCCATATTTTATATTTAACCTGAATAATAAGCACTCTTATCAAAGAAACAAATATCTTTATTTATTCATGTGTGTACTAAATAGCCTTTCTAAACATGTAAATCCTTTTTGTCAAAAAAAGAATGAAAATGGATTAAATCTGGCCAAAATGGGTTAACAATGGCAAAACACGGTGGAAAAGGTGGTGAAGTTGGATCTTAAAAGTGACAGAAATGGGTTAGAAGTGGCAAAAATTAGAAAAAAATGGCAAAAATTGGTTAATGTCGCAAAAAAGGACATAAATAACATAAATAGTGGTAAAAGGGAATTAAATTGTGGCTGAAACGGCTTTAAATTGGCAAAAATGGTGGAAATTTGGTATAATGGGATGAAAAATTGATATAAATTGGCAAAAATGGGTTAACTGAGAAAGAAAAAATAGGCAGGTATAGGGAGAAATTGGTTAAACTATCAAAATAGAGAATACCAAATGGTGAAATGTGGTTAAAATGGGAAAAATTGGGTGTAAAAAGGGTTTAATAGTGGCAGTAATGGGTCAACAGGGGCAACATCAAGCTTCAGTGGCAAGAATTGGTTTAGAAGTGGCAAAAACTTGCAGAAGAAAAAGGTGGAAAGAGTTTAAAACTGTCCAAAATAGGTGTTACATGGCAAAATAAAGGGGGTTAAACTTGGTGGGAAAAAATGTGACAAAGTGGCAACAGAGTAATTTTAAAAAATTTACTTTGTTTTTTTAGGGCATCTGGAGACCCCCCAAAGGGGTCCTGACCCCAAGGTTGAGAACCAATGGTCTACATAAAACATAAACAAATGTCAACCTGAGTGGTAACCACGGTCGTCTTCCTCTTTCTTCTTTTAGGTGGATTTATAAACCAGCTACGCTCTAACATCACTGTGTTGGCAAGAGTCTATATACAAGTGTGGGGGGGGGGCAATCACACCCTGGCACAGCACATAACAATCATTCCTAATGCTGATGCTTCCAGTAAAACCAGAGCCTCCTAATGCTGATGCCTCCAGTAAAACCAGAGCCTCCTAATGCTGATGCCTCCAGTAAAACCAGAGCCTCCTAATGCTGATGCCTCCAGTAAAACCAGAGCCTCCTAATGCTGATGCCTCCAGTAAAACCAGAGCCTCTTGTGGATGCCTCCAGTAAAACCAGAGCCTCCTAATGCTGATGCCTCCAGTAAAACCAGAGCCTCTTGTGGATGCCTCCAGTAAAACCAGAGCCTCCTGTGGATGCCTCCAGTAAAACCAGAGCCTCCTAATGCTGATGCCTCCAGTTAAACCAGAGCCTCCTAATGCTGATGCCTCCAGTAAAACCAGAGCCTCCTAATGCTGATGCCTCCAGTTAAACCAGAGCCTCCTAATGCTGATGCCTCCAGTAAAACCAGAGCCTCCTGTGGATGCCTCCAGTAAAACCAGAGCCTCCTAATGCTGATGCCTCCAGTTAAACCAGAGCCTCCTAATGCTGATGCCTCCAGTAAAACCAGAGCCTCCTGTGGATGCCTCCAGTAAAACCAGAGCCTCCTAATGCTGATGCCTCCAGTTAAACCAGAGCCTCCTAATGCTGATGCCTCCAGTAAAACCAGAGCCTCCTACAGTGTGTTATGTTTAAACTAACAGCAGAGCGGCTCTGGCAGCCATGTTTCAGTCTACAGAAGCCTTTATCCAGATCAAAGTGCAGCAGCAGAGGTGGTTGTCTCTCTTTAGCAGGCATTGACAGGCCTGTTGTGTTTATTGAGCAGAGGATCTTATCAGTTATCGGCGGGTCTTTGTAAACCCTGACACCTCTGTGCGTCCTCGTGTGCACATATTGTGTTTCTCTGTTTCCCCCTGCTGCACACGTCTCCGCTAAGTGCCGACACGATGAAATCATCATGTTTCATTGCACTTTCTATTTAGCGAGCGGCTTTCTGTGCTCCTCAGATGCCTCTCCTCTATTGTCTCAACTTGCCCTCTAATGAAATCACGCTGCAGCCTCAAGGTCAGAGCGGGGTCGGCTTCGTGAATCCCCTGATTCTCCATCAAAGCCGGGGCGGTCTGATTGCTCCAGATCCGAGCGGGTTCTCTGGGAATCTGGGAGGCTGAGCAACGACTGATGGATGGGTGATGGATGCAGAGGAAAGATCCGCCCAGTCTCTGTAATGAACTTGTTACATTTGATCAGAGGGGCAAGAAAGTTAACCCTTCATTTACTGTTACTGACAGCCAATCAGGATCTGAGCCCAGGGTCTACACCAAAATAAACAAGATGGCTCTTCCTGTGGTTTAATTCAGGTTAAGGTTTGCCAGATTCAGGATTACAGCTTTTTATCATATCCTCAGGTTAACCCCCAGCCCTAACTCCGCCTCCAAACCCCTGATATGAACCCACAGGTTAACCTCCAGTCCTGACTCCGCCTCCAAATCCCTGATATGAACCCACAGGTTAACCTCCACTCCTGACTCCGCCTCCAAACCCCTGATATGAACCCACAGGTTAACCTCCAGTCCTGACTCCACCTCCAAACCCCTGATATGAACCCACAGGTTAACCTCCAGTCCTGACTCCGCCTCCAAATCCCTGATATGAACCCACAGTTTAACCTCCAGTCCTGACTCCGCCTCCAAACCCCTGATATGAACCCACAGGTTAACCTCCAGTCCTGACTCCGCCTCCAAACCCCTGATATGAACCCACAGTTTAACCTCCAGTCCTGACTCCGCCTCCAAACCCCTGATATGAACCCACAGGTTAACCTCCAGTCCTGACTCCGCCTCCGCTGCATGCTGCTCTGATAGCATAAATAGAGGGGCTGGTGCAGCAGAAACAGTAGGAGACCATTTGTCAGGGGTGTCAAACTCAAGGCCCGGGGGCCAAATCCGGCCCACGGTACAGTTACAACCGGCCGCAAGAGCACATCATACTTTTAATAATATAACTGGCCCACCAGTATAAGCCCTGCAGATTTCCTCCAGTATAAAACTTAAACGTTTATCCTTGATCATTTAAATTGTCCTCGTTAAGTCAAAAAAATCTGAAGGGTAAAACTAGTGGAGGAGATAACCACAACAATTGTTCACTTTGTGATACAAGCATGGAATTTGGTACAGTTACAGCCAAAGGCATTCCAAAGAAAACTGGATATGGAGGCATCCTGAATTTTCAACATGGTGTCCATGGCAGCCATTTTTCAAAATGGCCACCAATGATAACCGTTTTCTCATCAATTTTCTTTTCAGGGATGATAATAAAGGATGATGAAGAATAAAAAATGAAGAATAATTACAGACAACGTAATAGAGTGGATGTCGAAGCACAGCCAGGGCACACTGGTGACTCCACTGCTGTGAAAGTCAGCATGGGGTTCAGTGTCAGCTAAATACATTAGTCATTAAGGTCATTATTTCTGTAGCCAGTATCAATCTACTCCTTTTAGTGATAGTTCAGTGGTAGCATAGTTTAGTTTCCTAAATGCTATCTAATGTTAGTCCCACATCTAGTTGATATTGTGCATATTTAGATGTACAGTCATGGACGAAAGTATTGGCACCCCTGGAATTTCTCCAGAAAATACACCATTTCTCCCAGAAATTGTTGCAATTACAAATGTTTTTTATATACACATGTTTATTTCCTTTATGTGCATTGGAACAACACAAAAACTCTGAGGAAAAAAGCTAAAATTGACGCAATTTTGTACAAAACTCAAAAAATGGGCCGGACAAAATTATTGGCACCCTCAATTTTAAAAAAAAAATGGCACTTAAATGGCACTGGATGAACGATCGGGCTAGGGGTGGGGCAATTTTTACATCTGAACCTAGCTGTATCCCATACCTGAATGTGTGGTTCTGCAGTAAGGTGGTGAAAGGATAACCCCTCGGCCTTTACTGTCAGATAATGTCCATAAAATTGTCGAAGAACTTCAAACTTGTGCATCTTGATGGTCAAAGACCATCAACTTCTTGGATAGCTACTGACTGGAAGCTCTGTATTATATGCCAAGAAGACAAGGCAGACACTGACAACACACAACACTGATCTGAAACTTAATTCAAGTTGCACGTTCATGTGCAAATTAGTGTAAATTGGACATAGTTCTTTAGTTCTCTTGAGATCAAAAAAATTGATAGGAAACTCAATTCAAGTTTCAAGTTTATATAACACTAAGGGTAAAATGTAAATAGTTCTTTCAGTCTTGTAATAAAAAAAACACTGATCTGAAACTTAATTCAAGTTTCAAGTTCATATAAAATGCAGTGTAAATTTGAAAAGGTTCTCTTACTCTTGAGATCAAAAGAATTGATCTGAATCTCAATTCTGAGGTGTCTCTAATTTTCTAATATTTTCCTGATAAGAAAATTGATAAGAAAACGGTTGTCATTGGTGGCCATTTTGAAAAATGGCTCGAGATGCCTCCATATCCACATCTTTGGGAATGCCTTTGGCTGTAACTGTACCAAATTTCATGCTTGTATCATAAAATGAACAATCGTTATGGAATTTCTAGTTAAGCTGCCCCACTATAGATATTTAAATTAGTTTGTTTTTATGTCATATAATCATTTTGCAGCTCACAATTACAACTTAAACTCACAATTTTGACTTTTATTTGACCTTGAAAACTCATGATTTTGACTTTTATCACCATTTTTGACTCATAATTTGAAATTTGATCGCATATTTTGACCATCTTAATCCCAGATTTTAAAGTCTATCACACATTTTGACTTTTAAAACTCAGTGTTTGGTCATTTTACCTTTAAAATTCATGATTTTATTTCATTTTTTGACCTTTCAGATTATCAATTTTAAATTTTGATTTATATTTTGACCTTTGAACTCCAACCTTTGACTTTTAACTCCTTATTTTTTAACTTTTAACACTCATAATTGAAAACTGTATCTCATGTTGTCCTTTAAATTTTTATGACTTTTACAACAAATTTAAACCTTTTAAACTCATGATTTCAAATTTATTTTATATTTTGACCTTTTAGAGTTAAAATTTTAAATATAAATTTATTTTATTACATTTTAAAAATCCTAACCCTTGACTTTTAGCCCCCTATTTCTAACTTTTAGAATCATAATTTAAAATTTTATCTCGTATTTATACCTTTAACTCATGGTTTCATATTTTATCTCTTATTTTTACCTTTAAAATGTAAGCTTTTATATTTTTACCTCTTTTTTTTTCTTTCTATCTCATATATTTGCCTTTTAAAAGCATAATTTTGACTTTTGATCTCAGACTCTGAGCCTCTAAACTGATCATCAGACTGTTTTTAATCACATCATGTATCAGTGCTTCATCAGTGCTTCATGTTTTTATTTTTTTTCCCATAATTCATTTGTGGTGAAAATGAGGTTTGCGGTTTATGGTTTAATGCTGACCTTGTTAGGCTCTCGGGTAAGGCCTGAACTTTGAACCCGACCCCTGCTGTGCTTGAGTTTGACACCGCTGGTCCAGAGAAAGGTAAGGCAATCCAACAGTTTATTTCTGGAACTATTTAAATTCATCTGTTTTATTTAAAATGACTAATTTAAATGCCTTTAAATCTATTTCAGACCCTGACCCACTGCAGACGCTGCTGTTTGAGCCGCCTCTCTCTGCAGGTTAACAATCACTAATGCAATCTCTCTCTGCACCCACGTCTATCACATGACGGCTAATGAAATCCTGCTTTCCTTCTCCATCCTCGGTGAGCGGCTCCTGAGCCGGTTTGCGTGCAGCGTGCGGTGTGAACAGCTCCTCTGTGACTGCACCTAATAGAATCATCTACAGGTGATTTGTTTCAGTCCTGCGGCCCAGCCATTATTCACCGTTACCATCATGATCACTGCCCTCTCTCATCCAGCCTGTCGTCTCTTTTCTCTCTTCCTCCTCCTTTTTCAGGCTCCTGCGGGGGTTGGTGTGTGGCTGCGTGGAGATAAAAGGCAGCCGTGTCTGCAGGTATGAGCCATGGGATCCATTATGGCCGACTAATACATTAAGAGACATTTCAAAGTGAATCACGGCAGGTGGAGAACAGCTCTCCCTCTGGGCAGGCTGAGGCATCTGTTATGACAAGCAAACCAAATCTCAGCTTTCCCCTCCATGAATTAGGAGTCACCTCAAGTCACACAGACTGCAGCTCTTTCCTCCCTCCCTGCTGGTTCCTCCTCCCTCGACACCACCAATCCCACCGTACACCGCCTCTGTGCTGCTGTCACCTCTCATCTTCCTGTCACATCACCAAAACACGGCTCAAAATAGGGCTGGGCCACACGGAGCAAAACACAGAGGTCAATGTTCTCACTGAATGTGGCTCAGGATGTAAAGACCTGGGTGTCTTTAATCAACATGGTCGTCATAGTACCAGAAATATCACACATGAAACACTGAGAACTGAAATAGAGCATCACTGGCTCTTCTTGTTTTAAACAGCAAACAGTGCAGAGAAAGTCCAACAGTGTCAAACTGTACAAAAACACTGGGAATACTGCCACAGCTGAAGCTGTTAGCATGCTAAAATCACATGTTCCCAAAGGATCAAATCTCCATTCCTTTAATGAGCAGGTACACAGTAGAACTGATCTTTAGTTACAGTTTAGACAGAGTCAGAGAGCTGTCTAAACTGCACGTATAAGTTGGCGACTAGGAATGCACACATGCATTGATTTCACATCCGCATTGGTCCTGCTCACATGGACCATCGCCCAGATGATGTAGCATGCCCAGGCATGGGCGTAGCACGGGGGGAATAAGGGTACTGAATACCCGGGCCCATAGGGAGAGGCCCTCAACCCTTAGAGCTCCAGCACACCCCTTTGTAAATTGCTTGGTTACTTTTGAACCGTAGGTCGTAGACACTAATTTGTTTTATCCTGTGAAAGCTCTCAGTTGTGCCTTTCTAATTATGTTCTTCATGCATTCGTAGCTCTTACAGAAAATTTCCTAGTGAGCCTGGAACTTGGCTGACATCCTGTGGTCTCTGAAGATGGCGTTGTCATATATACAACAAGAACTGACACAGTTTATAAAAACGTTAATAACCTTTGAACCATAAGTCGAAGACACTCTTATTCCTCTGAAAGCTGCCCATTTTGACGTTCGTGTGAACACAGTGCGTTCGTACTTATACAGTGGGTAGGAGTTTGCCTGCAATTTTGGATATTGGGACGATTGTCCTGAGTCACAGATGTGAAACATTTGCTGCCATCAGTTTGAGAGGATGAACAGGTCTGCAGGAGATGGTCTGATCTGAGTTTACAGAGACCCAGGAAGAGCCGTTGCTGAGGTGTGGTCCTGCACCTGAAACTATCAACGTTGTTATAGTATTCCAAAAATAAAAATGCTCCTGATCCTAATTTAAAAAGAGAGAGAGAAAGATAATCCCCCATTTTTTCCAGTCAACAAGCATGTAAGTGATGGCGGTTTTCACTGTGAGATGTATCTTTAAGCCTTACTTTTGATCCGTCTGTACACTTTTATCATGGAGACAGGACAGTGGATACACAAGGATGAGAGAGCAGGGAACGACATGATGGAAAGGAGCCACACAATGGACCTGAAACTGAGTTTCTCACACACACAGCGCCGTCATCTATGCCCAAACCCCACAGTAATCTTTTTACTGAGTGTCAGGCCTGATTGATTTTCCTTTATTAACATAAACTGTGGCACATATCCAGTTTGCAGTGCAGAGGTTAGGGCTGTTGCCTTACAGCAACAGAAGAAGGTCCCTGGTTGGATTCCTGGTCAGGGCCTTTCTGTGTGAAGTTTGCATGTTCTCCCTGTGCGCCCGTAGGTTCTCTCCAGGTTCTCCGGCTTCCTCCCACCATCACAGACATGCTCCTTAGGTTAATTAGTGACCCTAAACTGACCATAGGTGTGAGTGTGAGGGTGCCTGGTTGTCTGTCTCTATATGTGACTGACTGGCGACCAGTCCAGGGTGTACCCCACCTCTCGCCCAATGCCAGGTGGGATAGGCTCCAGCCCCCCCATGACCTCCTACGGAATAAGCGGTATAGAAAACGGATGCATGGAAAACCAGTTCCTCTTTCAATGGCCTTAAAAACAATCATATATATATTCCTCCACCACCCCCCTCCCTGCTGGTTCCTCCACCCCACTCTCCATTCCCACCATCCAGCCTTTCTCTGCTCCTGTCACCTTACATCTTCCATCTTTCATCTCTCTGTCACATCACCAAAAACGGCTCCAAAGAAAGGAAAAAGAGAAGAGTTCACGGGGAGCAGAGAGGATATGGCATGAATGTGTCTGTGTGCTGAAGAAAGAAAGAGTAAAACAGTCGGAGAGGGAGAGCGCCTGCGGCACAAATGTTGAGATAATGGTTTGGAGAGATCGTGATGAGGCACTTGAAGGGAAAATCCCCTCAGATGGTCGGATGACTTACCTCTCCTGTTTCATCTCGCCGACGTCCTTAAAGCTACAGGACCCCGTGCCTTTAACTAACCCTGACTATCACAGCTACGGGCGGGGAGAGCTGCCCTGCACAGCCGCCTGCCTGCAGGCTGCTTGAACACATGAAAGACTCTCACACAGGCTCACACACACCACCACGGCACAGAAAGAGGCCACGAGGAATGGAAATTCAATCAGCAATCAAAGGTAATATTTCTGAATAACTCAGAGCGTGAAAAGTGTTAATGTCCAAGTGAGTTTCCTGTTGAGGCATTGAGAGGAAACACGACTTTTCTATTAGCAGCCGCCGCCGCTGCCGCCGCTGTGTGAATATCCAGAAAGGCAGGGAAATAAGCGGCGACAGAAACACTTTATAAATATTCATAAAGGCTTTTAAAAGCGGGTAATCATTTTCTCTTTTATGCATAATGTAGCTTATTTATTTCAAACATTACCACGCATTTGGAGGAAATTGTTCCCTGTTTGAGGGAACTTGTATCTCTGGCTGCAGTTAGCAGGAATTCACAGCCAGCTGCTGCACAACTGGGGAATATCTGCAGCATGGGTGTGTGTTGGCTGTTTTCACTTGTTTCTCAGAGCTGATAATGATGATGGGGGTGGTTTAAAAAAGTATTTACTACTCACATTAGAGACGTCATTCCCCAAGATCAAGTCGCTTTGACACTCAGCTATCACAACAAACAAGAGAGGGAAATGTGCTGCATATTAATCTGATATTTATCCCAGAATCTCTCTCAGAGCCGATATGTTCATCTGTATAGAAGGACTCTTCACTCACTGAGTGCATTTACATGGGCCTGAGTATCCTGGTTTGCACTGGGCTTTTTAACTACACTGTTTCCTGTTGAAGCACGTAAACTTCATCCAAGTTTGAAAGAAAGCCAGAGCTCTGAAAGAAAACAAGAGTCTGTGGCATGCATATGCCTTCCTCTGTCAGACTGGGTGTGTGGCAGCGGCGTAACAGCTGTGCAAGGCTTGATTTTCATTTCAGTGTGCATGTTGACAAGATAGGGCAGTGTTACTGAACCCTGCTCAACCAAAGAGCCAAACAGCTGAAAAATACCTTTGCAAGAGCCACAATCTATGTGGCGAAGCATGGCAAAAAAAGGGTTGAAGTGGCAGTTAAAATATGTTAAAGGTGGCAAAAATGGTCAAAAAGCAGCAAACACATAGCAGAAATGTGTGAAAAGTGACTCAAATGGGCAAAGAGCTGCAAAAAGTGGCAAAAATGGGGATAAAGGGGCACAATTGGAATAAAATGGCAAAAAAAAAACAGGTGAAAATGGCTAAAATGGGGAGAAAATGGCAAAAAAGGGTGAAAAGTGACAAAAAAATCATTACAGGTGGCAAAAATGATCCAAAAGCTTAAAAAAGAATCAAGAAAGGGCAAAAAAGCGGCAAAAAAGGGTGTAAAGGGGCAAAATTGGTTAAAAAGGACAAAGAAAAAACCTTGTGAAAATGGCCAAAACAAGAGAGAATGGCAAAAATGAGTGAAAAGTGACAAAAAGTGAGTTACCGGTGGCAAAAATGGTCATAAAGTAGCAAACATACAGCAAAAATGTGTGAAAAGTGACTCAGATGGGCAAAGAGCTGCAAAAAGTGGCAAAAATGGGTATAAAGGGGCACAACTGGTATAAAATGGCAAAAAAAAAAACTGGTGAAAATGTCAAAAATGGGGAGAAAGTGGCAAAAAGGGGTGAAAAGTGTCAAAAAAAATTGTTACAGGTGGCAAAAATGGTCCAAAAGCTTCAATAAAGTGTCAAAAAGCACTTTTCTGCTGCTTTTTTCCAATTTTAGTCATTTTTCACTCATTTTTTTTGCCACTTTATTTGGTGCCTCTCACCCGTTTCTGCCACTTTTTTCCTCATTTTTTGTCCCTTTTCAAACAGTTTTTGCCATTTTCTGCCTATTTTATCCCTGCTCAACCATTTTTCACCCATTTTTTGCAGCTTTTTGATCTTTATTGCCAGCTTTAACTTATTTTTATTGCCACTTTCTGCCATTTTTGCCACTTTTCACCACTTAGATTGCGGCTCTTGCAAAGATATTTTTTAACAACGTTGCTCTTTGTTGGAGCAGGGTTGAGTAACACTGCTTTAGTCCCTCTAAATGTCATTGTAATTCTAATAATTGATTGTTTCTCTTGTTATAATGCTGTAACAAACAATGAAGGTAAAGTAGATAAAGGGCTTGTCTGTGGCGGATAAAATATCCCTAAAACATATGGACACCATGAGTGTGGAGGAAGCGACATGTCTGTCGGTCAAAAAGGTCTGCGTTCTTGGATATTTTTCCTGCATGCTCTGCATCTTCCTTACTGTTTTTTATTCCATTTCTCATGCAATATGCAATTAAATGAATCAACAACCTGCATATCATGTTCTTGCTCCTCCTTTTGCAAATGAGAGTGGAAACAGAATCTGTTCTCACCCCTTAAACGGAGTAAATGGAAGCCACCTTTATGATCCTCCTCCCACATGGTGGCACAGCCCCAGCACCAGCTCTGCCTCCCACATGAGCCAACAACAACACCTGCTGGGGTCTAGCGCTACCATTTTTTACACATTCTGTTCATACATGAAGCTCTGTTTACGGAAACATAAATATCTTTCCCTAACAGCTGACATTTTTGTTGCATGCACACACACCGTTCCTAAAAGGAGCTGCTGTGAGGCTGCAGAAACACGTCGCGGGTTGTAAGCGGTATATTGCTGGAGGTGGGAATGTGGTGGGAATATTTCTCACTTTCTCCGTGAGATGTAGTCGCCTCAAATGGCTGAGTGTGAGGAGAATGTGGCGTGAATATCCACAGGTAGTGTAATCAGAGCCAACCAAGCCTGCAGGCAGACGAGCCGCAGCTCCTTGTAGGAGCGGGTACAGGCGAGGGGGGATTACCAGGAAGAGGGGGTCGGTTCAACAATACAGAGATACGGAGCAGAGGGACAGGGCCGGCGGCTGAATGAGAGCCCCTCACAAAGAAAGCAGCCAGCCGGCCTCCTCTGTAATCCACTCAGAGCGAACAGCACAGCTTCAGCACATCTCAGTGGCTTTTCTGCACCGTGCCAACCTTCACAAGCAGAACCAGACGGGCCGTACGAGTCCAACAGCTTCACACTGGACTGAGGGGACTCTCCTCTGCCTTCTCCTTAACTTAATATGTGCAAATGAGGACAAATCAACAAAGAGTGGCTCGTACAGGCTGGTGGCAGGCCCTGTTTTACTAATACATGTGCATTTTAATATATTTTTGAAGCACAGTCTCCCCATTTATGAGCAATATTTTACTATGGTTACACTGAATTTACTTGCATTGCTTCTCAGCACTAGGACTGGGCAATTAATCGAAAATTAGATTAAATTGCAATATGGCCTGCTGCAATTTCAAATCATGGAAGGTGCAATATCCTTTAACCTTCTCTGACCAGATAACATCTTTTTTTTTTTTTTTTTGCACCAGAGGTGTTATGCATTACAAATGCAATCATCCACAGGCATTTTTTTGAATGGTCTACAAAAATCCTACTTTTTTGTATGTTTTCTTACTAAATAAGAGAATGACAAAAATTATAACTCCCTTCAAGACATCAATTCCTGTCCAATTTTCAACACGAGTCAAAATCATCACAATTTGATATTTTTCTGCATTGTTTAGCTCTAGTTTTATCTAATATTGTGTTGGTTATAATATAGAATGATTCATTGCTTTTGTTTGTTGGTTTATAAGGAACTTAAGAAATAATTGCATATCAAATCACAGTTGCAATACTGGGGGAAAAAATCAAGCAATTAGATTATTTTCCTAAATCGTTCAGCCCTACTCAGCACTGGACTATTCCATTTGTATACTTTTAAGGGAGGAGCAGAGGCCCCCCAGTATTTATTTTACTCTGATACACATTTCAGTCTGTTGACCCATTCATTTTGATTCAATAATGACATCACTATAGAAAAATAGATAAAACACTCTTTTCATTTCAGGCTCCTCATGGGCCTCCCTATTGTGTGTCCATGTCCAGCAGCAGCACCACTGTGTGTGTGTGTGTGAGTGGGTGTGTGGGTGTGGGTGTGCGTGTGTGTATGTGAAGGTGTCAGGCCTAACCTCAAACAATCAGCCAAACCAGACTCTCATTTCTGGTCTCTAAAAATATGAAACTCACTGATAGTGACTCTGACAAAGTGAGTTTAACAACACTTTAATTCTCCTGTCTGGTGTGACTCAGTGATGAGTAATGAAGTTATTATCATACGTGCTGCAGCAGCAACAACACCTATTTAAAAAAAACTTTCCAACCTGAATCAGCCTTTTATGTAGACGATGACTAGCTGGGTATTTGGAGCTTGCCATTGTTGCACAGTGTATTTATAGTATTTAGTAGGGGTGTGTGATATTATTTTCTATTTCTGAGCTTGTTTGAGCTGATATCAGCTAAAATAAGGATGGATGATGTGATATCAGTTTCAGCTAACATAAACTTTTCAGCCAATATTTGATATACTGGCCGTACATATTGGCAGTATAAATCATATATCTGACTTAAATATTAGCCCAGTGTCCATCTGTACCATCAGGCATAGCGGCCACAGACTCATGAGACCGCTGTGCACCTTGAGCATTTTCATTGAAGCTCCAAATGTAGAACAGCCACCAGACCGTTTACTTCCTCTCTCAGATCTACTTCACTCAGCTTCACTGGAGACAATTAAAAGATGTGCATATGTCCTAATATGAGCATGGAAATATCGACATATCTGATATCAGAAAAATCATTCCAACATCGCATATATTTCACTCATATTAAAGCTGTTATTTGAAATACATGGCTGATGTGCATGACCAACATATCAGCTGAAATTTTCAAATCTGCCAAAACCAGTTTTAACATTTTAAGCCAATACAGTGCAGTGAAAAAGTATTTGCCCTGATTCTGATTCCTGACTTTATTGCCAAAACTTTTACTATCCCCAAGACTTTTGGAGAAATATTCTGTGGTCTGACCAGACAACAGTAGAACTTTCTGGAAGGTGTGTGTCCCGTTACATCTGCAGTAAAAATAACAGCATTTGATAAAAAGAACATCATGGCAACAGTCAAACATGGTGGTGGCAGTGTGATGGTCTGGGGCTGCTTTGCTGCTTCAGGACCTGGACCACTTGCTGTGATTGATGGAACCATGAATTCTGCTGTCTACCAGAAAATCCTGAGGGTCAACGTCCGGCCATCAGTTCATGACCTCAAGATCAAGCACTCTTGGGTTATGCAGCAGGACAACGACCCGAAACACACCAGCAAGTCCACCTCTGAATGGATCAGAATAAACAAAATCAAGGTTCTGGAGTGGACGGGTCAAAGTCTGGACTTAAATCCAGCTGAGATGCTGTGGTGTGACCTTAAACAGGCAGTTCATGCTGGAAAACCCTCCAGTATGGCTGAGTTAAAACAATTCTGTGAAGAAGAGTGGGACAACATTCCTCCACAGCGATGAGAAAGACTCATCACCAGTTATAACAAACGCCTGATTTCAGTTATTGCTGCCAAGGGAGGAAGAACCAGTTATTAGGTTCAGGGGGCGATTACTTTTTCACACAGGGACAGATAGGTTTGGATTTTTTCCCCTAAAAAAATTTAAAAAATGATTCAGAAACTGCATTTTGTATTTACTTGGGTTGTCTTTGTGACATATAAAAATTGGTTTGATGATCTGAAACATGTAAGTGTTATAAATATGCAGAAATCAGAAAGAGGGCAAATACTTTATCACAGCACTGTATCTGCTGATAATATCATGCATCCCTGAGATTTTTTGCCTAAATTAATCGGTTTGAAAGCGGACAGATCATCCCTCCACATTCCTGGATGCAGGTTGATAATAGATTGGAATTATTATTTCTCATCTAACCTCAAAGCAGGGAGGACATTCACGCATTGCACACAGAGGGAGAGGAATAAAGAGCGAAAATATTTCTGATCCTCTGTCCTGATCAAACTAGCTTTCCAGTAAAGCCTGAAAACAATGCTGCAACTATGAATCGCCTCCTGCACCCCTGTACTCACAGAGTTTTGTAGAAGGGTTGAATGAAACATGTAGAGGCCTGACTCCGCCCCCCTGGCTGCCATATGAATTCTGCGGTAATGCTGTAGGATGTTTATGTGCACAGGATGCTTCAAAAGCTGGATTATCAGCAGTGGCATGCACAGACCTTTTCAAGGGCAGGGGCGAAAAGAAAAAAAGGCACATAGAGCGGTCTCGCCACTGAAGAGGGCGCTAAGTTTGGCATGTTTTCAGGGGCACTTTAGACATGTTTATATGTTCTACAAAGGGCACTTTATATAGCCTTAAACAGACTAACTAGACAGACTACTCAAGTTAGTCTGTAGTTAGGATGAGCATCCACAAGAATTGTAGATTCCACCTTGGACTGTGAAGAACACACAGAAATAAATAAATAAATGCCTAGGGGGTCTGGGGGTCTTCCCCAGAACATTTTCATGAAGTAGATGCCATTTCCTGTATTCTAGTGCATTTTAACACCATATTAGTTCTGGCTCAGTATAGATCAAAAAGGGCCCAACATAAAAGTCATAGCAACAGTAATGTTTCATAGGATTTCTTGGTCCTAATGCCCCCACATGGTGACAGTCAGGCTGGATTCTAGTGATAAAAATGTCCTTGATTGTTGTGATTAAAGAAAATCCTAAAGTCTGTGTTAAAAATGATTAAGAATAAAAGCCCTCAATATCAATGAATAAATTCCTGCATGGCTCTGAAGGTTTAATGAGCTCCAAAGTCATCTCTAACCTTCACATCTGTCTGACAGGATGAAGTCAGATTTATAGGCTGATATTCATCAAAACAACAAATAAACAACAACAGCTTAAAATAGCTGTGATCAGAGCCCGCTGCCACCTCTGTGTGGGGTTTAAATTGGGCACTAATCAATAGTTTTTCATTGGCATTAAAAGAACAGAATTTATTTTTTAACTGTTTTCACGCTGCGTTCAATGACCTCATCAGACGGCGCAGACAGAAGGAGAGCGAGCGGCCTTTTTAGTGACAAAGACGTCCCAGGAGAGCTGTCTAAGACATATGTAGGACAGAGGAGAGATTATAAATAGAGGAGGTAAAAATAATCGACACAAGAGTGGTGTGACACAACGCAGACAGACTGCCGCTCTTTGTTCTCGTTGAGTTAAACAGTCCCTTCAGCAGAGGAACCGGCATGTGCCTCTCCGTCTGACAGGATACAACAGAGGCAAGGAGAGGAAAACAAAGCACATGTAGTGAGGAGGGGACAGAATGAAGGCTGGGTAATTGTCTTCAATTCTTAATATCCAAGAAAACATGCTCGTCTAAGTGATTTTCACCAGCGGGGGTTTGTGAGCGCCGAGGTTTGTGCCTCGCTTGTCTCCTCGCTGCTCGCTAAATCAGATCTGAGTTACGCACACACAAAAACACACAGCAGGAGACAGTAGGACATGGTGTAGTTATGAAAAGTGCAGAAAAACAAAATGCAGCGCTGCTTTGTTGATGCTCTTTCTAGAAATCTACTGTAACGCTCTGCAGAACAGACAACACGGTTCTGTGAGTGCATCAGCCCACAGGGAAAACCATGTTAGTAATCATCCCATTTTTAGGACAATTCCTGCTAAAGCATCAATGAGCCAAATGAATATCCCCTAAATTGTCTGAAAAGCTGCTTGGACTTGCATCTGCTGCTTTCTGTTGTCTGTAGTTAACAGAAAGTGTGCATGTGACTGTCTGAGCCCGAGGGTGTGCAGGGAGGCAGCACCATCAACAACATTAGGGCACTTATAATAATTCAGGAAGTAATTACAGGCTCAAGCGCTTTATTAACAGTTCCACTTTCCTCCCTGTTCACACGCCGGAGGAGCAAACGTGGAAACTCAACATTAACAAGGCAGGCCTGTAAATAAACGCAGCTCAGCCGGAGCTCCATGGAGGAATCTTCCAGTATGAGGCTGTGTTTGTGGAGCAGGCTGAGTCTGGTTTCCTCTGCATCAGTGATACTCAACATGAGGCTCTGGCACATGTGGCTCTTCAGTGATGACCTGTGGCTCTTCAGTGATGACCTGTGGCTCTTCGGTGATGACCTGTGGCTCTTCAGTGATGATCTGTGGCTCTTCAGTGATGACCTGTGGCTCTTCAGTGATGACCTGTGGCTCTTCAGTGATGACCTGTGGCTCTTCAGTGATGATCTGTGGCTCTTCAGTGATGACCTGTGGCTCTTCAGTGATGACCTGTGGCTCTTCAGTGATGACCTGTGGCTCCTCAGTGATGATCTGTGGCTCTTCAGTGATGACCTGTGGCTCTTCAGTGATGACCTGCGGCTCTTCAGTGATGACCTGTGGCTCTTTTATGTCTTAATCTGAAATATTATTCCCCAGAAAACCTTAAAAAAGGGGAAACTTTCACCAGAAATTATCAGCTGCTATCAGCCAGATTCTGAATTTAGGTCAACCCTGAGGGCCTAACAGGGTCAACATTTAACCAGAAACTGTCATTATCATATCATCAGTAATGAATTATAAAAAAATAAAAACCTAAGCACTGATGATATGATGATTTTAAAATTGAAAAAGTCTAAATGATAAGTTTAAAGGCTCAAAATCTGAGATTAAAAAGTCAAACTTATAAAATCAAAAGTCAGAACATGAAATTAAAAGGCAAAAAAAAATTTAAAAGGCTACTACATGAGATAAACTCAAAATCATGAGTTTTAAAGGTCCAAATATGTGATAGAATTCAAAATAATATGTTCAAACTTCTAAATATGAGATAAAATTTCAAAATCATGAGTTTAAAAGGTTCAGATATGAGATTGATCAAGCAATAAAGTTTTAAAGGTCAAAAAATAAAATAAAAGGGTCAAATATGAGGTAAAATGGTAAATTATGAGTTTTATCAGTCAAAATATAAGATACAATTCAAAATGATACATTTTAAACTTCAAAATACGAGATTAAATGTCAAATCCTGAGTTTTAAAGTCAAATATACAAGATGAAATTCATTATAAGTTTTAAAGGTCCAAATTATTAAGAAATATTAAGAAATTCAAAATCATGGGTTGAAGGGTCACTATTTGAGATAAAATCCAAGTTTTATCCATCAAATTATGAAAAAAAAAACACAATGATACTTTCTAAACTTCAAATTATGAGATAAAAAGTCAAAACCATAAGTTTTAAAGGTCAAAATTTGAGAAAACATTTAAAATTTTGAGTTTTAAAGGTGAAAATATGACTTAAAATCTTAAATTGTGAATCTAAAAGTCAAAATATTGCATAGAAAGTCTCGGGCCTTGAGTCTGACCCCCCTGACTGACTAGACTGTGGCTCTTGCTAAGGTATTTGAGTAACCCTGCTGTACATCATTGATCAGCTCAGCAGCACTCATACAGCCTTTGGTGTTGATTTTAGGAGCTCTACATTAGCAGATGTTTTTGGTGAGTTGTTAACATTCATGTGAGCATGGGACGTCAAAGAAATCACATGAGAAGCTTTCTGGAAAGCAGACAGGCCCACACTTTAACTTCATGCTTGGACACTTTGGTCTTCACTGGGAAGCAAACAGGATCAGCTGAAGGAGAACCAAGGGTCAAATGTTGCATTCTTGAGCACGGTTAAGTGTGCAGGCCTGTCTTCCTTCTCTGGTGCTCGTTTTTTGATTGTCCTGCACATATTAGTTGTGCACATTATCATTTCCCAGTCAAGCTTTTTGGAAGAGCCACAGCCTTTCCAACAACTGGATCAGTTTTTATTTTATGCCCCAAATAAGAATGAAAAATACGCAGCAAGAGATGAAGAGTTCAAACTTGAACAAATAAATGCCTCTCATCCTTGGGCTTGAGCGATATGAAGGAGAAAATGAGCCTACTTCTTATTTGATGCCATATTTGCCTGATCATAAGCAGCAGTCAGCCCAGAGACCATCAGGACAGCGTTTCAACCGCGCCGTACACTTAGGAGCTGATCACACCCTCTGCAGTCAATGCCCATGTTTTCATATGGTAATCCATCCCCGCTGCACCCCAGAAACACCAAACCACTCGGCTCCACTTAGAGGCACGCCTAGTCTCTTCAGCAGAGCTGCTTCCTGCATGCATAAAAACACTCAAACAGGAAGTCAGAGACTTGAAAAATAAAACAATGAACAGACTGCCAATTGTATCAGTACATCAGAGTTCAGTCTGTTTATTTCTGTTACTTCTTTTTAGGTAAGACTTCCTTTACACCAGCATGAAAGTGAAAACACTGACAGCTGACATCTGTTCCTGCTTCAGTGTTTGACCAATGGTTGATGGCAGAAAGATGGAAACATCCTGCACAGGTTTCCAGTCAATCCCAGGGCTAACATGTAGAGACTAACAACCAGGCACGCTCACACTCACACCTACGGCCAATAAAGAGCCAGTAATTCACCTAAGAAGCATGCTTGTGGTCTGTGGGAGGTAGCCAGACTTCCTGTATGCAAACTCAGACCAGGAACCTTTCTGCTGTGAGGCATCAGTGCTAACCCCTGTACCACTGTGCAGCCTCACTTTGTTAAAATGCTTCTTCAAAACCAGAAAGACCACAATATGCAAAAATGACATTAAAATATGATATTAGATAGTTGTCCTCATTTTTAAATCTGACCAAACATTTACAAGGAATTTATGGAGATTCCCAGTAGCACTGTGGACAATCTTGGTTTGGAGGACCATGTGGTCCTACCCCTCTATTCCAACATGAACCAGGACGTCGTTACCTCTAGGCGTGACTTGAAAAATTGTAAGGATGGTAGATGGACCGAGCCTAACATGAAGGTAAAAAATGAAGCAATGAAATGAACGAGGAGTCAACGTCAGGCAGGCAAAGGAGCACGCTGGCTGAAGGTCGCTCTCTTGCTGCTCTGGGCTGCACTTCAGAAATGGATGCACAACAGATCGAAGATGGATCCTGGGGCTTTAGGGGGAAGTCTTCAGCACAGGACCAAGTCCATTTAAGTGAACTTGTGGTTCTATTCAGAATAAATGTGATGATAAGAAGTCAATTTTCATGGTAACTTAAGTTTAAATACAACCTTTGGCTTAACTTTTTCATTTAAGACCTGGAAACACACTTGCATTCCTAAAACACAAAACGCCAGGCTTCAGAGTGGTCTGAACCCTACCGAGTGACAGCAGGGAGACTACATCCTCTCTATGTAGACTCTTTAATGTGCTTGGATGTATCTGAGGGTCGTCACGAGGCCACTGGCTGAATGCGAAGACTGCTTCTTCATTTAAAGGCTAGGCTGTCAGCAGGGGCGTAGCTAGGGGTGTAGCAAGGGGCGTAGCTAGGGGTGTAGCTAGGGATTTTGGGCCCACAGAAAGAATATTACACAGTCCCCCCTTAACTGGCTAGCCAAGCAACAAATGTTGCATCCTGATTTTACAAATATCTCTGCAGTTTAAGGTATTTTTATGCACAAGCTCCCCATTTATGAGCAATATTTTTTACTGTGGTTAAACTGAATTGACTTGCATTATTTTGCAGCGCTGGACTATACCATTTGGATATTTTTAAAGGAGGAGCATCAGAGGGAAGAATCAGTACCCTTTTTGTGGAGAAGGTTTGTGTGTGTGTGCCTGCTGCTGTCATTCAGGCAGAATTCAGTCCGTATTCATACAAGTGCAGAAATGGAAATTCAAAAGTTAAAATAAGAAAAAAATTGACTAAACATGGGGGCTTCAAAAAAGAACATTTCTGATGAAGATCATCTTTGAAGGGTCTGGCAGATTTTGATGTTTAGGAAACGCTGACTGATGGAAAAATGGAGATAAAAATGAGAAATAAGTCCAGTTGGTGCATATTTGATCCTAAGCCATGATCGCTCTCTGCACCGTGATTTTAAAAATACTGCTGTACAAAACTTAAAACTCAAACTTTCAAACACCCCGCTACGTGGCGCGTCATCAGATCTCCAGTTTGAGTGTTTGTTATGTTTCTGCTGCAGCTTCATTCCAGAGGAAGACTTTTACCCCAGCTCTTATTTATGAACACCAAATCAGTGGCAATTTGTCTTTCCTCATTGGTGGTAATAAACAGGCGATGGATCACTCCTGTGGGCGCGGAGCAGCAGCCAGCCGGCACTGTCAGCTTTTTTATACAGATTAATAGAGCGAAGGAAGACGGCCGAGCGGTGAGCGTTAGCATTCCTCACTTATTCACCGTGTCACCAGCTCTCAGCGATGCAGCGATACCTCTCCGTGAGTGTCTGCAGCTTGTCAGGCTTTCCACACAACGGCCCGACTCCAGGAGACGGTGTCCCCTCAGTCCAGCACTCTAAAGTAAGCATGTTTAAGAATTAGGCCTGAGGCTTTCAGAGCGCTGATGAGTCACAGTACAGGTAACCGAGAGGGAAAGTAGTCCAGGTGATTTTAGGACGGGGGTTTGAGTGGGACACAGGAAGTGGAGACAGAAATTAAATCCACTCTGATTTAACGCCTCGTTTTCTTCTAATATGACTGAGCCTTAAACAGTTCAGACTGATTAGTAGAGACAGTTAATATCACTGAAAGAACAAACTTCACTTTTACTGTTCTGATGGATCCAGCACACGCTAAGCTTTTCTGCTAAAACCCGAATTTACATTTAATTCTGTTCTCATTAGTAAAAGGACTGTGAGCCATGAATATCAAGCATTATGGCTGCTGTAAAAAGAAACAGAGTAAACTTAGAGCTACTTTGCATCTGCAGTAGGAAAGGTCATTTTCAACGCTGGATGTTCCACAAGTTCTTCTTTAAACATAGAAATGTCATCAAGTTCTGATAAAACTGGCGCTTTAGCAGCATCCACGCTAATGTCTTCCACCATATTTGGCTTATTGGTGTGTATTTATTCTTTAGAGACCCAAGTCTCACCCAAGTTCCAGGCCAGCTAGAAAAACCTCTGTAAGGGATTCAAAGGCATGGATAGTCATCAGAATGGCCCAACAACTCGCTGGTAAAGTCCTTTAACATTTAACAACCTGTCCATGAATGTCTTATATGAAACACCAGGCTGAGAGGCTTTACAGTTATGGATTAACCTGACACGCCAGATGGATCTATTTCACACATCCATCTGGGAAAGCTTCAATAGGCAACGTTTGAGAAAAGGCAGAGGTTTTGAAAAAAACTCGGAGTGTGATTAGATGAACATTCTGTCTGTCACATCTCTACGAGCCAATCAGAGCAACAAAACACGTGACGTAGCCGCTATCGAGCTGCACGTGCTCAGCTACTGAGGAATAACGCCAAACATGGCGACTCTAGACATGTTAGTACTCGACTTTTATCGTTTTTGAAAAGAAAACAACTCACTGCTGTTCTTTGTTCTTCTTCTAACAAAGAAATGTCATCAAGTTCTGATACAACTGGCGTTTTAGCAGCATCCACGCTAATCTCTTCCTCTATGACTGCCTGAAAGTACTGCCCCTCGTTGCTGATTGGTCCTGTCACTTTCCAACCTGCCCCAAACGGTTCAGATGGGCTTTGCAAGATGGATTCGCCATTGAAAAACAAGGAAACGGGCGTATCCATCTGCTTTGCAAGGTTAGTTATGGATTGTTTTAGATGCAAAGAGAAGCCGAGTGAGTTTCCTGGCAGCTCGCTGAATCATGGGACAGCACTGGTTTCTTCTTGGTTATTAATGGTGGCTTACAAACAGCGTTTAGATGCTCTGCAGCCTCCTCTCAGCAGAGAACCACATCACAACCAGGCACCAGGAGAAAGAAGGGGGGCAGTGGGGTTTAAATACTGCTCAAAGTTTCATGAACCTACATACTTTTTTATTTAATTAATTATGATTTAGACATTTGAAAATCATACCCCATCTCTAATCTGCAGGGCACTATTAAAGGAACAGTTCAATATTTTTGAGGCACTTTCCAAATAGTAGGTAGAATTCCAGCAAGAGAAGGTTTTTCAGTCCACAAGTATTGTCCCCCTTTTTCTTTAAATTCAGGATTTTGACCTATCATGGAAGAAAAGCGGTTAAAAAGTGGCTCAAACCCAACCAAACTGGTCTGTGTAGTTACATATTCCAGCATTTTCTGAGCAGTGAGGCCCCTGCTTGCAGAATACGAGCAGTCTTGACCCTGTGCAGTGTGCAACACTGGCAGCTGCATTCACGCATACACCTGATTTTATGATAGAGCTTATTTTGGTCCTTTGCTGGCATTAGAGAGTGGTGAAGCACTGAATCAGAACCAGAACCTTGACCTCTGTGGACCCTTCTGCTCCCACCACTCACCAACAGTGGTGTTCTTCACTACAGGGTTATTTAAGAACAGAAGAAAGACATGCATTAAAAATCTGCATAATAAAAGAGTGAGACTTCAGACTCTCAGAATATAGAAGTGAATGCATAATAGAGATGAAATTATCACAGAGCATTTAAATGGGATTCTCTTATGGACTTTCTGAACTCCAGTTGCCAGTAGCCTTTTCCAACTACTTGAATAAATGTACTTTATCTTTACATCCTTTAATTAGCACACAAAAGCACTTAATGCTAACACAGATCAGCTTTCACACAAACGCTAAAAGGTTGTTTCATAGCCATTAAGATTACAGCTAATCTAAAACACAAATTGCTCCATCATGTAAAGCCTGTTTGGCACAGCCCAAACGCTCTCCACTTGGAGGGTACCGGTGCTGTGAAAACAGGTGATTCAGCCCAGCGCTGCACTAATCTGAATAAGTGCCACTTAATGCTGAATGCTGGTGTTATATAAGGCTTCAAACATCCTGCAGCTTCCAACCCACAGGGCTGCAGACTGCACTTCACAAAGGAGCCGCTTCAAAAACCTGGAAACGACAGCAGCATGGCCAAAAAAAACAACTGCAGTGAGTCCAACAATTAGCAGGAACTCTTCATTCTGGTTCTCTAAAATACTTTCAGGGCACTGATGAACACCAGAGTACAGATCTAAACTTCTCTCCTGCAGAGATACCACAACTTCATGACAAACCAGGGCATATTGAATTTTATTTAAATGATCTTTAATGCAGATTGATCAGTATAAAAAGATTCCCTCACTTCAGAGTCCATAAAAAAGTTGTATTGATCTTTTCTTCCTATGAACATATGCATGATTTACTTTGATGGCAGAATATCTGATTTTACCTGAGGCAATACATCTGCAAGCTCTGTGCCTGCACCCACATCTACGCACATAAGCCCTCATTTACTCAGAACTGCTGATAATTAACAACAAGAATTAAATATTGAAGTGTGTTTTATAATATTGCAAACATTGCTTCAAGCAAAAGAAAGCTGCGAGATTTTTAATGTGTTGTTCTGATTTTGCTTTTGAGATTAAAACTCACAAACTGCAGCAAACCTCAGCCCCTGAGTTTGACTAGAGGTGTCCCGGTTCACAGAGGTCACAGTGTAGTTCACTCTGTGGTTTTGAGGTCACAGTTTGGTGCAAGTGCAGAAGTCCCAGATGGATGATTCTGTTTGTCCTGATTATTTCTGTCAGCAGTAACAGCTCCAGCTTGTTCCACCTTGTTTTAAACCACCTGTGGCTGTTGGTACAGTCTGATTTAACATTCAACCAAAAAAGAGCTCAGTAAACACAGAGCACAGAGAGAAGAGCATCTCCTGATTTTAAATATGAAATAAAAACAACAGGAAAACTCCTCCTGCATATCTATGAGTAAAAAGTTAGTGGTGTAGGAGGATTTCTGAGCCAGTTTCACACCAGACTGGTTTATGTCAGCACAGGAAGGGACTAGAGCTGTTTGAATCCACAGATGAGGCCATGCTCCTCCACTACCATACAGTCAAAAGTATTGGCACCCCTGGAATTTTTCCAGAAAATGCACTATTTCTCCCAGAAACAGTTGCAATTACAAATGTTTTTGGTATACATGTTTATTTCTTTTATGTGCAGTGGAACAACATAGAAAAGCGGAAGAAAAAAGCCAAAACGGACATAATTTTACACAAAACTCATAAAATGGGCCAGACAAAGTTTAATATTTGGTTGCACACCCTTGGGAAAAAATAACTGAAACCAATGGCTTCCTATAACCACCAACAAGCTTCTTACACCTCTCAGCTGGAATTTTGGACCACTCTTCTTCTGCAAACTGCTCCAGGTCTCTCAGATTTGAAGGTTTCCTTCTTGCAACAGCAGTTCTGAGATCTCTCCATAGGTGTTCAATGGGATTTAGATCTGGACTCATTGCTGGCCACTCAGAACTCTCCAGCTTTGTCTCCAACCATTTCTTGGTGCTTTTTGAGGTATGTTTGGGGTCATTGTCCTGCTGGAACACCCATGACCTCTGACCCAGACCCAGCTTTCTGACACTAGGCCCTACATTGCAGCTCAAAAACGTTTGATAGTCTCCAGATTTCATGATTCCTTGCACACAGTCAAGGCACCCTGTGCCAGAGGCAGCAAAATAACCCCAAAACATCCTTGAACCTCCACCATGTTTGACTGTAGGTTCTGTGTTCTTTTCTTTGTAGGCCTCATTCTGTTTTCTGTAAACAGTAGAATGATGTGCTTTTCCAAAAAGCTCTACCTTAGTCTCATCTGTCCACAAAATGTTCTCCCAGAAAGACTGAGGCTTACTCAGGTACATTGTTGCAAACTCCAGTCTGGCTTTTTTATGTCTCTTTGTCAGCAGTGGGGTTCTCCTCGGTCTCCTGTCATAGCGCTTCATCTCATTCAGATGATCACGTATGGTCCCAGCTGACACTTTTGCACCCTGAGTCTGCAGGACAGCCTGAATTTGTGTGGAAGTTGACTGAGGATGTTTATCCACCATTCCAACTATCCTGCGTTGCATTCTTTTGTCAGTTTTTCTCTTCCATCCACGTCCAGGGAGATTAGCCACAGCTCCATGGGTTATAAACTTCTTGATTATATTACACACAGTGGACAAAGGAATTTCAGGATCTCTGGAGATGGTCTTTAACCTTGAGATTGTTCATATTTTTCCACAATTTTGCTTCTCAAGTCCTCAGACAATTCTGGGCTCTTCTTTCTCTTCTCCATGCTTGGTGTGACACACACAGACACACAACACAAAGGTTGAGTCAACTTTTAGACATTCTAACTGGCTTCAGGTGTGATTTCTAGATTGCCAGCACCTGTTACTGCTACAGGTGAGTTTAAATGAGCATCACATGCTGGAAATAAAATGATTTACCCACAGTTTTAAAAGGGTGACAATCATTTTGTCCAACCCATTTTTGAGTTTTGCGTAAAATTATGTCAATTTTGGCTTTTTCTTCTGCGTTTTTCTGTTGTTGAAATGCACATAAAGGAAATAAACATGTGTGTACCAAAAATATTTGTAATTGCAACAATTTCTGGGAGAAATGGTGTATTTTCTGGAAAAATCCAGGGGTGCCAATACTTTGGTCCATGACTGTATCTCCACATGTAGCCTCTAAAATGATTTAACATCCGCCCTTCCCTCAAGCCTCTCAGCTTTCACATCCAGAGGATTTCTCCAAACAGCGTGGAGAAGATGCTGGTGGATCTCGTTGCTCCTCTGTGTCTCCTTGCTCATCACTGCTAAATTTCTTCTTTGTGTGTTTTGTTGTGCCTTTTTCTTGTTGTTTAGTAGTGTTTTCTAAACAGTTAGCGTTTCTACCACCTGGATTTGGTGTAGGGGGCATGTGGAGGCTGCTTGTGTGGGTTTATTCTCCATCTATCGTATGACTGCATGCATCGACCCATGATGGATCACGACATTTAACCAGATTACTCACTGTAAACAGAGGAATGTCTTACATAAGGTCACTGACCTCCTAAGTTGCTGTTTTAGGATGAGTTATACGTCACATCACTCACATCACATGCTCTTCATTTACCATAAAACCTGGAACATAAGCAGCACCAGTCTATCAGACTGTGGACAGTTTTAGCTGGTCTCTCTAAGGAAAACTGTCCTCTCATGTAGATCCCATGTTGGGTGCTGTTTTTCTCTGTTCAGACCGTCACATCTCTAAGCCGGTCGAAATTTGACATACTTTGACTCCTCCTGATACCACATGCTTCCATAGAATACAATACTTTTACAGCAGATTGTACCAAAAGTGCTGAGGTCTTGTAGAAAAAAGCACATTTGTATTTCAACCCAAAGATGCTGTGAGTAGAGAGAGACAGCGCACAGCAATGGGCGATCAAATGGGAGTGAGTTTTGGTGTTCTGTTGGTGAAACAGAGCGGTGATAGAGAGAGAGAGAAGTTTTTCTTGATTGTTCCACAGCAGTTTAAGAAGTCAAGATTCAGCCTGACTCTCTGCCCTTCATCACTGCCTCCATCCTCACTGACTCTCTCCCTCAGTCAGCTCATACGTTTGATTACCCTTCTATAGTCTCTTAAAGAAGCACATGTAAGCGTTCGTGTCTGATACAGACAGGTAGAGGGCAGGGGAGAGGGACAGACATGTCTGCTGGTTCATAAAGGTTTTCCTTAAAGGGGACACATTTTACCCTTTTAAGACAAATTTATATCAGTTTCAGAGCTCCCAAAACATGCCTGTGAAGTTTGTTGCTGGAAAACACTCCAGTATTGGATTTTTGCATGTCTAAACACCCCTCTGTTTCAGCCCTGCTCTGAACGAGCTGTGGCTTTAAATGTAACTGAGCTGTCTGACTCCGCCCCTGACCACACCCCTCTCAGGAAATGGATGTGGCACTGCTGATGTTACAGACACTTTAATCTAAAGTTAAGGACCTGACTTTGAACCATCAATCTCCCAGACCGTAGTCAGCAGGGTAACCCACTGAGCTATCCAGCATCTCAGCTGGCAGCTGAGAGGAGGATCAGGAGAGGAGGGCGGAGCTTTCCTCCAAGTGGGGAGGGCCAACCTAACCTGGGGGCGGGGTTAACTCCCCACATGAGTCATGAGGATAAAATCTGAGAACGGCTTGTTTCAGCACATTTTCTGAAAGGTGGAGAAAGAGAGGAGGGGATGGATTTTTCTGGTATTTGAGGGGATTGTGGACAGGGGTAAATATTTTTATAAGAAAAGCCTGAAAGGGTACGCAGCTGGTTGAGTGGTTTAAGGTGCTACCCATGTACGCAGGCGGCCCGGGTTCAAACCTGTGGCCCTCAACCGCATGTCTCTCCCAACTTTCTTCCCTGTTTCTGAGTCTCTCCACTGTCCTTCCTCTATCCCAGGGGTGCTAAACGTTGGGGGTTGCGAGGCACTGAGAGGGGGTCTCTAGATGCCTCATAATAATTATGCTGTTGCCACTTTGTACAAATTTTGCCAAAATTGAAACCGCTTTCACCACTTTTTCCCACCAATTTGCCAGTTTTAACACATTTTTGCCACTTTGAACCCTTTTTGTTGGTCAGTTTTAAACCCTTCCCACCACTTTTTTCTGCCTGTTTTTGCCTCTTCTAAACCAAATCTTGACACTCTCAGCCTACTGTTGGCTCTGAGACCCATTATTGCCAATATAAATCACTCTGTACAACTTTTTACGCCGCATTCATAGTTTGTACCGTCCGTTTTTGCAAGTTTAACCCATTTCTGCCTATTTCTGCTGCAGTAAACCCTTTTTTGCCAGTTTATTAAATTTTGCATCCTATTTCACCAAATTTCCACCTATCTTTGTCACTTTAACACCTCCTCAGCCACTTTTGACCACTAAATATGCCTAATTTTTTTGTCACTGTAACCCATTTTTTGCCTTTTTTTTTTTTTTTTTTTGCCACTTTAATCTAATTTTGGCACTTCTAACCCATTTCTGCTACTTTTAAAATCCAGTTTCATGACCCTTCCCACTTTTTTTTTTTTTTTTTTTTTTGCCATTTTAGCTATTTTTACATATTTTAATTCTGGTTATAAGAAAGTGATTAACATTTTTAAGAGTGCTACTTACTGCACAAATAAATTAAAACAATATTTGTTCCTTTTAATAAGAATGGTTATTATTCAGGTTAAATATAAAATACCACAGTTTAATTTTACAATGGACCAGGATTTTGCTGGCCCCCCGTTTGGCTGGGCCCCAGAAATCTCTCCCATTTTTCCCCCTAATGGGCGGCCTTGTCTCCACATGACTATTCATGGCTGTGTTCAGCCACCTTCAGGTACAGTGGGGGTCCCCGGTCTCTGGCACCTTTATTTTGGGGGTCATGGGCTGATAAGGTTGAGAACCTCTGCTCTATCCAGGCTTGAAAATAAAATCTAAAAAAATAAAGCCTGAAAAGGTGATTTTTGCGTAATATGTCCTCTTTAACATCCTGACCTGCAGACTGACGTCAGCCTCTGCCCTGCAAAGAAAATAGAGAGCAGAGTCTCTGCAGACACTCCTGGTTTATCAATGATCCCTCAGAGTCAATGTTTGGATTTGGCCCACAACCCTACATCAGACAAGAATGGGACAACATTCCTTTCCCATCAGCTGGTCTCCTCACTCCCCAGACATTTACAGACTGTTGTCAAAGAAGAGGAGAAGCTGGTAAACATGGCCCTATCCCACCTTTTTTGAGTGTGTTGTGGCCTTAAATTCAAAATGAGGTAATAATTTCTTGAAATGTTAAAATGTCCCAGTTTATCATCTGATGTGTTGTTTCGGTTCTATTGTGAATCAAATGTGAGATTTGACAATCACTGACTTCTGTTTTTAGTCACGGCTTGAACAGCTCGCTCACGTTTTCTGGAATAAAATCCAACGTCATGGCGCTCATCTGATCAAGGTCATTTTATCAGCAGCTGTCTGCGTGATTCCATCATCTACGCTGCTGTCACAGTCGACAGGCAGCTGCAGAAACCACAGTCACCAGCAGATTTATCGTAACCAATGAAGACGACAGCACCCAAGAATCCTGCAGGACTCTTCTCTAGTTGGCTCTCGATTTTTCAGACCAACTGTGCAACCAACAAAGAGTTCAGCACAGTAGAAGACCACTGAAATGCTGGAGAAATACCTGAGGATCTGTCAGGTCTGCCTTCAGTTTCAATGAGAAAAGCTGCTGTGTTTGCAGGGTAGATGTGAGCGGTTTCTTTGTGTTTACTGTGCTGCTGTGTGGTTGCGTGGTCGTATATTGTGGCTACAAAGAGTTTGATTTAGTATCAGTGTCAGCAGAGGTCTATATTATGAGGAGTGTGGCTCATTATTGCTGTAACATCAGTGTTAAACAGTGTCTGTCATGATTAAAATGTGTGGTGCAGAGCGGTAGACAAAGTGAGCATCCTGAGCTCCTGTAATGGGCCTCCTCCTCCTCACCTCTCATAATGTGCAGTCAGGTGGAGACAGGATGCTCCATAAAGCGCGCTGGACGAGCGGAAGACTCACTGGATAAAAGAAGACAAACCCTACAGGTCCTCAATCAATACAGCTGGCATCAATACTCCCCGTCTCACTGCCCCGATACCAGCCTGCTGTTAACTAACCGTCTGACTCTGTGGATGTGTGCGCAGCCATGTTTGAAAGGGAGACCAAAATAGAGCAGGGTAGAATTTACACTCAATATGCTATTGATTTCATTCTTGCTCATTTCTCATGTCTGCAGCAAGTTTAATTGGATCTACCGTAACCGTACGGCGAGGATGAAGACAGAGCAAACAGAAACAAAAGCTTCAACAACCTACACATGAACTAGTCCCTCCTACAGACCACGGCTACGCTTTCATAACCCTGGAAGGCTTTGTGCTGCAAAGATCATAAAAAGTAATGCTAAGAGAAGTGACTTTTCTGAGCCAATTACACCTGAAAGTCAACTAGAGAACCTGTGTTTGTTCATCTCATCCTCTTAGCGAGGTCAGGTTCATCATTATCAGCAGAACTCTGATCCCATCCAGCAGGTGTAAAATAGATGGCTTCATCCAACACTGTTAAAGTAAGCAACAACCAAAGGCCACACCTGGGACAACTCAGGACCTCCCAAAGACAGAATAGCACCTTCCACTGTTTATTTAAGGTCGATGGATGAGAGCACCAAGCAATCATCATGGGCAAAATTCACAAGTACAAACTAACCGACAAGCAGAAGCAGAGTGACGGAGTTTGTGCTGGCACCAGGACACAGAAGAAAGCGAGTCGAGCTCTGACGGCGACACCTCTGCCTGGGTACGGGACGACCATGACAGACGAAAACAGAGAAATGTTGATGAGAGATAGCAGAAGCTTTTCAGCATTAACATGAAGCTAGCGCATCCTTCAGAATATACAGAAGAGTTTTCCGACACGCCTCTCCGCCCCTACCAGCTTTATCTGTTCTAATAATGGAGGAAACTTTTTATTTTAAGAGTCTTCTTTACAGAGGGAGGCAGTGATTGCTGCAACATCCATTACTGGGTCTCTATTTATTGACATGCATGCTGCTGTAGCTCTCTGTCCTCTCTTTCATTTTAAGGCAGGCAGGTGTGAGGTTGATACTAACAGGCACGAAGTATAAAATTAGACACCCAGGGGCACGAAAGTCTGGTGGCCGCGACTTTGCAAAGTATTTGGGGAAGGGTGGGTCCTCTGGCTGCAGCCACCACCTCAGTGTCCGAAGGGACAACAGTGCCGTCGGGGTTGGGGTCCCCAGACCCTTAGCATCTACCTCCAACCAGGGAGCCCAGACCATGCCTTACACCACCACTCTGTGGACTAACAAACGGTTGGCCTTTCTTCCAAGAGTACCAGGATGCAGCTGAGGACCTCCACCTCACACCTGAAGTTAGAAAATCGCAGCAATATTTCATCTTCTAATAACAGAAGTCCCTTGAACTGACGTCTTCTTCGTTGTATTCGTGCATCGCCGCCATATTAAAAGAGGCAAGTCTGCTACATAAGGAAACGCAAGAAAATGAAAAAATGCGAGTTTTGGGGTGAACAAGCACAGCAATAATATTAAATTAATTTTAAGGGATCAATTTATGATCCAAATTCACTTATCACTGATCACAAACATAATATGTGACGGGAAATTGGTTGGCTGGCGGGACACCGAAGTCGCCGTCATGTTGCCAGAGGCAAGTCGCTACGTCATTCAATACAGTAGACAAGGATTGTGCAAGTTTTGGAATAAAAAGCTCGGACGAGGAGATTGCATGGATTTGAATGAATCATTTGTAATAAATGATCCAAATGATCCATACTGAATGACGTAGTAGACTCGCCTCTGGCAACATGGCAGCGGCATCGGCGTCCAGCCAGCCAGCCAACCAATCTCCCGTCGCACATTATGTCTGTCCTCAGTGATATTTGAATTTGGATCATAAATTGATTTATTAAAATTAATGTTATAATCTCTGTGCTTGTTAGTCTGAAAACTAGTGTATTTTTTTGTCTACTTGTGTTTCCCTATGTGGCGGACCTTCCTATATAAGTATGGCAGCGATGCATGAAGAAAACGATGAAAAGGCGTCCAGTTCAAGTGACTACCGGTATTAGAAGACGAGATATGGTGGCGATTTTATAACTTCCGGTGTGAAGTGGAGGTCGCTGGCTGCATCCCCATGTACGTGGGCGGCCCAGGTTCGAATCCAGCCTGAGGCCCTTTACCGCATGTCTCTCCCCCACTCTCGACCCTGTTTCCGACTCTATCCACTGTCCTCCCCTGTCTAATAAAGGCACAAAAATGCCCAAAAATATATCTTTAAAAAACCCATCTTATGTATATTTATATATTTCATGCCTTCATGACCAACAGCTGTGATGACCAAACTGGGATGTTCAGTCGGATGCCACCGTGTTGTCTATCACATGTAGTATGTCCATGAGTTCATGGCACAAATGTATGGCTCTAGACCAGGGAGAAATTAATTTATTCCATGAATCCCACCACTGTAGAAATAAGATTTTAAAAATATAAACAACTTTATTTTCAAACATTTATATCTCATCTTTTAACATTTCTATTTGAAACATTTTAATGTTGTGTTTTTGCATATTAAACACCTATCTAACTCAGGTAATTAGCTTTAGTTTCAGTATTGAACTTGTTGCATATAAGACCTGATTATTATGCTCTAACTTAGTGGGAACTATAAGTTTGCATCTATGCAGATGATGTGGGATTGCATAATAGCAGATCCTCCTCCACCTTCCTCACTTTTGATCATTGTTGGTGCCAAAAATCTGCTTTTGCACAGGCTGTCATAGTGTTTACAACACTACATGTGTGCTAAATGTCTCAGTTACCTTCAGCGACTGAAACTCCTTTTACTTCCTGCCATGAAATCCTCCTGGTTTGATCACTAGACTTGGTGCTTTTGTCTCAGTGTGACCCCAGGGTTCACACAGCCTCATGCTGTCATTAGCTTATACATCTTTGCAAATTAAACACTGTGGGCATCAAGTGTCACCAGGACCAACACAGGAAAATCCTTGCTAGTTTGCCCCACACAGCAGAACTTAGCAAACAAAATCTCCTTTTTTCTGGTTTCTGGTTCCACGTCTCCCCTGAAGTCGGTGGCGCACCCCAGGGGAGGCCCACCTTGAAAACCACTGCTCTAGACTGATTCATACTATGCCATGCCATGCCATGACATGCTATGGGTCTACATAACCCTGAATCCAGAGACCTACACACATAGCCAACATCTTACCCCTCAAATATGCAAGTATGCATCGAGACGATGCAGACTGCAGGCTCTGTGATTGGTCCACTGGGTAGCACAGGGTAACTGTCTGTCTCTAACTAATGTCTAAAGGCATGCTGTGTGCACTTAGAGGTAAACGGCTGCAGGCAGGGTTACTACATGTATGACACTCATGTATTCCTGTCCACAGGCATGCGGAGAATGTGGCAGCAGAAATGGGGACCAGCATAAAGATCACACTGTCAGTAGTATTTGTGCTGAGCATGGCAGAGCAATGCAAACACTAACGCACAGGTATGTAATACTCATGATGCGTGCAGAATAAACCAGACTTAATCTGGCACAGTGACCTCAGAAAGAGCTCAGAATGACCACAGTGTCTGACCTCAGCATGACTCCACAACATCTGACAAAAAAATCAAACTCAGAGACCACCAGCCCTGAAACCTGTGGCTGGTTCTCTGTTAAAACACTTCAGGCTTTCAGCTTCCTTTAATTAATATGGTAACTCTGAAATGATATTCAGCACTGTGCAGGCAATCTTGAATAAAATGATTACCAAATTGCGGTATTTCCAATATGTCTCAGAGCAAAATAAGATTCAGTCCACAACTGCCACAGATGAGCTCTTTGTGTGCAGTTTCTGTGAAGCAATGAATAAAAATTCAGAGAGCAGCTGGAGCAGCAGACACAGCTCCAGTCCAAACTGCATCATCAACAAGCAGCGAGGAAGGAGAATGAGGGCCTTTTTATTTTTCATCAGCAAACATCCAAGAAGCAAGAATGGAAATCAGACTGAAATGATCAGAGCTGTGCAGCTTCAGGGCCGCTCTGCTGACCACGAGGACGAATACGCTGCCAGCTCTTCAAAATAATACACTCTTAGTCGCAAATCAGCAGCACCTTTTTAACCTACAGTTTCTCTGCTCTGTAACAAGGACAGTTTCCCCTGGCCGACAGAGACTACCAGTAAGAGTAGAGTACTATGTGAACTCCTGTAAAGACTGCCAAGCAGGACAGCTAAGAGTGGACAAGTAGAGCTCAGCCAACCTTCTGCAAGAATGACTAGAAAACTACAACGCAGGCCTGTGTCTGCCACATCCCTATGATGCACTTAACAAAAAGGCCAACAGGTGGCAGAAGATGCTCAACTACATGATGCAGAGAAAGCTTCAGACCAAAACAAGTTAAAGGTAGCATGAATAGAAAAGTCTATCTGCTGCCAGCAGGACTGAGAGCAAAGATACCAGAGAGTAACCAGAGTCATAACAAGGTAAAACACTCCAGCAACACTTCCAGTCTTCATCTACACATGACAAGACAGCAGGCTAAGCAACAGTTAGCATCAACAGCTAGGCCCGCGACTCTGGGCTCTCATTGATGCTATGAAGTTCCTATTCCATCAACTTCTCATGCTCCAGCTCTTACAGGTGAGGGATGCTCCTCATGCTCCAGCTCTTACAGGTGAGGGATGCTCCTCATGCTCCAGCTCTAACAGGTGAGGGCTGCTCCTCATGCTCCAGCTCTAACAGGTGAGGGATGCTCCTCATGCTCCAGCTCTAACAGGTGAGGGATGCTCCTCATGCTCCAGCTCTAACAAGTGAGGGATGCTCCTCATGCTCCAGCTCTAACAGGTGAGGGATGCTCCTCATGCTCCAGCTCTAACAGGTGAGGGCTGCTCCTCATGCTCCAGCTCTAACAGGTGAGGGCTGCTCCTCATGCTCCAGCTCTTACAGGTGAGGGCTGCTCCTCATGCTCCAGCTCTAACAAGTGAGGGCTGCTCCTCATGCTCCAGCTCTAACAGGTGAGGGATGCTCCTCATGCTCCAGCTCTAACAGGTGAGGGATGCTCCTCATGCTCCAGCTCTTACAGGTGAGGGCTGCTCCTCATGCTCCAGCTCTAACAGGTGAGGGCTGCTCCTCATGCTCCAGCTCTAACAAGTGAGGGATGCTCCTCATGCTCCAGCTCTAACAGGTGAGGGATGCTCCTCATGCTCCAGCTCTAACAGGTGAGGGCTGCTCCTCATGCTCCAGCTCTAACAGGTGAGGGCTGCTCCTCATGCTCCGGCTCTTACTGGTGAGGGATGCTCCTCATGCTCCAGCTCTAACAGGTGAGGGCTGCTCCTCATGCTCCAGCTCTAACAGGTGAGGGCTGCTCCTCATGCTCCGGCTCTTACTGGTGAGGGATGCTCCTCATGCTCCAGCTCTTATGGCTGTAGCCTTCATCACTCACTAGCTTCTTAAGCAATGATACTGACTAAACAAATATTTAACAGTAAATCTTTGGAATTTCAGCTCCAACAATCATGATCACTGCTTTAGAGGAAGCTTTGGCATAAAAAATAAAACGCGAGCGTCGGCCTGAATGAAGAGTTTAAATCAGAGAGAGAAGATGAGAGCTGCTGTTAGGCCAGCAGGACTGGAGAGAGGGTCATCTACCTTTAAAACAGATAATGGCTCGTGTGTAAAACAATGCTGCTGCAGCTCGCCGTGGCTGTGTAGTTTCTCCAGCTTCTTCCTCGGCGTCAGGGTGAGCAGTGTTAGCAGGTAACAGATGGCAGCCTGATCGCACTGCGCACTCTCTCAGATGATTCTTCATTACCTTTAAACAAGTGTGAGGCAAATGTCCTGCAGCCAACGCTATGCTAATAAGACTTCCTGCTGAATCCAAGGCCTCCAGCTCCAACATATGGACACGCAGACTCTTCACGTTATTATGCCAAGATGAGGAAGTACTTTGTGCCCCTTAGCCAAATCCGAGAGGATCTGCACTTTCTTTTTATAACTCCCTCGCCTCGCCTGCCCCTCCTCCACCAACCCACATAATAACTCTTAGTCTGCAGACTCACTGTGTGCCCAACAGTTTCCACACAAGTGGTAAAAGGAGGGCAAAGTCGGCCGATCCATTATTCTGCCAGTTTCACCCAGCTGGATCGCTCACATATAAATGGCTAAATATTTGTGTGACCCCTCGATCCACCTCCCACTGCCCCCGTAAGTCCAAAATGTCTGCATGTACACAACAAAAACATTCAAATCTGCTGGAAAAGTGGCCCAAATGTGTCGGATATCAGATCTCTGAGAGCAGGGCACAGAAGAGAGTAATACCGTTTTGTGAAGCACTTCTGCCTGTCCGAAAGGTTGGCTGCATCCTTTATTCCAGAGGGACCAGTACATGCGCTTAAAATGTTGAGACGTGCTGTTGGCTAAAGTCTGATGGTGTTAGAAGGAGCTACACGGCCTGATGGGTTTGAAAGTTTGCACCATTACATCATGGACCACTAGCAGAACGTCTTTTTGACATAGACCACCCCTGGTCCATCTTTATGTCCAACACATTCTCCCTCCTACTGTCAGCAGCCATCTTTGTCTAAGTACACCAACCCTGATACCCTTTCAGGTTCAGCTCCAGCTCTTGTATCCCTTTAGCTGGACTAAAACAGAAAAGTCCAGTTTTTCCCTCTACCTTCTCTACATCAATCCTAAAGCTACCATGCTGCTGTATTTGATGAGGAAGGCTTAAAAAAGCGAGAGAGTGACTTCCAATCCAGAGAACATTTCTTACTCCTCTTCAGAGATTTTCTGCTCTGAATGACCTTTTCTCTGCTTCTGTGACTCCTCTCAACCCTGGTCTCTCTACATCTGGACAGACGATGCTAGCAGGTCTGCAGAGTCATTTGTGGAATTGATCACTTCTACACCAGGTCAATGTGTTAAACTGTGGTAAAAATCCTTTTTCTTAGAGTGAGGGATCGTACTCGCTGTATGTAGAAATGTTCTGATGATAACTGCAGCGTACAGCTCCATTTAGAGCTGTAAAGTTCTTTCCTCTGTTCACATCCAATCCAAATGACTGTCCCCCACTTCCTGACCCACGCCAAACATTTGGGATCACATGACTGCAAACAACCAATAACAAGAGGTGCTTAACACGGTCTGCGTTGCTGATGTCTCTGTAAGTGATTAAAATCTGTATCTTAGCTCTGTTTGATGGCAGACGGCTGGGTTATCTCTGAGCAGATCAAACCGCTGAAGTCATGACAAAGGAGGCAGTCCAGACTGTTCTTAACCTTGCATAGCAGATGGATACGCCCGTTTCCGTGTTTCTCACTGGTGAATCCATCTTGCAAAGCTCCCATCTGAACCATTTGGGCCCGGTTAGATAGTGATAGTGATCGGCTCTACTTCTCGCTCTTTGCTCCCCAGATAGTTCTCATGACGATTTCTAACTCTTATATGAAACTTTGTCTGGTTTTCTGAACCATTAGTCTGCAAAAAAATATCTGCACAAAGCTTATCAATGTTTTTTTGGTGAGCTCGAAAGACAGCGTCCTCTGGTCTGCCGAGGTTCAAACAGGGATGAAGTATACCGCGGTCACTGGGGTAAAGTGTGTCTGAGGCAGGTAGCCCACTGTTGTAACTGTTACAGCCAACATTGTTTTGCTTTCAATTATTATTTTCCGAGTTATTTACAAGCCTTTCCACCTGGCAAGTAAACGTCAGGATAACGCAGTCACGGCTGAAACAAACGTTATAACATCAGCGTCTTCTTACGGAGGGAGGCAGTGATGTCCACGACGTCCAGACATGAATCATTATTAGAAAATGTTTTAAACAGAAAAATCATTGATTTACATGCATTTCTTTGGCCTACATTCATACTGCTGCAGCCCGTGATCCTGCCTTTCCTCCTCTTCTCTCCCTTATTGTGAGCAGCATGCAGGTACCAGTGTGACACGTTTATGTCTCTGCTCATCACAGCCTTATTCAGAGCAGTAAAGCAACATATACACCAACTTTTCTAAGTAAAAATCAAAATTGCATTAAAACAACATACAATCACTACTTAACTGCATGACCACATGTCTCAAAAATTCATCAAATGTGTGTCATATTTATATTTCCTTTATTTGGCAGTCTGTAAACAAGGCTGAAGTAAATGTGATGTTAAATTGCATACTGGAAGAACAGGCTACTTGTTTAAAGCTTCAGCTGTAGGAATTCTTTTTAAAGACCATATCCTTTAAAATGCAAATCAAAGTGTCAAAATGTGCTTAATAAACAGTAAAGTAGATTTTAAAACACAGATGAAGACACTCATAATAATTCGAAACAAATAATGCATTGGCCAACAGGATGGTGCAGAAGAAATAGAGAAAAATCAGAGAAAAGGTTGTTTTTTCTGCTCGCTAACTTGCAAATTTGTCTTAGAAATTTAATGAAAAAAATCGTGATAAAATTGAGATCGTCGTCTGGCCATAAAAAAATCATGATATGATTTTTTTTCCATATCGACCACCCTACGTGTGACTTGCAGTAGATCATTTCTGAAGGCAAAGTTTCCCTTTCTTGAGGTTTTCTGTGAATTATATTTTAAAATAAGACATAAAAGAGCCACAGGTTGAGTATCGCTGGTTTAGATGTTTGTTCATGACTCTGTCCACACTAAAAGCATCAATAGTAGCAGCAGGAAAACAGGAAATGATGTCACCATTGGCTATCAGTCATCCGATGTGTAGCCAATCAGATAGTGTTGTGGGTGGAGCTAATGAAGCTAAAGTACCTGCAGTTAATTAAATATAGCTGATACAGATATCAGCTCAATAATAATAATAATAGTTATGTTTTTAACATTTTGTTTCAGTCTTTCGTCTCATTTCTAAATTAAATGATCATTTAGCCAATGAAGACTTTGTCATCAGTTCAGAAGTCGACGGAGTTTAGTTGAAGAAACTGAAACAGTGAGGATTATGAGAATAAACCGTCTGTGATGGAGACGCCTCAGTTTAAAACTCTGCTGTCAGGATCCACAGCAGCAGGATGCTTCTGTCTTCTGGAGGCTTTTCAACCATCAAATTGTAAAACAGTGCACAAATGTGTGCCTTAAAGTCATCAAAAATGATAAAACATTGCTCTATTATGATATCAATATTGACATGAAGCTTTAGAGGCCTGTTGGCAGCCTTTTGTCTCCTCACTGTCTGATGTTAAAAGTGGGTAAATGTGTCTCTCTTCTGCCTCCTCCTCTCTGTGTTCTTCCTCTACATTTGAAACAGTTCCCTCAGCGGCAGTTATCTGAGCGCTGGAACCGTGTTTTTGGATGCTGGGAGGAAGATGAAGAAGAAGACAGGCATTGTGCGGTAATGACGCTCGCTGAACGGTAAGAGAGAAGGATGATGAGAGCGCCTTTTTCTTCTCGCCTCCCCTCTTGATCCTTTCCTTCTCAGTGTCTCTGCGTCGTCTTCCTCGCTCTGTCTGGATTATAGACACCGAGCTCTTTCTGTTATACTTTATCTCTCAATTCCCACAGCAGTTTAAAGGCAAAGGAGGAGATCACAGTCTTCCCCCCACCAGCACACCCACTCCAGAGTTCCCCCCTCCACTGTAAGCACACAGACATTATCTCAGTTAGGAGGCTGCGGGTCAAACGCTAATTTCTGCACTGGAGCTTTTAATGTTTCCTGGCATCCATTATGGAGAGCGAGCGAGAGAGGCTGCTGATAATTAGGCTGGAGGAGGGAAGGCATTTTTACAGAACATGTAATGGTGATTATGGAAGAGGTGAGTAAGGGAGAAAGTAGCGCTGCCGGAGACGGAAACTGTAAGGATAAAAACTGGGCTGTGAAGAAATAACACAATTAGCAGCAGCGGGCTGTTTGCTGAAGTCTGCAGGTAAGAGAGAAACTTTAAATATTTTCTTTAAACACTTTGTTGCTCCGTCAGTGAATCTGCTTCCGTCTGTCTGAGACCTCTCTTTATTCCCCGACCCTGCAGGAGTCAGAGGCAATGAGACGCAGCACTTTGTGTTTCCTCCGATCTGAATGAGTCCACGGCCAAGAAAATCAAACGCCATCTGTGCTGGACCTGTTATATGGGAGTGCTGCGTCAGCCGTACCATCACTATATCAGTGCTGTTATACTGAACTGGTTATTGTCTCATACTCTGGTGTTATTGTAAGAGCCTCCACATTAGTCGACTCATTCTCTCAGCATCAAAATACAGAAATAGACCATCACTAGTACTCAGCAAATACAGCAGCCTGTAGGACTGTGTGATTACTGCCATCATCATAACCCTGGTTATTTTGATTAAACACAGACACACACACACATGATTACTCTCTGATTCTAACATCCGTGCATGTTTTCTGCATCTCTGCCTGATTTTCAAATCATTAAATAAAGTCCTGCTGGCTTGAGGGGCAGCCACATCCTGGTAACAAATTCTCCATGACTGCCTTCCTCTCAACTCTCCAGTGCTTTCATTGTTTCAGACTGAGCAGAAAGCATGCAGGCCTAACTCAGACTACAGCTGACCAAAGAGGGGAACAAACAACACGACTAAACACAGGACTTATGAACAACCTTATCCTAACATGTTTTCAAAGGTGAATGCAGAGAAGATCAATGAAACATCAGTGAAACTGCATGGTGGGATGATAGGGATGCACATTATTCGCTGGCTTTAGAGCCCTTTCTTGTTGGCACCAGAATTATGAATGGGTTGAACTATTAGCATGTCCCAGCTGTTACACAGCCATCCCCCACTAGTAGCTACTGCAGTTGTTCTTCAGGACTACTGCCTCGCTGCCACAGTGCCTTTAAATATGATATTATTAACATGGAACTGCGTTAGTTAGCTCTCATAGCCTCTCATAGGAACAGTGTGGTTTAGCGCTATTTTGATCTAGAAGATGGGATCAAATTTACCCAGAGGCTGTGTTTATACTCACATTAAACCAGATGTTTACCCGCAAGAGGACGGAGGAGCAGCGGTGCTAGCACAGCTAACATCGGCCACATTCTGCAAACCAACTCACAGTTTGATGTTGGTTTAGTGCTGTGTAAGTTTTTAGTTATTATTATTATTATTATTATTATTATTATCATCATCATCATACTGCAACCTTGAATGGGATAAGTGGTATAGAAAATGGATGGATGGATAATAATAACTAGAAAAGCACTATGAGAGCGCAGACCTCCACCATCAGCCCTATCTCCCAATAGTGCAGAATCCTTTAAAAACATTCCTGAATCCAGACAGTGATCCAGATCACTCTAATTAAATACTCCGTCCCTGGTGGGGTGGAGACACAGTGAGGCAAAGCATTGGCTTCTCTACGTGTGGACTGTCATGGCGGAAGCAGCCATGGTCTCACTGGATGACTGGAAGTCATGGCAGAGGGTGAATATTCCTCTCCTCCTCCCAGCATTGTGAGTATTCCCGCTACAATTCGCTGTCTTTCTCTCTGTTACGCTCCCACTCGTCTCCTTGACCGGCTGTGCGTCTTTCAAACTCAATAAACTCCGGATCAGTCCGAAAATATAATCAGTTCTTCCTAATGCCATTGCTGACATTTCCTGAAAATTTAATGTATTATTTATATTATTTATTTATTTATTTATTTATTTATATAATAATAATAGTAATAATAATAATAATAAAAATATTAGTAATTATCATTATTATTGTTATTATTATTATCATTATTATTATTATTATTATTATTATTATTATACTGCGACCTTGAACAGGATAAGTGGTATAGAAAAAAGATGGATGGATGGCTAATAACTTTAAAAAATTAATTGATTAATTAATTAATTAATTAATTAATAATAGTAATAATAAAAATAATCGTCATCATCATCATCATCATCATCATCATGATATTATTTGATATTGATATTATTTATTTTTATTATTACTATTATTATTATTATTATTATTATTATTATTATTATTATTATAATACTGTGACCTTGAATGGGATAAATGGTATAGAAACTGGATGGATGGATGGATAATAATAAAAATAACAATAATAATCATATTGTTATTATTATTATTATTGTTGTTGTTGTTGTTGTTGTTATTATATTCATAAAAACCTAATTTATAAAGTACTTTTAAAGCTACAATATGAAGACCTTGTTGCATTAAAATGACTATATTATTTCAGTAGTGACTACCCCCATGTCTACATATCTGTGCAGAATGGTCAGGCATGTCTGGGCCAAAAATTGAGGCTGAAGTGAGGCATGTAATGGCATGAAAGCCCACTTGAGAGCACCATGGGGCAGGAAGGAGGATTGGCACAACCTCATGTGTGCTCTGGCTATCCTTGCATATTACCTGGGGAATGTGTCCACACCTTTAGGGCGGAGTAATGGGTGGATGTGGCGAGCCTAGGTCGCTATCCAGTCAGGTGTAGGGTTGTCTCAAGGCCTGGTAGCTCTGTGGATGTCCCAAGAGCTCGAATCTGCCGGTGGTCTCTGTTTGTGTTACCGTTGGTGAAAAGGCCCCGACAAACAGATGCCGTCGAGCTTGACCTTGGCTGCCAAACGACACACGTGTGTGTCAACATGTGTCAAGCATGACTCTGGCCGCCCTCCCCCTCCAGCACACACCCCTGACACTGACCGAGGACTTCCTGATGTATTTTGGCACATTTGCATTCAGACTGTTGTTTGATAGTTTGACCTTTAACCTTTTATGACGTCTTTAATAACATGCTGATTTTTTACATGTGACGTGGTTGTACTGTGTTGATGGATGAGCTGGTGATAGAAGACAAATTTATGAGCAATCGGACAATTAAGTATTATCTTGTCTTAAACCCAGAGGTCAGAGGTCACTCTATATCAGTGTAAACCTGGCCTGAGGCAGCAGTGAGTCTTTCTTGGAGTCTCCTTCAAATCCAGTGGATGTTGTCGACTTTTTATTAAAACATTAAAGATGCTCAGGATGTTTGAAGATGTTACATCTTCTTCTGGTTTAGACGACTCAATAATAAAACTGTTTGAGTTTTTTTCTAACCTCAGAATTTTTTATTATCTGCAAAGATTTTTAAGTCAGCTGGTTTTAGTGATTCCGGGTTTCATGCCTGTTTTTATATCCATGAGGCAGCTAGTTCACTGCATACCTTTCATGATGCAAGAAGACGAGTGATGCAATGCAAAATGCAAACTAACTTTACTGTTAAAGCATCCAGAGATCAAGAGGCAGAGGAGGAGGGGGCCCGGGGCCACATCCTGGCTCCGTGTGAGGACGTGTGCAGACAAACTCTCCTCACAAATCAATAAGTCCCCTGCTTAAGGTCCTTCTTTGTCAAACCCGGCTTTTCACCCTGAAACGAGATCTGCTGCAGAGAACAAACAGGCGGCAAGGAGAGAATGTCACGCTAATGCTGCCGCCTCCTCCACCGCAAACTGTTTAAGGGTCAACAGAGGCCGGCCATAACTCCATTAGACAGAGAAATGGATAGCTTAGTATCTGCAGGCCGACACCTGCATCATGTGTTGTCAGAGCGGCCCTGGAGGCAGGGGTGAGGGGCGCAGACAGGAAGAGAGGAAGGCAAACAGGCCGAATATGGACCAGAATAATGATGATACACAATGACACCAAGGACGGAGATAAAGGCAGGAAAAAGGGAAGAAATACAGGGGGAGGAATGACTGTGAGGTTTTAAACAGAGGGAGCTATCAGTTCATTTTATCAACGCTGCTGCAAAGGAAATATCCTCAAATATACAAAAGACATTTACAGACCTTCTGTTTTATGCAGTGACAAAGATCAACAGTAAGATCCAGAAGTCAAAATCCACGTTCATTTCCTCCGTCTGATCTTTATCCATAATGGCTCAAATGTTCAACCTGAGAGTAAACCCCGCTGTCAGCTCCAAAGGAGATTCAAGAATGTCAGATATTAGCTCCTTTTGAGAAAAACAGCTAATTTTCCCTCTAAAAATACTACAATACTCATAATCATTGTCACAGCTCCTCTCTGATTGGTGGGGTCTGTTGATGATGACAGCACATGCTGCTGTAGTAAAGCAGAGGTTCTCAACGTTGGGGTTGGGACCCCATCGGGGGTCGTGAGACACTAACAGGGGGGTCTCCAGATGCCTTACAAAAATTACATTGTTGCCACTTTACACCAATTTTACCAAATTTTAACCCATTTTCATCATATTTTCCCACCAATTTGCCAATTTTAACAAATTTTTACCACTTAAAACCCATTTTTGTTCATTTTAAACCCTTTCCACCATTTTTTTTCTGCTGTTTTTGCCACTTCTAAAACAAATCGTGCCACTCTCAGCTTATTATTGGCTCCAAGACCCATTATTGCCAATATAAAACACTTTTTAAGCCACATTTCATAATTTAATACGCCCATTTTTTGAAGTTTAACCCATTTCTGTCTCAGCTAACCCTTTATTGCCAGTTTGTTAAATTTTTCAACCTATTTCACCAAATTTCTACCTATTTTTGCCACTTTAATGCCACTTCAGCCACTATTCACTCCCCTTTTACCACTTAATATGCACATTTTTGCCACTTTAACCCATTTTTGCCGCTTTAACCCATTTTTGCCACTATAACCCATTTTTGCCATTGTTTGGTTATTTTTGCCACTTTTATTTAATTTTAGGCATTTCTAACCCATTTCTGCCACTTTTAAAATTAAATTTCACCACCCTTTCCACCATTTTTATTCCATTTTAGCTATTTTTAACATATTTTAATTCTGTTTTTAACAAAAGGATTTACATTTTTAAAAGAGGGCTGTTTACTACACAGATAAATTAAAACATTTGTGTCTTTGATAGGAGTGGTTATTATTCAGGTTAAATATAAAATGCCACTTTACAGTGGACCATGACTTTGCTGCCCATAAAGACTTAAATGTGAGGACTTTTTATGGACTACAGCTAAAAGGATAAAAATGACTAAAATGTGACTAAAACTAAAATGCATTTCATTTAAAGACTAAAACTAAGACTGAAATTAAAAATAGCTGCCAAAATTAACACTGCTTCCAATGCACTACAACAGCTAGCTCTGTGGTAGCGGCAGTCACACGTGACACTAATCAACCAATCAGCTGCAGTGTTATGACGAGGACGGCTCTAGAAGACAGAGGAGCTCTGACAAATGCAGCTGGTGCTGTCTGCTGACTGAAACACAGACAGACAGGGCGAGTCAGGGAGGATGAGGACAGAAAGCAGCAGAAAACATGTTTTTAACAGAGGAAGGATGGACTCTTGTCTGTTTCCCCCCAGCTGTTGAAAAGCAGCAGGTCTGGTGTGTCTACCTGCTGAGATGGTTAAATGCAGAAAAGTCTCACACACACATCTGAGGAGTGAACATGCCATACAACGGTGCAGAAAATACAGAAACTAAGAGCCAATACGACCAATTTACCAGAACCCTGATGCAACCAAACACTGCCCAACAAAGTCCTGTCAGTGTGACTAAACCAGATACAATAATAGAAACTCTCATTCTGAAGTGTGTCCTGAAAACTTCTGCTCCTCTTAAAGCTAATGACGGTTTGAATATTGATCTGCTTCATTCTCGGCTGTTGTTTTGATGTAAATTATACCTGAGTCTGTGTGCTTACAGCAGATTTTCTCCTGAGACAGAGAGGACGCCGTCTAAAAACACAGCAGCGATGATAGAGTTAAAACACAATCCGTTAAAAACAAAGAAAGAGAGAACTGACAATAAAACCACATAAGGAGCCGAATCAGACTGAAATGACCCCTGGTCTGTTGTTCTAGAAATATCTCTGTCTCTGCTTTATTTACAGGCTGTTCCCCTCTCTGTATTATTTATGAAGCTGCTGCCGGCTCTCCAATCTTTAAAGGTGCTACGTCCCTCCACGCTAACATTTATTACAGCTGATATGTAGATATTCTACTTAGACTTCTGCTCTTTTATTCAGAGTTATCTGACACAGCTCTGCCTTGTTTTTCAGATAGTTGAACTTTTATTCCAGATCACAGTCACAGTTCAGCCTGAAGGAAACCATCACTGCAACAGTCTATACTAAAACTACACCATTAGTTCTCCCACGTCCAGATTCAGACCAGCCTTTGGATTCTAAATGAGTCAAACTGAAAATACCAAACTAGTATTATTATTTTTTTAACATTTCTAACTGTCCTGTAACTCAATGGTTCTCAACGTTGGGGTCTGGACCCTTGTGGGGGTCCTGAGACACTGAGAGAAGGTCGCCAGATGCCTTAAAATATAGAGAATATTTTTTTAAATAATATCAAACTGTATATTTAAGGCATTTAATGAAAATATAAGCATGAAATGAGTTAAATATAAAATAAAAATCAGTAGCTTTGGTGCTAGCATCCTGAATAACTGTTCCCTCATTTGGCCTGAAAAGCATGTCAATGGGGTTTTTATATTGAAAATCCCTATTTGTGCCACTTTTTAACCACTTTTCCTACCCAATTTTGCACAATTTGGAGCTTTTTCACCAGTTTTTACTCACTTTTGCCATCTTTGCCATTTTAACTCATTTCTGCCAAATTTTTCTGCCTCAAAATAAAACCAGCAAAGATTGGCAAAATGGAATTGAATGGCAAAAGGCAGAAAGTGGCAAAAACTGGCAAAAATAGGATAAAAGTGACAAAAAATAAGTGGAAAATATTGACTAAAGGCAGTAAAAATGGATTAAAAATGGATTAAAAATGGCAGCAAAAGGAGAAAAGGGGCAAAAGATTGCAAATAAGGGTAATGGAAATGTACAGACAAAAAATAAAGGTTGACAGTTAACCCTTTGGGCGCCAGAGTTTTTCAAGAAAATATTCAATTTTGATATCAAGATTTCAAAAGGCTGTAGCTTGAAAGTGGTTGGAGGTAAAGGCATACTGTAAATGAGAAAAATCTTCAGTATGACCCAAAGTTTATGACGGGAGTAAATTCACTCATCTAATTTGCATATTCTGACATCACCAGGCAGCCTCCACCCCCATTGGCTGTGCGTTTTCTCCCACAGCTTCGACCACATCTGCCCTATCTCCGTGGTGGTTTTTTTCCCCACTACCTCCGTCACTATTCGCGGTGTTTTGACACCCCTGCTACCCCCACCACGTCCCCTCCTCGGCATTCACAGATTACTCCCACCCCAGCCACGGTGAGGAGAAGCATCGGCTTCAGTATGTGCTGCTTGTGGACTGTCATGGCACACGGACTCACTGTCGCTGCTCACGGATGCACCATCAGTCTCACCCATGGTTTTACCAGAGGACTGAACATCATGTCAGGGGGTGAATACTCCTCTATTCCTCCCAGCATCGTGAGTATTCTCGCTACAATTCCCTCTCTTTCTCAGCCACTTCTACTTCTTCCTCCTCTCCTCAACCGGGGGTGCGTCTTTCAAAACTCTCTCACCAAAACTTTGAATAGAAACACATCCACAAATGCTGCTCGGATTGAAGTTACTCATGTCCACCATCTCCTGGTGTAAAGTAGTAACAACATTAGGCCCCATATTTGCTTGTCACTATTTTGTGACTTTGGTGCTTAAAGAGTTAAATCTGCTATATAAGTGCTGGAAGAAAACTGATTAAAATGACTTGCAATGGATAATTTCTAAGGTCAAAGTTCCATGCTTTTCAGGTTTTCTCTGGGAGTAATATTTCAAACGAAGACATAAAAGAGCCACACATTAAGTATCACTGCTTTAGAGGAACAGACATGGATGTCTGCCAATACCCTCTATCTGTCCACAACAGGAATCAGGATGAAATCCTGGCTGAATGTGTCTGGTCATTCCCTGGTCTGTTCGCTCTCATTGGTTATCATGTGTACTCCATCAGAGGCACTATGACCTAGAATCTTGAATATCAAATATGTTAGATAATTATGATTCGGGGTCTGGGAGGCTACAACGCCATTTGGAGCAATAAAATAATCATGCCGACACCACACACTTTAGAATTATTCAGACAAATAGTGGTTTGCTATCAGGCTCCACCATCATCAGGGGAGGAAAATCTGGCCTTAAATTGGGCTGAAATTCCCCCAGTGTCTGGCCGGCCTTAGCTGGCTAAATTTCTGATCATATTTAAGGCTCCAAGTTAAAGTTCTGACCGATGTCTGTTGAAGAATCTGCAGTGAACGTACTGAACACCCACTTCTTCATCAGCTTACTTAACGCTCACAGCAAGCATATAGTTTAACTCAGCGCTGCACGTCATCCCAGACAGAAAAAAAACACCTTCAGACAGCCGCTGACCCTGGAAATAACACCGTTTTATATTTTCTTTTTCTTTCTTTTGTCCCCGGCTACAAATCGAGCAGAAGTAATTTGATTTAGCCACGGGCATTTGCCATCGATTGTCTGGCCTGCTGGACGCTCCGGTCAAGTGTTTGTCCAAACAGCAAGAGAGTGAATCACACAGAGGGAGTGTGTTTGAGAGAGCATGTGTGACACAGAGAGAGAGGGAGGAAGGATGATGCTGGGAAAGTCAGGATTAACATATATGCACTCCTCCACAGACGGACCTAAAGCAATGATCCCTGACATATTCTTATAAACAGCTCTGCATCTCTCAGGAGTTCAGCACAAGCTAAATGAATGCAAAATGCTTCTTATATGATATTTTGACTCCAGAAATATCCCTCACAACCTCATGAGAACTAAAGGCCTCATCTTTACTTGACTTCATGTATCAGTTAAGTTTTCCTGCTGTACGCGTCTACATTAGTTTTAGAGTTCCAGTTTACAATATGTTTAATCCAATGCAGTATCTTTACTGCATTTTAATAAGCTGAGGTTGAAGGTGAAGAGAACGAGAACATAAAGACAGAAGAACATTGACTTCCAATGAGGAGGATGAGGAGAGAGGTACTACAGCTGCAGTGAACTGCTCTCAATAAGACTATGGAGCCACAGAGGGACAAATGTTTAACTAGAACGGCTTTAGATACAGAACATCCAACCAGACCAATGTTCAGGATGACAGTTACACTGGTGAAGGGTTAAAGGGAAAGTCTGTATAATTAAAACACCAGACAACATGATGCACAGCAGAACCATAAAGGGTTAACCTGGTATAATCCAGTATGGAAGGATATAACCTGATATGGAACATAAACCATTAGAAACACTACAGGACAATATCATGGCATGATATACAGCAGATATTTACATACACTATATTGCCAAAAGTATTCACTCACCCATCCAAATAATGTAAATCAGGTGTTCCAATCACTTCCATGGCCACAGGTGTATAAAATCAAGCACCTAGGCATGCAGACTGTTTCTACAAACATTAGTGAAAGAATGGCTCGCTCTCAGGAGCTCAGTGAATTCCAGCGTGGTACTGTGATAGGATGCCACCTGTGCAACAAGTCCAGTGGTGAAATTTCCTGGCTCCTAAATATTCCACAGTCAACTGTCAGTGGTATTATAACAAAGTGGAAGCCACTGGGAACGACAGCAACTCAGCCACCAAGTGGTAGGACACGTAAATGACGGAGCAGGGTCAGCGGATGCTGAGGCATATAGTGCGCAGAGGTGGCCAACTTTCTGCAGAGTCAATGGCTACAGACCTCCAAACTTCAGATTAGCTCAAGAACAGTGGTAGAGAGCTTCATGAATGGGTTTCCATGGCTGAGCAGCTGCATCCAAGCCATACATCACCAAGGTCAATGCAAAGTGTTGGATACACGCCACCACTGGACTCTAGAGCAGTGGAGACGCCTTCTCTGGAGTGACCAACAGCACTCCCAAAAACTTTCACAGTCCTTGTCAACTGTATTGAATGATGTAGGGACTTGCCTCTGGCAACATGGTGGCTACGTCGATGTCCGGCCAGCCAGCCAATCTCCCGTGGCGTATTATGTCTGATCAGTGATATGTGTATTTGGATCATAAATTGATTCATTAAAATTAATGTAACATTTTTGCTGTGCTTGTTAACGTGAAAACTCACACATTTTTCGTCTAGGCTACTTGTATTTCCTTATTTGGTGGACTTTCTTCTATTAACATGGCGGCGACACACAGAGAAAACCAGGAAGAAGACGTTCAGTTCAAGTGACTTCCAGTATTCATAGACGAGACATTGCGGCAATTTTCCGACTTCTGGTGTGAAGTGGAGGTCCTTGGCTGCGTCCAGGTCCTCCTGCAAAGCTGACTTATGTGGGAGTGATCGGTTTAGGATGGTTATTTTATGGCGCTGTGGTCCCTTTATTAATTTATTTGATTTTGAATGACATGGCATTACTATAATAATTTATTTTGAATTATTTTGAGGACCCCCAAGCTCTGGCTCACTGAACCCAGGGGTCCCCAGACCCCAGTTTGAGAACCACTGAACTAGACAACATGAAACGGTGTTACTGTAGTCGAATGCAGGTCTTTGTTCTTTTTGTTAAAATACAGTTTTCTAATTAAATACAGAGATCTGACAGTGATGAAACTGCAGAAACTTCTTTTCTCTGTGCATAAATTAGCTCTTTTAATTGAGTCAAATCAGAATCATATTTAGACATTGTTATATTGGAAAATATTATACCAGTGTCTGAAATATCGATACCGTACTGTGATGAAACATGTGATTAACACCCCTGTCAGATAAAATACTGTACAGTTCCATACCATACCACATGACTCCACAGCACTAGAAATGAGAAGACTAAGGACCAACTAGACCTGAGGACTAACAAAACAATGCGGTGTGATATTAGAGGGTCAACTTAATGACTAGATACAACACCAGACTGTATGATAGACTAACGGATGCACAGATGCATCAGTCTAACATCACTACTGGCTGTTTAACAAACATCTACCATCGGGCCAATGAGGTGGCATCAACAGATATCCGTTACCAGTGTTCATCTCTTGTGTCCAATCAAGTTTGAGCTGGTATATCCAACCACTGGTTCAAATTCAAGATTTTTACAAGCCAGAAGTAACTCTGCTCTGCTTTCATGGTCAAACATGAGAGAAAATGCTGGCATGCATCAAGAGAAGTAAAAAAAAAAAAGAACAGGTATTAGCATCATCACGGGAGAAACTGTTCTGTCAGGTGTTGGTACTGATCCTGGTTTTTACAACGGAGCGTCTCTAGCTATGATAAAGGTCTGACTCATGGTGACATAACACAAACGATGCTGTCTGACATGACACCACATCATATAATCCTGATTAAAAACTGTGAGGTTGACTCTTTATCCTGTCTAACATGAGAAAGTCAAACCTAATGAGTAAATGAATCAGCATTGAGACCTGCATACATGCCGTTTTATGAACCCTCTCCTGAGCCTCGCTGCGCCCCGTACAGCTCTGTCCTCTGTGCTTGGCTCTCCAACTGGGCTGAATTGGCAGCTGCTTTGATTTGTGCTGTTATGCCAAGATCAGATGTTTCTGCTATTAAGGCAAACTATGAGCATATTTTACGATGTATCACAGATTGTTAAATCACAACAGTAATAGTCCTTTACGAGGAAAACTCCTGTACTCATGCATGAAGGGAGGATTTCTCTTTTCTTTTTTGGAAAGACAACAATGAGAATGGAGTGAGTGGCTGGCATGAGCGCTGATACTCAGAGCCAAGGCCGCTCTGACGAAGTGATCTGTGAGAGGAGCGGTGCAGAAACATCCTGCAGCAGTGACCCTGCACTGCAAACAATGCAAACAAAACCAGGAGCAAGTTTATGACCACTTTAAGATGCCACAAATATAATAAAGTACGTCTTCACGGAAGGGTGGCGCTACTAATACAGCACACAATTAAATAAAACCACACACTCTCTGCAGTGACCTGGCAGATAAAAGAAGGTCAAAGACTTCCTCTCTCCTTCCCGAACTCTCTGCCCTTTCACTGTGAGCCGGGGAGAGGAGGCCAGCCCTGAGCCCGCCGCTGATACGTGACATCAAGGTGAACTCCTTCCTGCTCCACCAGGAATACCAGACCTATTAAAAGAGAAAGGAGCCCAGGGCCAAAACGTCTGTTTCCTTTTTTAGTCCGCCGCCCTCCGGAGGTTCAGCTTACCATGCAAGGAGGAGAGAGAGAGAGCGAGGGAAGACGGAGACAGGCAGCCTCAGTTTCAGGCTAAACAGTCTCATCAGAGGAGAGAGGCCATCTGAAGAGGCATGGTCAGGAGGGAAGCTGGCCTCCTGCTTCTTCAGCAGACTTAGAATGGTGGCATTGTGTGCTTTTATCAGGTAGAACCAGCCTTCACGCTGTTATTTCACTGATGGATCAGTTATTAATGACAACAAAGACATGTGACCTGGAGAGCTGAGGAGTCTTGTGGTGTATTTACCAGGACTGCTCAGTTTAAGCAGCAGGCATTGATGGGAACTCCTCAACATACGGGAGGTCATTGAATGTCAAAACCAGCGGCGTCTCTGGTTTTTGGTCTGCAGCTTTTTTGTCACAGCAAAGAGAGGAGACAATCACACGTTTTTACCAAATAAAGAGGAATCTGGTGTTGAAGATGACGGACAGAGGTATGATTCTGACTCATGTGGTGATTGTCTTGGTCCTGCTACATGTGAAGGTTTACTTTAATAAAAATGTTAATGAGGGCCAGTCTTGACTTTGGTGTCATTATTATGGTTATTATTATTCTGGAAAAGGAGCCGCTAGTCGTCGCAATGTTGGGGTTGGGACCCATTGGGGGTCCAGACACTGAGAGGGGGTCTCAAGATGCCTTAAAAAAAACTAAGAATATTTTTTTAATTACACTGTTGCCACTTTACACCCATTTTGCCAAACTTAAAACAGTTTTCATCATTTTTTCCACCAATTTGCCCATTTTAACACATTTTTATCACTAAAAACCCATTTTTTGTCAGTTTTAAACTCTTTCCACCACTTTTTTCTGCCTGTTTTTGCCACTTCTAAACCAAATCTTGCAACTCTCTTCCTATTGCTGGCTCTGTTGTTATTGCCAATATTAACTCCTCTTCAACACTTTTTACGCCACATTTCAAAATTTGATATGACCTTTTTGCCATTTTAACACAGTTCTGCTTATTTCTGCCTCAGCTAACCCTGCATTGCCAGTTTGTTAAATTTTTCTTCCCATTTCACCAAATTTTCACATATTTTTGCCACTTTAACACCACTTCAGCCACTTTAAATCCCCGTTTACCACTTAATATAACCTCATTTGCCACTTTAACCCATTTTTGCCATTTATTTCTTATTTTTTGCCACTTATATCAAATTTTTGGCACTTCTTACCAATTTCTGCTACTTTATAAATTCAATTTTTGGCATTAATAACCCATTTCAGCTATTTTAATGTATTTTAATTCTGTTTTTAACAAAATGATTTATATTTTTAGGAGGGCTACTTACTACACAAATGAATTAAAACAATATCTGTGTCTTTGATAAGAGTGGTTATTATACAGGTTAAATCTAAAATACTACAGTTCAACTTTACAGTGGACCATGGTTTTACTGGCCCCCAGTTTGGCTGGGTCCCAGAAAGCTCTCCCATTTATCCCCCTCATGGGCGGCCTTGTCTGTACATGACTATCCTTGAATGTTATTGGCTGTGTTCAGCCATCTTCAGGTCCAGTGGGGTCCCTGGTCATTGGCACCTTCATTCTGGGGGTCATGGGCTGAAAAGGTTGAGAACCACTGTGTTACACCGAAGTAGATATTGAAAAACCAGTCCACTTGAGGTCGCTCTCTTCTCCGTTTGACTGAAATAAGAACGGTCCAAATGTTCCTTCTTCGTTGAGTTTGCTACTCTGGGTTGAATTCTTGGCTACATTGCTTAACACTGCCCCCACGGTTTTGCTACATTCAGACCGTATCCCAAAGCTTTGTAATCTTGAAAAGCAGATGGATTCACATGTTTCCGTGATTCTCACTGGCGAATCCTGTCTGAACCATTTGGGCCCGGTTAGAAAGTGACAGGACCAATCAGGAGTAAGAGGCAGTACTTTCAGCTGGGTAGAGTCGTGAAGTAAGCAAGCAGCAACAAGAGGCTGGTGCAGATATGGAGGAAGAGATTGCGTGGATGCTGCTAAAGCGCCAGATTTATCTGAACTTGATGACATTTATTTGATAAAAGAAGAACAAAGAACAGCAGTGAGCTGTTTTCTTTTCAAAAACCACAAAAGTCGTGTACTGACATGTCTGCAGTCAACATGGTTCGTGTTTTGCAGCTCTAATGGAGTTTAGTCCTCGGTAGCAGCTATGACATCATGTGTTTTGTTGCTCTGATTGGCCCGTAAAGATGTGACAGACACAACGTTCATCCAATCACCCTCAGAGTATTCTGTGAGAGAACGGATGAAAGCGAGCGAAACGGACGCAGAGTGCGGACAGAAAGGTCTGTCTGTATCTGCTTTTCAAATGTAGAGCATAAAGTGTTCCTCTCTTCTCTTTCAGTCGCTGGTGTGTTGTTATAGTAACCTCATTCCCCCCATGGTAAATCAAAAAGCTCTCTCCTATCTTGGCTGATAAAAATGTTTGTCTTTAACATTAAGGCCAGCTCAGACTCCGCCCATTTTTACACCAGTTCTTGAATTATTCAAGTATGTACCCGTCAGATTTAGGCAGGTTTTATCAAAGTGGCCCAGTCATCCTGGCCCTCGGTGCTAAAGTCTGCTGTAACTCCGTAGAAAACCTCCCAAAGCTGCTGTGTTTGGAGACGCTGTTTGTAGGATTTCCGAATGTTGACTCAAACTCAAACCTGTCTCAGATCAATAGAGGTCAAGATGTGATCTTTGAAGGCTGATTTTTCTTTGGAAAAGCTTGACTGCAGCAGCCTGTGATGAAGAATGACTCACACTCAGGGTCTGAAGATTTTTCAAAGAGCAAAGTGTCTCAGCATGAAGCCATCTCATGGTAAAGATTCTCCTCTGCTGCCTTCACGTCTGCTGCAGCTGCTTTAAAAAAATCTGCTCAGACAGTTCCCACCTCTCAGAGACTCAGCCTCCATTTACTACGAAGCAGAACAATTGGCTGATCATTTCTGTCAATGGCTTTCTGTATGTTTCTGCTTTCAACAGGCGACTGTAGCCCTCCACACATCTGTGACCTTGGTTTCCTTGGAAACACGGCGCCAGTCAAGACTGCTGGGGGCAAAACACCAAAGACAGCAGGCGAGGCTGCCCTTGCTATTATGACCTGCGATTCACATGCCTGACATGACCCAGCAACAGTGGTGCGAGGGTCTCAGATGGTCCCTGGTCTCTAAAATCCTCCTAACCTGCACACTGATTCATTTAAGGACAAATCTGACGATGCAAGTCTGGACGTGACCAGAGAAAAGATGCATCTCCCACTGAAAAATCTCAAATTTAAGTGAGTGTATCTGTCTGATCTGTACCAAAATCATCTCATTACTCCTGAAACATGCTCCATTCCTCTGACAGGTCAAGAAAAACATCTTAATTTAGGTCTAAAAAGCAAATATAAGGGCTGAATGCCTTGAAATACTGTATTCATCCAACTGTGAGAGAATTACTTTCCTTAAAATACTACAATACAACAAGTGTGGGTTCATCTTACAGTCATGGACAAAAGTATTGAGATTTTTTTCCAGAAAATACACCGTTTCTGCCAGAAATTGTTGCAGTGATGAATGTTTTTGGTAAACACGTTTATTTCATTTATGTGCATTGGAACAACAGAAAAAAACAGAAGAAAAAAGCCAAAACTGACATCATTTTACACAAAACTTAAAAAGTGGGCTGGACAAAATTGTTGGCACCCTCAACTTAATATTTGGTTGCACACCCTTAGGAAAAAATAACTGAAACTGATCACTTCCTCTAACCATCAACAAGCTTCTTTCACCTCTCAGCTGGAATTTTGGACCACTCGTCTTTTGCAAACGGCTCCAGTCTCTCAGATTTGAAGGGTGCCTTCTCCTTTCTCCTGTGTACCAATCATCTTTGGTTCCTTTAACAGCTGTGAATTACTGGCTTTTAAAATTGTTGTGAAAACTCCTTTTGCTGTGTTATTGTTTATCAACCTCCAAATTCAAATGTGGGTTTTCCTAATGAATTTTCTGACCTAATGTCATCTCTGGCACTTAAATTTGACAGAGCCATTACTGCTGAAGACTTTAATATTCATGTTGACAATCCCTCTAATTCATTAGCATCAGATTTCTTGAGTATTTCCAATTCTTTTAATCTTCTGCAGCATGTGTCTGGTCCCACCCATCAGTGGGACATACCCTGGATCTTGTGTGTGCCCTTAACATGACAGTTAACTTTTGCATCTGACCATTAGTGTATTATTATTGATGCACCTTTACATTTTACCACGTCAACACAGAAACATGTACTTAACCTTTTGGGCGCCAGAGTTTTTTCAAGAAAATATTCAATTTTGATATCAAGACTTCCAAAAGGCTGTAGCTTGAAAGTGGTTAGAGGTAAAGGCATACTGTAAATGAGAAAAATCTTCAGTATGACCCAAAGTTTGTGATGGCAGTAGATTCACTCATCTAATTTGCATATTCTGACATCACCAGGCAGCCTCCACCACCATTGGCTGTGTGTTTTCTCCCATGGCTTCTACCACATCTCTACGTCTGCGGTGTTTGTCATTCCTGATCTACGCCACTATTCGCGGTGTTTTGAGTCTCGTAACCTCAACGACCACTTGGTTCCTATATTTTCTGCCCCCCACCCCCATTTCTCTAATTAAAATGATAAATTAATTGGTTTAATGATTTGCGTGCTTCAGCACTGGATCTAACTGCCCCTTTCACTGTTAGAACGGTTCCAGTCACTCCATGGATGAATGACAGCATTGGACAATTAAAAAGCGAATTTAGGAAGGCTGAACGACTTTGGAAAAAGTCAAACCTTGAAGTTCACCACCTCTACATGAAGGAGCTACTGTGTCGATTAAATTCAAACATAAAAGAGGCGAGAGCTGCTGACTTCTCTGGTTGATTGTGAGTAATAAACACAACCCTAGATTCCTTTTCAATACTATTAACCAGTTGGTAAACCCCTCCCCAGTCTCTTTACCTGACTCATCTCCCGGGGACCCTGAAACATTTCTATCATTCTTTAAGGACAAGATTGATGGCCTTAGGTCTTTATGTGTCTGTTTTTCTTTTTGTGGAGCACTTTGTAACTGAGTGTTTTAAAAGTGCTATATAAATAAAGTTTTACTTACTTTACTTATTTTCTGGAAATATTCCAGGGGTTCCACTACTTTCGCCCATGATTGTATATTTGTGGTCTTCAATTTTAAATCTCAGTATCTCACAAGCAGTCATGGAGCCGCTGGTTCCCTCGCCTCCCTGCCAGGTTCACTCGTGTCAGGCCTTCATTATCCTGCAGCCTCATTGGCTAAGCTCCCAGCCTGAGTTAACAGTAATGCTTTAACTTAGCTACAGTAGACCCTGATGTCTGATAGTCAGGTCAGGTTAGCCTCTGGCTCCTGATGGCCACCATCCAGACCTTTCCAAGCTCATGCCCCATCTCTCCAGGTATCCCAGAGTCCAGTTAGACCAGGAGGATCAAGAACCCCAAGAATTATTTAAAAATGCGATGGCGTGGTGGGGCTAAGCATTAGTGGAATGGTTCCCATTTATCAAGACTAAAGACTGGGCATAATAATTAAGATATTAAATTCAGTCTAGCTCAGTAGGTAGAGCCAGATCTACTCCCAGAATCCACCAAGTTTCCATGGTGATTTACGTGGTAAGATATAAACAACTGCTGTAGTGAAAACTCAGAGCTAAAGCCTGAAGTGAATGAGGGCATTAATGTTTCATCAGACTCCTCTGTGTACACTTGTTGGTTGGTCTGTTAGAATGAGAACTCAGCACAGGCCTATAGCTTAGCAGTGCTTTACTTTCTATTGCCAGTATAAACAGAGAGGAAGAAAAACAAGCAAAACCAGCAAACACTAAATAAAAACAGTCTTCTACTCATGACCTCCAAACAGCTCCGTGCTCATTGCTTTACTAAAAAAAGGAAATGTGTTGAAGGCTGGCTCGAGCTAATCTTTTGCTTTCCTCGCCCACATTCTCCCAGTCGGCCCCGGGATTGAAACATGTGACTTTGCACCTGCTCCTTTGCCCTCTAAGTCACATTTCAGTCCCTAAACTCTGCACACACTCATGCAACGTGTGTTTTTCTTCATTCTTTCACCACACCGTGCAGCGCGGGGTTGTCTCAGACTTTTCAAAGCGGGACACCTGCCAACACTTCCGTCTCTCAGCGGAGCCTCCGTGCTTATTTTCACCTCCAGATGAGGTAGAGGGCCCGTTCACTTCTCTCCTACATTTCCCCCAGGGCAGGTTTGAGATTGTACCTGCACAGGAAGCCTGAGTCACAGTGTATCACCACTTACTGGCTTTAATCGTCTTTCTTTAACAAGACTCAGTGACCGGGGGCAGAATGAGGCCGAAAGAGCATGATGCCAGAGATTCTCCTGCCTGCCAACTTTGAATTAATAATTCAGAGTCCAATTGTCATCCGTGTTCCTAATGAATAAGATAAGATCCCCGGTGAGGTGACCTGCGTAGTACTACACTGTCGGATCCATTGGAAGACATGGAGATGAGGGCGGAGGTCAGCGCACAGGAGCTGTCAGAATGACGGTGGTTCAATAAGAGGGAGGGGCTGACAGAGCAGGATTTTTATCTCTGTCCGCTGAAGTATACGGCCATCCACGGCACCACGGTTTGCTTCTGATCCAACAGTTCTTTTAGTTTGGGTTTGTAAAGGGGTAAAGGAGCCCCCCTCCCCATACCCATGTAAAAACCACATAAGATAGACCCTTACCAGCAGGCCCGCCTCCGCAAGCACTCCATTCATACCTTTAACAAAATGCTACGAGCCTAAAAATCGATGTTTATGAGGTGACGTGTGCAGGATGGAAGTGATTTATAGCTGAAGCTTTGTTTTTAAAGTTAAATGAGAAGATCAGATGACGTTTCTCCCCCGTTCTCTCCTCTATGCTACGTTTGGAGCTTGACTGTTTTAAGACAAAAAGTCCAGATGAGACATGATGGTGAAAAAAACAGCTGTGAGCTCCAAGGGTTAAGTTTATAAAAGAACAGAGCACCTGTGGATATTCAGGATCCTTATCTTCACTGATCTACACCAGAAAGAAGAATAAAACGTCACACTTCAACCAGCGGTCCATGAACCAGAGGACCGGAGCAGCACAGGTTGGTTGTTTGCTAAATTAGCCTGAAATCATGAACAGGAGCTCTGTCATCGCTTTAAAGCGCTTTTAAGGTGCTGCTGGTGGATTCTAGAGGAATTTATCAGTAATATCCTCTTATCACAGGCTGCACGGTGGCACAGGGGTTAGCACTGTGGCCTCACAGCAAGAAGGTCCCTGGTTCAGGGCCTTTCTGTGCGGAGTTTGCATGTTCTCCTCGCACATGTGTGGGTTCCTCCCACCACCAAACACATGCTCATTAGGTTAATTGTGACTCTAAATTGACCGTAGGTGTGAGTGTGAGTGTGCCTGGTTATCTGTCTCTATATGTCAGCCCTGTGATTGACTGGCGACCAGTCCAGGGTGTACCCGGCATCTCGCCCAATGACGGATGGGGGGGGGGGGGGGGGGCTGGTAATATTGTAATGTATTTTAATACATTACCATCTAACCGCCCAGTCCTCACAGAGAAATATCGTGTTTGTACTAAAAAGATGACCCTATATGCTAGTGATGGTGGCCCATAGATCAGGTCTGAAGCACTAATTTCTGGCCCACATGGACATAAAATTGATGAACCAGTGCATCGGTTAAACCTATGCCAATGGTTGACCTGTTTACGGGGTTGTTGAAAGCAGACAGATCTAGAATGCTTGCTGCTGTGACAGACAGAGCTAAAATATGACCAAAGAGAGGACAGACAGAGGTCTGGCAGGTTTTGGCGCTCCACCTTCCAGCTGGCTGTGGTGTTTGCAGCGTGCAGCAGTGTGGATGGGGTTGAATTAGTTCAAAATGCTGGGACTTGTAAACATTTTCCAATATATCTGTGCCTGCAGACAATGAGGGTACAGTCAGGAAAGAAGCCAGGACGTCCCGACTTGGTATGCTTATATGATGCAAAGCCTACTGGAACATAGACACATGCTCGTGTTAGTTTCAATACTCTCTCACACTTCTTTCTTCGTGGAAGTTTCAATAAGAAACTGATCCACGACCCATTCTGGGTCCTGACTCTCAGTTTAGGAGCAGGTGGCTTGATGGGAGGGACTGGGATGTACTGGGATTAAGCCGAAGTGATAGAAACAAAGGCTGCATGTGGTGGTATGGATTAGAGAAGTTTGTATTTCTTAGCCTTGCCGATAAAGCTGTGAATGCTCATTTGTTTTATCCAGCCACAGCAGATTGCTGTCATTGATCACTGCAGTGAAGCTGAATTATTAAACATATGGAGGATGTGGCCTTTTAATCAGGGTTTTATAGCCTGGCTAATATTTGGTTTCTTTATAGGCTTTAGGAAAACCGGTTCCTCCCTGGAGCATTGGTTCTCTAGAGGTAGATATTTACTGCATACCCGTCCACGTCTGAGCTGGTGGTTTTTCTCCCCTAAATCCCCAGCGCTCTGCAGCATCTCAACACTGTGATACTGTTATAGTGTTGTATCATCCATCGGGAGAGAAAGGACAGACTGACCTGTTGTTCTCTCCAGCAGAAACCTGCAGTTTGGCTGCTGTTAGCATCCCGGCTCTCCCCCGGGGACAGAGCTGAGGATTACAACCAGGACACACAAACGGAGAAAAAAGCTCTCTCACAGCAGCAGACGGGCACAGTGAGGCAAGGAGCACTGCATCATACTGTACTGTGCCAATGAGCTTAGTCACAGACATATGTAAATGCTCACTCACCCGTGCTCACACTCTCAGTGTTCAGCAGAAAAACAGATGTACGTGCAAGACGCTGAAACACTGAGGCAGATATATGAGACACACTTTACACTGCCAGGCTGCAAGAACGGTCCTCACAGAGGCCTTCTGTTCTCCACTCATCGAGGTGCAGCAGAGATTTGATCTGCTCGTTGTGTTTACTACCACTGCTCAGCCCTGCTTCTGTTATTACGACGGACCAAAGAAGTCAGTTTGATTCATACTCAGTTTTGCAGTCACGATCCGGTTTAACAAGAAAAAAGCAACAAAGAGTCGTAGCTGCATATTTCTAGGTTTGTCTTACTGATAATTTTGAACCATCAGTAGTGAGAGTTCTAGTTTGTTCCATCCTGTAGTGTTGTAAACTCCCTGTGATGGTTGGTACGGAATAAAGCAGAATAAAGTGTGTGCATTCTGTGTCATATCTATGATTTAAAACAGGCCTGTTCAATTAGCGGCCCGGGGGCCACATGTGGCCCAGAACCAACCCCCAAGTGGCCCAGGCTGCGTTCATGCAAGGGATGCAGAGGGCAACCTGTTTCACAGGTTTACAAAAACTCCCACAGTATTTCAGACCATAAATGCAACACTTAGTGTAGCCTAGCAACAGTCTACCTACAATGCACTGCGTCGCTAGCGATGCTAACAGATGTAGCCCTAAAATACCTAGTATAAAACAAATGTAGCTACAACTGTGCTAATTTAGTTTTTATGCACTTTAAGAAAAGCCTGGGTAACTTATTATTTACAGAATGTCATTTTATTTATTTTCTTATATTCTTATTTATTCTTATTTATTTATTTATTTCAAAAAAACATAAAACAACTCATATCCAACATAAAAAAATCCCCAAATTCCACTTTGAATGAAAAGGAGAAGAATGAAGAATTATTTTATTTTATTCAAGTAAAAAAAAAAAAAAAAACATTTCTACTACCTCAGGTTATGATCAAACACAGCTCTGCTGTTGTGTTTTTATGCACTTTTCATGTGTTCAGATTTATTTTTGGGCTTTTTCGTGCTGTTATTAGAGAGAGAACAGTGAGTAGAGTTAGAAACAGGGAAGAGACATGCAGGAAATAGTGCCACGGGCCGAATTCAAACCCGGGTCGCCTGCGTACATGTAGCGCGCCTCAACCACTCGACTACCGGCGCGCCCCACTATTCACGTGTTTTTGTCTTGTTGCCAAATTTAAAAGGGAGACTGTGAAAAAGGGCATATTTTTAATTTTGTTTGGTCAGGTAAAGACAGCAGGTGTAGGGCTTATTTATCACCGCTCATAGACTGGTTTAGGTGCAGGGTCCATCCCCTACCTGGCCCTGTTTAGTCTTCCACTGCTCTGTCCCCACCAGCGCGCCTCCTCTCAGTGTTTCAGACTGAACGTCATTAGCGTCTCTGAACAGCGTCAGTGACGTCCCTCCTGTTGTCTCACATTTCCTCTGTTTATGAGGAGGTGTGTGTGAAACAGCGCCCTCTAGATGTTAAGTCCATGTGTGAAACATGCTGCCCCATGTGTGACAGCTGCCGTGAACTCTTCAGCTCTTTTTCATATCTCAGGGGAAGTAAGTTGAACTTTGCATCCTTTTGTACATTTTTTAGATCATCCAATCAGATGAGACCGTGGTCATGATGCTGCTACATGGTGATGGGTTTGGACGCTGCCGAGGAAAGCTTACAGGCCTCTGGCTTCACCCCAGTCACATGGTAGCATGGTGTTCACTGATTGGACTATCTCAGGGGTGTTAGGCTCAACTACAGCAGAATTTAGGTCTAACCTGACTCTAACAGGGTCAACGCTAGCCGTAAACTCAAACCTCATTTTCAACAGTGATGAATTATGGGGAAAAAAAACAAACTTAGCCCAAAAAAAGTCAAATTCATCAGTTCAGAAGGTCAAAACATGAAACGAAAAGTCAAAATAGTGTTTTTAAAAGGCAAACATATGGGGCGTGCAGATGGTCGAGTGGTTTAAGGTACGCACCATGAACGTGGGTGGCCTGGCTTTGAATCCGGCCTGTGGTCCTTTACCCCATGTCTCTCTCCACTCTCTTCCCTGTTTCCGAGTCTATCCACTGTCTCCTCTCTCTAATAGAGGCATGACATAAATCTTTTTTTAAAAAGGCAAACATATGAGAGGAAGTTGAGAACATGATTTTTTTTTAAGATCAACATGAGAAAATGTAAAATTATGAGTTTTAAAGGTCAACATCTGAGTTATTATGTTAAATTGTGAATCCAAAAGGTCAAAATTTGGGATTAAGGGTGCTTTCACACTAGGGTCCTGGTCCCGGATCAAAGTGCACTTGAGCCCAAAGTCCGGTTCTGCCTGGTTTTGAGTCTGAAGTGGTTCATGTGTTTGATAAACCTGCTAAAAAGAAGAGACAGAGGGAGATAGCCATGGTGTTGGTGTCATGAGGGTAATCTGGGGTTTGAAAGCTTCACATTCTAGCCCAGAATGCATCTGCTTCTGTTATTTCCTCACTTTGCTTCCCCACAAACGTCCCCCTGCCATGCTCCTGGCATTTCCTGTCTGTGTCCTATTAAAATACATGCAAAACCCCCAAAAAGTCATCTTTAGAAAGAAGGAAACCGAGAGGGCATCTTAATTCCAGAGCCATGACTGGTGCCCTGGACCATCGCAGTTGAATCAAATTTACCGCAGCGGTCCACACCTTCAGAAGATGAAAAAAATTACACTGTTGCCACTTTACAACAATTTTGCCAAATTTTAAACCATTTTCTTCGCTTTTTCCCACCAATTTGCCAATTTTAACACATTTTTGCCACTTAAAACCCATTCTTTGTCAATTTTAAACTCTTTCCTCCATTTCTTTCTGCCTGTTTTTGCCACTTCTCAACCAAATGTTGACAATCTCTGCCTATTGTTGGCTGAGAACAATTATTGACAAGATAAATCCCTCTTTACCACTTTTTACACTACAATTCACCATTTGTTATGCCCATTTTTGCAAAATTAACCCATTTCTGCCAGTTTCTGCCTCAGTAAACCCTTTGTTGCCAGTGTATTACATTTTTCACCCTATTTCACCAGATTTTCACCTATTTTTGCCACTTTAGCACCACTTCAGCCACTTTTTAATCCTCTTTTACCACTGAATATGCCCTTTGTTGCCACTTTAACCCATTTTTGCCAGTTATTTTATGTTTTTGCCACTTTTATCTAATTTTGTGCACTTCTTACCCATTCCTGCTACTTTTAAAATTCAATTTCACCACCCTACCCACCATTTTTTTGCCATTTTAGCTATTTTTAACATATTTTAATTCTGTTTTTAACAAAAGAATACACATTTTTAAGAGGGCTACTTATTAGACAAATGTATTAAAATATGTTTCTTTGATAAGAGTGGTTATTATTCAGGTTAAACGTAAAATACCACAGCTTAACCTTACAATGGACCAGGATTTTACTGGCCCACAGTTTGGCTGGGCCCCAGAAAGCTCCCCCATGTTCCCCCTAATGGGTGGCCTTGTCTGCACATGACTATTATTGAATGTGCATGGCTGTGTTCAGCCACCTTCAGGTACAGTGGGGGTCCCCGGACTCTGACACCTTTGTTTTGGGGGTCGCGGGCTGAAAAGGTTGAGAACCCCAGGTTTAAAGGAGGTCAGGGTACCAGTGGTACTGAAGCTGGTCTCCACTCTTCGAGGCCAGGCTGAGCAGCATCTCCTGTGGTACGTTTACTTCTGATGAAGAGTTTTGGGTCATCCATCCGTCAGCCAGTACCCTGCCTTTGGATTTCTTTGGTTTTAAACATTTCTGTGGAGAAATCTTAAGCAGATTGAAGCTGTGCATCAGCACCTCCAGTCCCAGGCACAAACGTTAGAAATCAGCCTCATGTGTCAGGAGGCAGCGACTCTAAAAATCTTACACAAAATTAAAGAAAGATGTTTTTCCCTGCAGCAGCCGGCCTCACCAACAAGACCCAGACCCCTGACAGAGGCTTCTCCCTCTCATAGATGCTAAAACAGAAGTCTACTCAGTGCCACATGCTTAAAGACGTCTTCATTTTCTATGTTCCTCTACATCTGCACTTTTCTAGTTGATGTTTCTGATGTTTCTGCACAAAACTGTCCTCCTCTGTTATGAAAAGACAAAATAACTATGGTGTTTAATTTCCTAATATTTGACTGTTTATCTTTGATTATATATTCACTATCTGCCCTGCAGCCGTCTGTTGTCAGGTTTTCCTTCTCTCACTGAATCACAGACCAAAACACAGAGAAAGTTCTTAGGTTGTCATAGCACCAGAACTTTAAACTTGGAATGATTCCAGAGAAAACCAAGCAAAACCAACCTCTGTTTGATGCAACAGAAACAGGAGGCCTGGCCTAATACGGGGTATCTTCTTCTTTTTAATGACCAGACAGTGAACGTTACCGCCGTGTCCCAGAGTCTGGACTGTGCTGGAGATTTTCGGCTCTCCCGGCTGTCTTCTGACATGCATGGACGTAGTTTTGTTGGATCTGTTTGAGACTAAGAGTCACAGACATTGCCTGGTTTAAAAAGCGTATGATTGATCACTGTGAAGCCCTCATAAGTAAACCATGTTCTTTCTGTCTCAGAAACCCTTTTCCTTTAACTCTGCTGGTGACACATTAAGCTGGAAACAGAGATAATAACATGGAAATTTAAAACTACAGGGGAGCTGTTAACAGTTATTGATGACATTTTTAGCAGCTGATGAAAGGCCACGGAAACAATTAACACTGCTTCAGAGAGAAATTCTCTATTCTGGGTTTCACGTGGCTTTGACAGCCAGTCAGTGAGTAAAACAAGCTCATGTTGAGGGAACAATACTTGATCTGCTCTGAAATATCCTGATGATTTTCCTGAAGGGGGGGGGGGGGTTCTTAACCTGAAGAAGGTTGACCCTGACATCCTCTTACCAAAGTTGTCTAAATTTAATTTCCAAAACAAGAATTAAATTTTTTGGCTTCTTATTTACAGACAAGAGAGCAGCGTGTAAAGATTGACTCTAAAAAGTCTGCTCTTTGACAGAACAAGATGGGTATACCCCATGGCTCAACACTAGGCCCACTGAATTTAAGCCTTTTTAGTAATGATTTGGGAATGGGAATGAGATCCTGCCCCAAGTGGAGAAATGTTGTCAAGTTCTGCTAAAGCTGGCGCTTTAGCAGCATCCACGCTAATCTCTTCCACCAAAATTGCACCGGCCTCTTGTTTCTGCCTGCTTACATCATGACTCCACCGTGCCAGAAAGTACCGCCCCTCATCACGGATTGGTCGTGCCACTTTCTAACCGGGCCCAAACAGGCGGATCCATCTGCTTTGCAAGGTTACTACAGGCCTCTGTTTCGCTATAACCTCCTAATGTTGCGTTCGATTGTACTCGGAACTTGGGAAGATCCGGGTCGGAAATTCTGACTTCCAAGGTAAATGCGTTTCATTGCATAAGCTCGGAAAACAAGGATGGCCGCAGTAAGCTGATGTTTGTTTTGATGTTTTTCGAGGATCAAAAATTACTGCTGGGGAAATATATTAGCTACTTGAGGGAGAGAGAGAAAGAGTAACGTCATATGCTATGACTTGAACGCACCAGGCAGGGGAATCCTGCATGCATCACTGAACTTATAAGGGCATCAAAGCGAGCTGTGCAGAGGCCTGTACTGTAGTAACACAAATGCTAAAGTAGACGACACAGAAAAGTAGAAGTTGAGGAGAAAGTGACTCTCACAGTGTGCGACGCCCTTTTGTGATGTCACTCCGACCGACTCGGGTTGCTTGGGTCCTACCCGAATTCCCTAGTCGGAGTCCCAAGCTCAAGGGCCGTTCTATTGCACTTTTCCAATTTGGAGGTCAGATTTATGCGAGTTCCGAGTACAATCGAACGCAGCATAAGACCCTGCGTACATATAAGGACGTCACATTTTGGCTCTCCTACAACATTCACTGGATGTTTTGGAGGATTTGTTTTGATTTGTTTTTTGTTTTTTTCATTTCAATGGGAATTTGAGAAATGTATTTGTAACCTTTCTGGATTGGGATTTTGGGGGTAGGAATTGAAGTTTTCAGACATGGAAATTTCAGAGAATTTGTCTTGATATTTGGATACTTCAAATTTCCTTTTCATGGAATTCTGCGGAATGTATTTGTTATTTAGTTCAGAATTTGCTTGAAAATTTGTATGAATTTACAAAGCCTTTTTTGACAAACTGTCATTTTATGATATAGTTTTACTGAAAGGTTTGAGGACTATTTAAATCTATTTTGTGGTACTTATCATGAGCTACTTTGAAATTATGTTCAAGGATTTTCACAAAGATTTTGGGGAATTTGTTTTAATTTTAGGGAATTTGTTTGGGTTTTGGGAAGGAAAACTTCCCAAAAATTCCTTTTCAATGACAAATGTGAGGTTTCAACTTACCCCAGATAAGTGGGAGAAACTATAAATGCTTTCCAAACAAAAGCTCAGGTCTCAGGAGGATAAACATTCAGATGGTGAAATCCTAAATGTTTTTATGGTATTACTCATTACCAGCAGCAGCTACTGTGAGTCTGACAGTCTGGGAACAAACTTCAGCGTTCGCTGGTTTGTGCTTGTCAGAATGTTTGACTCATTCCACCTGGAATTTTCAGTGTCAACAGGAAATCACTCCCACGCTGCCCCAACATCTTTTGCCCTTCCTTCACTGATTGAGAGCCCCCTGGTGGCAGAATTGACAAAAATGCATATAAAGAACCCAGACTGAGCTCCTGAATTACTAAACTGGATGATTCTGTGTAAAAGGGAATCCTTTAAGGAAACACACATGTTCTAAACCCAACAGTGGTCCGCTGATCGTGGAAAGCATCCACAGACTCACCGTGGAGCCACTCGTCTGTGTAAGTAGAGTGTTGAACAGAGGGTTTCTATGGAAGCTCGTAAAAGAGTCCATTAATTAGACTGCCAGTTTCAATCCATGTCCAGCTTTTTCAATTAGGGTAATTGTAACCCTCACAGGGAAAAGGCCTGCTTGCTTGTTAAATTAGACCTTTTCCATATACTTTACTGTTGAACAGCCCTCCCTGATTCAAATCACTGGATACATGCTTAAATTAGCGAATTAATGCTGTTTATATTTAGGCCTTAACGAATCTCCTGACTCAGAGCGAAGCTGAAAAGCTCAGTTGGCCGTAGCATCTCTGTCTCCATGCATTCATCCAAGGTTCAGTCACAGAAAGGTGGAAATACAGAGGCTGACTGTAGGAGCAGATCTGCAGCTCAGGATGTTGCCGTGCATTTCCAGCAGCACTTCCTGTTCAGCGGCTCACCGTTATGAGAAGAGAGCGGGGAAGCCTTTGAAGTGCTGCCGCTGAAGGAGCCGAGCAGACTCCCCCTAAAGAGCAACACAGGATGGATTCACACTATAGCGTTTGACACAGAGAGCAGCATTCAACACAGAAGGATGCTGTTTGATGTTCAAAGAGCTAATACGATGCATGTTTGTACGGTGCTGCTGGACCAATTTGATCCACCCAAGTTCTGCAGAAAAACGCTTTGGACTTTTTTATATGAAAACACCAACCGCAAAACATCAAACCAGTTTTTCCTCTCCTTTCCTTCAGCTGGAGAATCAAAAGTCAAGGTTTTGAGAGGAGCACCACTTGCATCCGCTGCCCTTTATATGGGCACTTAACCCTTCAGAGACCAACAGATCAGACGCTGGCTTTACCTTCTGGTGTCCAAAAGTGGACATGTGGACTTGTACAAGGTAAAAGGTTTTTACTCAGAGCCAGGCAAGCCAGAGAAAATCTTAGGATTAAACAATAAAATAAATCTACTGGCCTTTAACCATGGAAAGGACTGAGAATGGCGCTCTATCGCTACCACAGCCTGTCATACCTGTTGTTTAAATGTTAAATTGATTCTTAAGAGCTGCTGCCTATGGTGGCCAGGAGGGCTCACATAAATGCATTTCCATAGCTTGGCATTAACAGAATACACGAATGAAAACAGCTGACTGAAATCCAAGCAGCTTCAACATCAGTGCAAATGAGTGACAGAACCTGCTGCACCACAGCCACAAATTACTGACATCACTGACCACACACTTTAAAGATTCAAATGCATCAGAATCAGCAGAGGGCCGAAAAAAGCAGAACATATAAAACGTATGAAAGGCTAAAAAACAGCAGTAACTGTACTAGAATACAATAGAACAGAATAGAATAGAGTAAAATAGAATAGAATAGAATAGAATAGAATAGAGTAAAATAGAATAGAATAGAATAGAATAGAATAGAATAGAGTAAAATAGAATAGAATAGAATAGAATAGAATAGAGTAAAATAGAATAGAATAGAATAGAATAGAGTAAAATAGAATAGAATAGAATAGAATAGAATAGAGTAAAATAGAATAGAATAGAATAGAATAGAGTAAAATAGAATAGAATAGAATAGAATAGAATAGAGTAAAATAGAATAGAATAGAATAGAATAGAGTAAAATAGAATAGAATAGAATAGAATAGAGTAAAATAGAATAGAATAGAATAGAATAGAATAGAATAGAGTAAAATAGAATAGAATAGAATAGAATAGAGTAAAATAGAATAGAATAGAATAGAATAGAGTAAAATAGAATAGAATAGAATAGAGTAAAATAGAATAGAATAGAATAGAATAGAGTAAAATAGAATAGAATAGAATAGAATAGAGTAAAATAGAATAGAATAGAATAGAATAGAGTAAAATAGAATAGAATAGAATAGAATAGAGTAAAATAGAATAGAATAGAATAGAATAGAATAGAGTAAAATAGAATAGAATAGAATAGAATAGAGTAAAATAGAATAGAATAGAATAGAATAGAGTAAAATAGAATAGAATAGAATAGAGTAAAATAGAATAGAATAGAATAGAATAGAGTAAAATAGAATAGAATAGAATAGAATAGAGTAAAATAGAATAGAATAGAATAGAAAAGAGTAAAATAGAATAGAATAGAATAGAATAGAGTAAAATAGAATAGAATAGAATAGAATAGAATAGAATAGAATAGAGTAAAATAGAATAGAATAGAATAGAGTAAAATAGAATAGAATAGAATAGAATAGAATAGAATAGAGTAAAATAGAATAGAATAGAATAGAATAGAATAGAGTAAAATAGAATAGAATAGAATAGAATAGAATAGAATAGAGTAAAATAGAATAGAATAGAATAGAATAGAATAGAATAGAATAGAATAGAATAAATTAGAATAGAGTAAAATAGAATAGAATAGAATAGAATAGAATAGAATAGAGTAAAATAGAATAGAATAGAATAGAGTAAAATAGAATAGAATAGAATAGAATAGAGTAAAATAGAATAGAATAGAATAGAATAGAGTAAAATAGAATAGAATAGAATAGAATAGAATAGAGTAAAATAGAATAGAATAGAATAGAATAGAAAAGAATAGAATAGAATAGAGTAAAATAGAATAGAATAGAATAGAATAGAATAGAATAGAGTAAAATAGAATAGAATAGAATAGAATAGAATAGAGTAAAATAGAATAGAATAGAATAGATTTGAATAGAATAGAATAGATTTGAATAGAATAGAATAGAATAGAGTAAAATAGAATAGAATACAGTAAAATAGAATAGAATAGAATAGAATAGAATAGAGTAAAATAGAATAGAATAGAATAGAATAGAAAAAAATTAAAATAAAATAATAAATAAATAAATAAATAAGTAATAAAAAAATGAAAATATATAATAAAATAAAAATATATAATAAATATATAATAATAATAAATAAATAAATTAAATGAAAGAAATTAAAAAATAACATCCAGGAATTATTCCTGTCAGTCAGACTCTTTCCCTGTTCCTTACCCGTCTCATCAGTGACTAATGGGAGAATAAGAGCAGGGTCAAAGGGGAATGTCTGTGTATCCAAAGTAATCAAGCTGGTTTTATGACTGACCCTCACTCTTGTTAAGTCAAGTTAAGACACTGCCAGTCATAAAAACAGGAAACCCAGCAGTTTTGGTTATTAAACAGCAAAGACGTGGCAGCTTGACATACTTCAGATCATGTGACTAAATTGCCCATCCTGCTGTGTGGCTATTGCATACGTGCACATCACCATCAGGTTGTAAAACAATCTATATGTATATGTATATGTAGTATATGGTTCAGCCCGGCCACACACTGGAGGACTACATGGACCAATATCTGTTGCATCAAACCTGGAAGCACGCCACAACCCTGATTGCTCTGGGAGCAATTATCCTGCCTTTAATAGTCGAGTGTGTAGCCAGTGTTACACTAGAATAAACAATTCAAAGTGTTCTTTCAGTCGTCAAACCTATCTTAGTGTTTGGAGGTCCTGTGAGCCGACTCACTGCTCACATTAAAGCAGCTTTATCTTAAGAATGAGCTTTTCTTTGACTCTCCTCTCCAACAACATGCTCTGTCTAAAATAACAGAATAAAATAAATAACATCTCACATTACAGTATTCTAGCTCCTGATCTTTGATCCAGCAGAACTGGTGCTGGATCTGTTCACAGCATCTGAGGATTTATGAAGTCCAGTATCAATGTCAGGAGGTAAAAATAAAGATAGCCTATCATCTCTACAGCCATGATATCATAGAGCACATAAAGACTCACTTTAAAGAGCTAGAATAAAGCAGAAAGGAGCGTCCCGGGCACGCAGTCATTGTTTTTTATTGTTCAGCGTCCCTGCAGGCTCGTAGTTTTGTGTTGACCAGCTCGGATGAACTCAGCGCGAGCTCCCTATCCCCACCGCCGTTTACAGCCATCTTTAATTTAAAGGAAACATCCTTTATTTATTTGCTCCCTTTGCTCTAAAGTGTCTTCATATTTTTCTGAAATTTTCCCCAACTGACCTTCATCCCATCTCCTCCCTCGCTCCATCTCTCTCTCTCTAACACTCACACACGCTAGACTGCACACACACACTAGACTGCACACACACACACACCTCCTCCTGACGTTTTCCCTCCTCTTTGAGTAGAGATTGCTGTCTGACGCGATGAGGCCTGACCGACGCGTCTTGGGAAATCAAAGCTGCTCCCCTCCCACAGCACCGATGTGAGCCCACATTCAAAAAACAAACACACAAACTCGCACTTTGTGAAAACAGGAGAAGCCATGGCAGGAAATCAGGATGCAGAGAGCTGGGGGGGTGATGCACAGATTTCCCTCAGAGTTTAAAAGAATCACAGTTCAAGAGAGGAAACCTGACATACGGCACGGCAAAAAGGGGGAAAATACACAAAATGCAAACTTTCAAAGAGGGAAGATAACAGCTGGGATAACACACAGAGAGACACACAGCTTATTGAAGTGCAGATAAAACCCTCCCACTACAACTCATCCTGTTGGTTGTGATTCTGCAGCACTTCCAAGAAACGCCTCAAGTGTTTCTTTTTTCTCCACTCAGCAGATTGTGAGACACTCCTCTAAGAGAGAAACTTTCTTCACGCACATCTTTAAACCCAACGCCGTGGACAGCCATTCACTGAAGAACTACTGAAGGGCAAAAGAAGCAGGAGCAGAGGGCTGGAGACACTGTTGGCTGGTTGAAGCCCAGTTAAACCTCTCCTCTTTACACAGGTGGCATTTTTACATCCAACACTCACTCTTTGGACCAACGTGACTCCAACCCTGCTCAACCAAAGAGCCACACTGTTGAAAAATACCTTTGCAAGAGCCACAATCTAAGTGGTTTTTGGTAACTGATAATCCACTTCAGGGCATTTTTATCATTTTTCAGATTGCATTCAGAAGTTTTTTTTAGTGATTTATGATCATATTGATTAGATAGAGGTATCATAAAAGTCTGTATCAAATATGATACAACAGACTTTAAGGGGCTTAAGGTGGCAAAAATGGTCAAAAAGCAGCAAAAAAATGGGCGAAAAGGGGTGAAAAAGTGGAAAACTAGTCAGAAAGTAGCAAAAATAGGTGAGAAGTAGGGGTGTGACGAGACACTTATCTCACGAGACCAGACAAGATTTTACACTTTTTTTTATTTTGGAAAAAAAAATACATGGGTGGAAAATATGTCCTTTATACAACTGAAAGTCATAATTGCAGTGAATTCAGGTCTATTCAGAAATGTTTAAGCTAAGTACTGAATAAGCTATCAGTGCCTCCAAACAGTAAGTCCTGTCTAATTCTGATTCAAACTGTACATTTTAACATTCTTTAAATCAAACCTTTCATTTTAAGTCTACAAAATCATTAATTTACTACACTATGCTCTCGCTGCTACAATTACAATAACTATATTTAATATCATATTTAATTATATATAATAAAAGCATTTAGATTGTTTTGAAAGTACTTTAAGCACTGTTAACAGACTGAAGTACAAAGAGCTGCATCAGTAAAATTAAACTATCTCTCATCCTTTTTAAGGACATCCATATTTTAAACACTCAAAAGAAATATTTCTGTCAATAACACGTTTGCTGTTATTTCGAGAAATAGATTATTTTATCGCTTAGTGGTGACTTTTTCTCAGATGAGCTTTGACAGTGTTGGACACCACACAGATGAGCGGTATGTGTGTGCGTTGGTGAGCGAGTGTCTCTGCTTTGTCTGCTGTCTGACAGCAAGCAGGGCGCATTTAACTGGGGTTAAAACTCCGTTCTTTGGAGCTAACAGTGGACTCTATGGCGCTCAAACAGAGTTTGTTTTGCTGTTTGCAGCTGCAGTAAACGGCCCATCACACTACCCACGTTAAGCTTCTGGCTGATCATTCGCACAGCCAACAGCTGATGGATGTGTGACTGACAGACGGTGAGACGAGAAGGAGACATGAGGAAGCAGCGACTCAAACTTTCAAAGTCACAAAAAGCGTCACTAAAAGTGAGTCTGTGCCCATACACGAGCTATAAACGCTGTATTCTCCTCATGGAGACTGCACAGGTTACCAGCAGCAGAATCTCATCATTTTGGACCATTTTGATGAACTAAAGGCGGATCATGTGCGGCTCCACGTAGCGCACGCGGAGGAGGGGGCGGGGGTTGAAGCGGTGATCTTAATGGGTCACGGATCAGCTCCGTTTCTTCATTAGCTCACTCACGAACAGTTTTAAAGTCTCCATGGCATCTTTGTGATCGTTTATCATTTCCAGGTGGTATTTTTTTTTCTGTAAGGACAGCTGCTGCTTCTACTGTCTGCACAATATTGATCTTGCAAGACTGATTTTTCCATGACGAGAAATCTCTTGGCATTTTGATCCTGCAAGATCTCGTGGCACGAAATCTCGTCACACCCCTAGAAAGAAGTTACAAGAAAAGGTTGAAAAGTGACTGAAATAGGCAAAATTCAGTCAAGAGTGGCAAAAATGGGCAGAAAATAGGAAACACGTGGTATGTTATGGAAAAGGGTAGCTTAAATGGGCAAACAGTGGGGAAAAAAGTGGGAAAAAGAGCAAAAATTGGAAGAAAAAAGCGGCAAAAAGAAGAGGCAAAAAATTGGTATAAAAGGAAACACGTGGTATTTAATTGCAAAGGGTAGCTTAAATGAATGAAAGGTGGCGAAAAATGGTTAAAAAAGGGGCAAAATATTGGATAAAAGGCGCAAAGAAATTGGGAAAAAGTGTCAAAAAGAAGTTGCAAAAATGGGCAAAAAAATTTGAAAAAAGGGATATTTCATGGCAAAGGTAGCTTAAATGAGGTGAAAAGTGGCAAAAATTGTGAAAATGACAAAAAAGTTTCCCTTGTTAAGGTTTTCTGAGGGAATCAGATTTATAATGAAGACATAAAGAGCCACAAATAATCACAAAAGAGCCCCACGTTGAGTGTCACTGCTTTAGACAGTCTCACACCCATTAGTGCCCGTGGCATCTCAAAATGAGGAGTGGTCAGCCACAGTGGGGTCATCCCTGTGGAGCATGGGTAAAAGATCAGACTTCAGGATCTTTGTGTCTTTTTGCTTGCAGATCACAGAGCCGTACATCCTTTCTGTGCCTCTACTGACCCAACGTACCATTACAACCAGTGTGATAGCACTGGGAGGAAGACTATTCACTATTCCACAAACTTCCACAGTCCCTGTCTACTGTATTGAATGATGTGGCAGGCTTGCCTCTATTAACATGGCGGCGACACACGGAGAAAACCACGAAGAAGACGTTTAGTTCAAGTGACTTCCGGTATTAGAGGACGAGATATGGCAGCACCGTGAAGTGAAGGTCTCTCTCACCCTTCTTCTCAGTAAAAGTAAAAGCATTTAGCCAAACTGGAAGTGTAACCTGCTTTTATTTTGAAAGTTTCTGCAGGTATGTGTCATCCTGACAGCAGTGGTGTCTTAGAGCCAGACTGTATTGAAAGGTGACCATATTTTCTAAATGAGCATTGTGTTGTACTGAAAAAAAGAGTGACACTATAAAGTTCTTAGAAAAATGTTTAGTGAGGGAATAATTTAGTGGAGAAGTATTTATTTTCAAGACTTCTCTGTGCAGCCAGTGTTGCACTAAGGTTTATTTGTTCTGAAGCAGTACTGTTTAATACTGCAAGATAACAGGAAGGAGAAGGTGCATAAAAAAATATTAAAACACACACGATACACTGAAAATGCTCAGTGTGTCCATGAGCATTTATCTGTAGAGGAAATGAAACCTTCATCTTTGTGTGAGGCAGAGAGAGAGGCTCCTTGGTGTACTATTGAAGGTCACTCTCTGTGAGCTGTACAGCAGCCAAGTCCAGGCAGGTACAGATCATTCCTGAATGCACAAATTGAGAGTTTTAAAGGTGACTAAATGTTCTCAGGGACGGATTAGCTTTCTACAGCAAGTTTCCAGTTTCTCGTTCAGAGAAATGAAGTCCGAGCAGCAGCTCTCAGGGAGGTGAGGAGGCTGCAGACTGGCTGATAATGTTGTGATAATGTTCTGTGCGTGCTTTAAAACAGAAGAAGATACTCCACAGGACAGTTTGTTATGTAGATTTCTCCTCAAAGCTCTTTGCAGCATTTTTTCTAACATTCAAAGATTCTGCTTCCCTCCTAGCCCCTGCAGTGTGATAAAAAAGAAAGTTAGGACCATAAAAGGACTTCCTCCAGCTAATCACAGCTGATCACGTTTAAGATTCACTACAGAGCAAAGTTTGCTTTCAATCCATCCTGACACTGGAAATCTATTCATGTTTATACATTCTTCTAGAAAACGAAGATGTTTAAAAAAAGAATAAGGAAGCCCAAGGTGGACAAATATCCATTTATTTGATTAACTGCATGAACAAAACTAACATAAGAGAGGTACACTATATGGACAAAAGTATTTGTCTACACTTCCAGCGTGGTTCTGTGATGATGCCACCTTTGCAATAAGACGGTTGGTAAATTCCATCCCTGCTGGATACTCCACAGTCAGCTGCAGTGATTTTATTAGAAAGTGGAAGAGTTTAGGAACAACAGCAGCTCAGCCAAGAAGCAGAAGACCAGGTAAAATCACAGAGCGGGGTCAGCAACTGCTAAGGATCATGGGTAAAAGTCTTCAAGTCTCTACTGATTCCATAGCTGAAGATTTCTGAACTTCCAATGGCATTAATGTAAACACTAAAACTGCAGCAGGAGCTTCATGAATGGGTTTCCATGGCAACAGCTGCATGCAAGCCTCATATCACCAAGTCCAACGCCAAGAGTCAGATGGAGTGGAGTAAAGCACACTGAAACTGGACTGTGGAGCAGTGGAGACGTGTTCTGTGGAGTGACCAATCATCTTGATGATGGGGGAGTCTGGGTTTGGAGGATGCTGGGAGAACGTTACCTGTCTGACTGTGAAGTCTGGTGGAGGGTATGGGGCTGGTTTTCAGGGTCTGGTCTAGACCCCTTATCTCCAGTGAAGGCCGATCTTAATGCTTCAGCAGACCAAGACATTCTGGACAATACTATGCTTCCAACTGTGTGGCAGCAGGTTCTGTTTAGTGACTACAAGCTAGCCCTTCTGGTCCAACATCAGTGTCTGACCTCATGAGTGCTCTCCAGAATGAATGGGCACACATTCCCACAGAAACACTCCAGAATGTTGTGGAAAGTCTAACAAGGGTGGAGGCTGTTAGAGCTGCAGAAAGGGGCCAACTCAAGATTAAAGTGCATGGACAGTTCCTGTTGGTGGAATGGTCAAGCAGCCGAATACTTTTGTCCATATACTGTATCAAGGTTGTCATATTTTGAATCATTCCCACTGACCGAGCTGCTGAGCGCGAGAACTTGTCATGTGGTCATGTCTTTGTTTTCAGTCATTTTTTTTCAGTTGAACATCTGCCAACAGAAGCCAGAGTCCTGGCAGAAACCCGTGTAGTGATTCTTCCTCAGGCTGGGATTTCAGAGGAGAATCCTCGCTGATGTCTGTGGTGAGCACTAAGGGATGCCCACTCTTCTGCAGAGCAGTGGCAGTCTGACAGTCATCACAGCAATCTGGATGAAAGAAGCAAAATGAACCTTAAACACAGCAAAATCATATCCCAGAGATTTCTTCTCTCAAATGGACCACATTTTTGTATTTTGAGCCATTGAGAAAAATGGACACAAAGGGGATGAATCTTAAAGCCAGTAAAATTAGACTTTATTTGGTGTTTCCTGATTCCTCCTGCAGTAAACACAGACCAACAAATGAAACTAGAGGTCAGATACTTCACAGGGCTTGTCACAGGACTAAACATCTTTATTATTATCTCAAAGAAAGCTCTTTACTCTGTTTACAAAGATTAAATCATTACGAGCTCGTTTCTGTTCCTATAGCCAGCTATTATGAGATAATAAAAGAACCTCTCATGGGTCATAGTGGTAAATGATTGATATCCACTTCACAATGTTAAAGAGATTATAAGAATAAAGGCAAACAGAGAAACAGCAGCTAACAGCTTTTTTCTATAAAAGGAGGAAAAAAAACATCTCAGAACTAAACAAGAACAAGTGGGACAAAAAGGTTTTCAAAGTGGAGGGTGGTCCACCTGGATGAGGTAGATCTCCTCATACCTGGATGAGGTAGATCTCTTCAAACCTGGCTGAGGTCACAGACCCCTTCATACCTGGATGAGGTAGACCTCCTCATACCTGGATGAGGTAGATCTCCTCATACCTGGATGAGGTAGACCCCCTCATACCTGGATGAGGTAGACCTCCTCATACCTGGATGAGGTAGATCTCCTCATACCTGGATGAGGTAGACCTCCTCATACCTGGATGAGGTAGACCTCCTCATACCTGGATGAGGTAGATCTCCTCATACCTGGATGAGGTAGACCTCCTCATACCTGGATGAGGTAGATCTCCTCATACCTGGATGAGGTAGATCTCCTCATACCTGTTTGAGGTCACAGATCCCCTTATACCTGGATGAGGTAGACCTCCTCATACCTGGATGAGGTCACAGATCCCCTCATACCTGGATGAGGTCATAGACCCTCTCATACCTGGATGAGGTCACAGACCCCCTTGTACCTGGATGGGGTCACAGACCCCCTCATACCTGGATGAGGTCACAGACCCCCTTGTACCTGGATGGGGTCACAGACCTCCTCATACCTGGATGGGGTCACAGACCCCCTCATACCTGGATGAGGTCACAGACCCCCTCCTTTCTTGTATTTAAATGCATTTTTCTGTAATCATAACCACAAACATCTACACCTGGTACTGATGCTCCAGTATTCACTGTGAGATCTAACTGTGGCCTAGTAGCATTCTTTTGCCCTGGTTTCACATTAAAGGCCATGAACAGGCCCTCCATATGTGCTAGTTTTGTAATTTTGGCAATGTCTGGCTCCTTTTGGAGGCATAAAGTAGGATAATTAGTTATTTTTGAGTCTTCTAGTAGGTGGCCTCTGCTTCTTCATCCTTTCTGCTACATTGACTTGGTGCAGGTCATGGCATGGTTATGAGGTCTGAGGGCAATGGGCATGTCCACATTAATTCAGATTCAGATTCTCTTTTTTATCCCATTAGTTTTGCAGCTGAAGCATAAAAAAGACACCATACACAAGGGCAGCATCAGAGGTGAAAAAACGACCCCACTCAAAACAAAAGGAACAAAGTTTAACAATAATGGTGCTAGGTGAAGATGTGCAATGATAGTGCAAGCGTTTAGTGAATGAACTGTGTTGGGATCATAGTTAAGATGTTACGATGACAATGCTCACCTTATAAGAAAAAGGCATTCAGGGTTTTTTGGCAGGTTACATTTGACTGAAACAGAAATAAATTAAACATAGGGATGATATAAGAGGCATATCAGTATCTGCAGATATGTACACAGCTGCCCATACTGACAGAAGATATGTCCACCAATCATGTCAGCAGTTTAAATAAACCAAACGTACCTTCAGGTGTAGGTGTGCACACATCCAAGGCAGCCCACTGAGAGCCCTGGACATTTAGAATGAAGTGTATTTGGGCAGAACCAAAATAAAGGTGCCAGAGACCGGGGACCCCCACTGTACCTGAAGGCAAGCCATGAACATTCAAGAATTGACAAGGTCGTCCATGAGGGGGTGGACTGGGTTTCTGGGACCCAGCAAAACTGGGGACCCTTGGAGGTCAGCAAAACCATGGTCCTTTGGGAGGTTGAGCTATTTAATATACGTACATCTGAATAATAACCACTCTATCAAAGAAACAAATATCTTTATTTATTCATTTAGCCTTCTTCAGCTGAAAAAACTTGTTAAAAATATAATTTAGATGGGTTAAAAGTGGAAAAAACAAGATAAAAGTGGGGAAAAAAATAACCAAAAATTGGTTAAAGTGGCAAAAATGGGCACAAAAAGTGGTAAAAGGGCATTTAAAGTGGCTGAAATGGCTTTAAAGGGCAAAAAACTAGTGGACATTAGGTGCAAACATGAGTTAACTGTGGTTAAAATGGGCAAAAAGGGGTTATAAAAGGGGGTTGATAGAGGCAATCATGGGTCAACAGAGGCAGCAATAGGCAGAAATTAGCAAAAATTGGTTTAGAATTGGCAAAAACAAGCAGAAAAAAAGTGATGGCTAGGGTTTAAAATGGACAAAAAAAATTTTCAAGTGGCAAAATGTGCTAAATTTGGCTAAATTAGTGTTAAAAAGTGATGAAAAGGGTTAAAAGTTGGTAAAATTGGTGTAAAGTGGCAACCGTGTTATCTAAAAAAATATTCTTAGTTTTTCAAGGCATCTGGTGACCCCTTCTCAGTGTCTAGGTTGAGAACCACTGTGGATCAGTAGAGTGGTTGTCCTGCATCAGACGGTCGTGGGATGTCTCCTGGTGATCTTTGCAGTAAAAGACTGCTACTGTCGTTAGCTAAACATCAGCAAACATCTAAAATAATGCATCCCTCATAAAATGTGTCTTTCTGTAGCTTTAATGAAAATGTGTATTATTTGGGCTAAAGAATAAAATACACTGACCGTAACTTTGCTGATCTCCATGGGCCCTCTGTTGGGCGTGACCCCTTTGCCCCCCCATGGGCATCCTTACTCGTATCCAGTTTATCTGAAGAACATATGATGCTAAAACTATGACTGCGCTCTGTCTTCACAGCCCAACATCTGAAGGAAAAAGTCCTGGCATCCCCCTGATCCAGCACCAGAGCCATGAAGCAAAATAAAGTCGTGCCCGTGGAGTTTTCTGGATGATCGAGCACCTTAAGGCGGACAACAAGGTCCCCAAATGAAGTGACCTGTAACCCTGATACGACACAAACAGAGAGGGGGGGAGACCTTCAGGGACACAGAAACCAAACGCTCCACTGACCCAGGAAACATGGCGGTGTGTTGGTGCCTTCGTCAGCCTGAGGGAGACCGGAGCATCACCAGCTCTTTAATAATGATTCTAAAGAGCAGCTTTCTGCTTCACAAGCCTCCAACTCTTTAAATGAGCATGACAACACGTTCTTCTCTCACTGAGTTAAACTACAGCACAGCTCCTCTTCAGTATTTATAGGTTTCTGAGTTTTGTGACAAACTAAAGTAGGTCAGGTCGAGTGGAATATAAAAAATATACAAAAACAGAAGAATCTACTGTCAGGTGCAGTGAAAGATTTTGAGCTCCAGGCTTCAATATCTGATTCAAAAGTCAGAAAAAAATCTTGTGCAACATGTCAGTCAGGTTTCAGCCGCACTGTACAACAAATCCTGGGAAGAAGGAGGAAAGTTCTGGAGGATAAGTGAGCGGAACGTCTGTAACCATGGATGTGCAGAAAAGTCACAGTATAAAGTTTGAAAGAAAGCATGACGACATTTTAGGAAAGATTTAAACTACATAAATAAAGAAGTCAGAACAAATGAGTCAGGTTTGGTACAACAAAAAAGTCACCTGAATATTCCAACAGAACATTTTTCAAACACACAACAATGAACTGATATAGATGTAGATATAGACATATATAATATTAATACACTATTGTTCCATGAAGAGGAATTTCAGTGTGGCTTTAGATACGTTCAAGATTAACGGTACCATTAATGAGCTGCTGATATTTACTCTGTTTTGATCCGGTATCACCAGAATCACTCTGGTAGTCTCAGTAAACGTACTCTGTGGCATTAATGTCTCAGAGGAAACCGATCAATTCTTAAAGCCAGGAAACGATCGGCAGAGTAGAATGTTTAACAGAGCGTCACCAGTTAATCCGACACCAGTTAAACCGTGACTCTGGTTGTCAGGGGCGTAGCTAGGGAGTTTGGGTGTGGCTTTTACACACACATACACACACACACACATATATGTATATATTTTATGTATTTTTGAAGCCTAATTTCCACATGTAGGAGCAATATATTTACTGTGGTTAAATTGAACTTACTTGCATTATTTTGCAGACTACACCATGTGGACAATTTTAAGGGGGAGCAGCCCCCCCAGTATTTATTTCACGCTCTTTGATACAATTTCAGTCGGTTGACCGATTCATTTTGTCACTTTTGATTCAATAATGACAGACATTACTGAGAAAAAAAATAAATAAAAACACACTTTTCATTGCAGGCTCCCTCCCTACTGTGGGCCAGGGTATTCAGCACCCTTTCCCCCCTGTGCTACGCCCCTGCTGGTTGTTTACATCAGACAAAATAACACGCGTTCAAACTTCAGGCTGTTTTGTTACCTCTGACATTAAAATAAAAACATTTAATGAAGTATTTGATGATCATTTGAAATGTGTCACTCTTTATAGGTTTTTAGATTCTTTGTGAGCATTGCATTAAATCATAAATTTAACATAATATTAACAATGTGACAGTTTCAGCCCTCTGTAGGGCCACAAACCATAAGAGAAGAACTAAAGCTAACAAGCTGGGAAGTGTCCTTTCTCTGATATCCAATACGATGACATTTCTAAATGTATTACAGCCGACACAGATATATAAATGTAGCTCAGAGCTAACATTTGACTCCTAAAGACAAACTTTAGAGTTAAAGGAATGAGGGCGGACAGAGAGGAGGACTTCAGCTGATAACAGTCTGATGGTCCCACCTGAAATCTCCTCAAACTTATTCGGAGATATGGCTGACATTTACTGAAAATCTACTGGATGAAAATATCAGCAGACCTGGTCATACCTGTGGGTGCTGATACCATTCGGATAAAGAGTCAGATAAATAGATAATAGATAGATAAAAAGTGGCAAAAAATATCACCAAAAAACGGCAGACGTGGGTTCAAGCGGCAAAAACGGGGCTTATTAAGTGGTAAAAGAAGATTCAAAAGTGGCTTAAATGGCGTTAAAGTGGCAAAAATTGGTAAAAAAAAATATGGTGAAAATTTTAATAGAAAAACTTGTGAAAAACAAACTGTGAAATGTGACCAAAAAAAGCGGTAAAGAGGGATTTATATTGGAAATAATGGGTCTCAGCCAACAACAGACTGAGAGTGTCAAGATTTGTTTTAGAAGAGGCAAAAACAGGCAGGAAGGAGTGATGGAAGGGTTTAAAATGGACAAAAAACGGGGTTAAAGTGGCAAAAATGTGTTAAAATTGACAAAGTGGTGGGGAAAAGTGATGAAAACAGTTTAAACTGGGCAAAATTGGTGTAAAAGTGGCAAAAGTCCCATTTTTTTAAGGCGTCTGGAGAGCCCCTCTCAGTGCCTTGTGGCCTCCAATGGGGTCCCAACCCCAATGTTGGGAACCTCTGATTTAAGGGTCCTGAAATGACTTTGACTTTAAATAACAACAAATTAGAACTTTTGGGTGTTTCTGCTATTCACAGGTGTCTTTTTTTGTCTGAGTAAATGTGCCAGGTTCTGACTTAAGGGCTCTTGAATAACCTTGAACATCTCTGTAATGACCTCTATAACCCTGCCACCACAGTCATGAAGCAGCTGTACTGTTCATCTCTTCACACATCGGGCTGTCAGACTGACGACTCCATTAAGGCTGAGAGCTGAGAAAGAGGCCGACTGTTGTACAAACACACAGAAACACAGTGACACACTGCTGAGACACTCAGACACGCAGCAGCAGCCTCTCATCATATGGATGACACTTCAATCTAAATACAAGCTAATGAAAGAACCTCCCTGGCACTATTGACATGTAATCCCCGGCCCTGGGAGAGGGAAGCTGTCATTCTCCTTCCACAAGCAAATCTAAATGGCCACAAATTTCAATACGCAGTTTGAAGGAATTGGATTTATGGCGTATCAGCAGAAATCCAAAGATAAGAGTGGTGTGGTGCAGGTATTTGTCCCCGTGGCGCTGCCTTCTGTCATCGATTTTTCCTGCAGGATTATTATTCGGGTTCCTTCAGCGACTGGAGGCAGGATATGGGCCAGAGCCTACCTTCCCTTCAGCAAGATCATTCCCATTCATAACCCCTTCCAAATGAGTTATTGACTCCCAGAGGCTCTCTGCCATTCTCAATCAGAGGCTTTTACTTACTATTTATACACCTCTGGTCTCCAAACGTGTGTCTCTCAGCAGCAGGGGGGAGGTAGAGACATCTGGAAGACTCACAGGGAAATAAAAGCATCCAGGTAACAGAGCTGCTGGCTGCCATGTTGGAGATCCAGAGGTTTACCTTCATGTACAGCTGGCAGAGTGGAAGAAGCACGGTTTTACCTGAAATGATGCTGATAGTATAGTAAGTATCAGAAACAATGGCTGTCATGACTGAGTAGCTCATTTCAGCTACAGGGCGTTGACTTTTAAAGAAAAACTATACACTTTATGTTCAAAGAAATGGGCTGGGCTGCACGGATACTATGTTTGGAGCATTAAAGGTCACATATTTGACCCTTTAAAGACAAGTTTATATTGGTCTCAGAGGTCCTTAGACCATGTCTGTGAAGTTTGTGGCTGAAAAACACTCCAGTATTTCATTTTTGCATGTTTAAAAACTCCTCTGTTTCAGCCCTGCTCAGAACCAGCTGTTTCTGTGTCTGTGGCTTTAAATGTTAATGAGCTGTCTGACTCCACCCCTCTCAGAATATGGATGTGGCACTCCCGATCAGGAGAGGAGGGTGGAACTGTCTTCCAAGTGAGGAGGGCCACCCTGACCTGGGGGCGGGGCTAACTCCCCACATGACATCATGAGGGGAAATGTGAGAATGGCTTGTATCAGCACACATTTTCTGAAAGCGGGGGGGGGGGGCCGTAGCACGGACCGGTAGCTGGTGCTGGTACTTTCTACTGAAACAACACACATGCAGCTACTCCTGATGATCCTGAACTATGAAGAGTGAAAATGGAATGAGTGTGCGCAGAAATATCTCTGCTCTCGGATAAATTCCAAAATGTCAGATTACATAACAGACGAGAATGACGGTGCCATTTTAAAACTGTTGTCAGGCACCAAAAACACAAAGAGCAAAAACATTAGTGTCTTCAGCTGAAACAGTCATGAAAACATCCGTCCTCATGGTCCATCATAACTGCAAGGGATGGAGATCAGAGCTCAGGTACATAGATTTAAAAAAAATGATCTTTTAGAGCGAACCTTTGCAGTCACCATAGGTAACCACGCTTGCTCTACCTCTACCCTTACCTGCGGGGTACTGCAAGGTTCGGTTTTAGGTCTGATTTTATTTGCCATTGATGCTGCCCCTTGGTCAAATAATTCAGAATCATCAAGTCTCCTTTCACTGCTATGCAGACGACACACAGATATACCTGCCCCTGAGACCTGAGGACCCTGGAGGCCTAGCTGCTGTTAAAGACTGCCTGTTTGACATTAACTGTTGGATGGCACAGAACTTTCTACAACTAAACACCTGCAAATCTGAAATAATTCTCTTCAACTTAGAAAGTCCCTCAAACACAAGTAATAACAGTTTGATTCTAACCTCACTTTTGCAGCTCATATCAACAAAATCACAGCCATGCCTCTTTCACTTACACAGTATCTCCAAATTAAATCCCATCCTCTTCCAGTCAGAGATGGAAAAAGTCATCCACGCTTTCATTGTCTCCCGTCTAGATTACTGCAACTCACTTCTTTCTGGTATTACCCAAAAATCTCTTTCCTGCCTCTGACTTGTCCAGAATGCAGCAGCTAGGCTTCTAACTGGTTTTAACATCAGATCACCCTATTTTAGCGTCTTTACACTGGCGTCCTGTTAGTTTTAGAATTGATTTCAAGATTTTACTCTTCACTTTTAAAGCACTAAAGGCTCCAATATATGAAACAGAACTTTTAACCCCTTATGAGCCAGCCCACACCCTGAGATCCTCAGGTGGGGCCCTCCTGGTCGTTCCACAGTCAAGACTAAAGGTGACTAAAGGCCTTCTCCATCAGGGCCCCTCGACTTTGGAACAACCTGCCTGAGGAGGTAAGGTTTGCAGAAACAGTCACTGCTTTTAAATCACTTCTTAAAACTCATTTTTATAGACTTGCTTTTATGTGATGTCTTCTTCTTACTCATTCTTATTCCTTTAATCATTGTTCTACCTTTTTATCTCCACTTTTATTGTTACCATTACTGCTACTTTTGCTGTTTTACTGTTATTACCTCCGCCAAGGAGGTCATGTGATCGGGTGGGTTTGTTAGTTCGTTTGTTTGTTTGTTAGCAACATAACTCAAAAAGTTATGGATGGATTTGGATGAAATTTTCAGGAAATGTCAGAAATGGCACAAGGAAGAATTGATTGGATTTTGGGAGTGATCAGGATCACCGTCTGGATCCAAGATTCAGTACTATTGGGAGATAGGGCTAATGGCGGAGGGCTGCACTGTTACCACTTTACACCAGGAGATGGCGGACATGAGTAACTTCAATCCCAGCAGCATTTGTGGGTGTGTTTCTATTCAAAGTTTTGGAGTTTATAGAGTTTGAAAGACACACGCCCGATGGAGGAGACGAGTCGGAGCATAACAGAGAGAAAGACAGCGAACCGTAGCGAGAATACTCACAATGCTAGGAGGAATAGAGGAATATTCACCCTCTGCCATGACTTCCAGTCGTCCAGTGAGACCATGGGTGAGACTGTCAGTGCATCTGTTGGCACCAGCAGGCAATGCTTCCTCCATGACAGTCCACCCGTAGCGAAGCCAATGCTTTGCCTCACTGTGTAATTAGCGAATAAGATTTTGGTAGTGATCCAGATCACTGTCTGGATCCAGGAATTTTTTAAAGGATTCTTTACTGTTGGGAGATAGGGCTAATGGTGGAGGTCTGAGCTCTCCGAATGCTTCTCTAGTTATTATTGTTCCTATTATTTCATTACCTCGTCTGATCTTTAGCTTGTTTAAATTCTTTTTATTTTTCTTATTTGTGTTTTAATATCTCTTACTCCTCTTGTTGTTTTGATTTTCTAAATCCATGATCTTTAGTTTTTATTTAGGCAGTTCCTGCCTACATTTATTTTTCCTCTACAATTTTATGTCTCTTAATGTTTTTTAGCTCTTATTGTTTCTCTTTTACTTGCCTTTTAAAACTTCAGTCTCCTTGCTGTCAGGTTTTGTGGCTGGGTTCCTGTGTTGGCCGGGGACTCGTGGGTTCGTATGATGTCTCGTGACTTCCTGGTTCTTGTGATATCTCAAGGTGTCTTGTTCTAATGACGTCTTAGGCTTCTCAGTTCTAGTGATGTCAATACTCGTATGATTTTTTTGGATTTTTTCTTCTAATCATGTCTCATGTTGTCTCAGTAATAATGTTTAGGTTGGGGGTTTGATCTTGTTTAGGTTCTCTTACCTTTAGTGTTCTCTTGCGTTAATGTGTTGCTGTCATTATCTCTTGTTGGGTTCTGCTGCTTTGTTTTTTCTGCATGTTAAAGCACTTTGTAAACCCTTGTTTGTAAAAGTGCTATATAAATAAAGTTATTATTATTATTAGAAACCTAGTTTGTATTTCCCAAAACCTCAGAATCAGCAACTTTTCAGCTTCAGTTCTGCTGTCAAGTCTCACAGGATCTGTGATTTAATGTCATTCCTTTTCACTGGTGCACAAATGTGGGCCTATGTCAGCTCTAAGAGATTAAAGCCTGTCAGATCAGGGCTGTGCATCAAACTGAATCAAATTGTGTTACCTTCAGCTGAAGAAGCTGAGGTGGGAGAACTACATCACTGTCTTCAGCTGCTGCAGGACCGGTTCCTCCCATCTGCTCAGATCAGCACTGAAAAGTGCTCCCAAACTGTTCAGCAGGTCCTATTTGTTAAAATTTTGATCCAATGTATAAAACAGTTGATTAGCAGGCTTACAGAGCAGACTGATGGTTATGTGATGAGTCTTTGTCCCTCAGTAAAAGTGACTAACAGGTAAATGTCAGAAATGCCACGATGTGTTCAAGGATGCCACATGGCAAAGTCAGGAGGGACCACACCTTGACCACGCCTCTTCCTGTGTTTCTATCAGTTCAAACCTGCCCATCTCCTCCACTCCCGTTCTCATAGTCCACAACCCTCAACTATTGCCTAAGTTAAAATATTCCCTAACATATCAGCGCTGACTTTGGGAATGATCTTTGTTGTTCCCTCAGCAGCTGTCAGAACATGTAGAAATATATCCAATATTTCAGCCTTGGCCCTGGAAAGCACAGAGTCATCGTGGCACCAGGAAGCAGCTCTTAGCATGCTGTGAGTCAAGAGCAGGACAGACCACAAGGATACGATGGTCAGAGCAGAGGACGGCGTGTCATGACAAGTCCTGGGTTGTATTACCGTCAGGGCGATACAGGGAAGGGATCTGGTCACTGCCGTCCTCGGTGTGGGACAGGACGTCTCCATCACTGTGAGCCTGCACAGAGAGTCACCTCCAGCTCAGCCCCAGTCAGCAGCCAGACTCAGCTAATTACATCCACATACACGCAGTATCTGGAGAACCCACGGCAGCCAGGCAGACTTTCTGTTTCAGTCCCGGGGAAGGAGGCCGAGCAGCGGCTTTTGGAATAATCATTTGATGTGGCACATTAACCGTCTTCATGCGAGGCGGTATCATGAGCCTGAGAGGAGTATGGCATGCTTCCTCCTGCCTCGCTCACCCAGAGAGACGGAGCATCTAAAGCCAGCCATATCAGAAAAACACACACTTTGCACGGGGGGGCTTAACGCCTCGCCACCGCTCACCAGCTCCCACTCGCTTTGTTCCCCAAAATGTGAAATGATATATATATTTTATCCATGTAACTGATTTTGCCAGCCTGAGATAGTTTCAAATTTCTATAAACTGGCTTTGAGTGAAATATGAATATTTTAAGCAGCTTAGCACTGATTTAAATATATTTACCAGCAGTGTGCTGGCTGTGGGCCAAGACACAGTGTAATGCTCACAAAGCCACCACCGCTAAACTCAATTTGAGAAAGCTGATAATTCAGACTGGCAGCGCTGGGCCAAATAAAGTCATTTAAGTAAAATATTTCATTTTCTCCTGCTTTGTAATAAGAGCAAGCAGAATAACACAGATAGGAGCCGACATGGTGGGAACATGGAGGAGTGAAAATGAGGCAACAAAAACAACTAGCAGACCAGTACGGGCTGTTAGTTCCTCCTCCTCTACTGGTGTCAGTGTTACATCTGAGTAAATCAGACAGCCATGTTGGCATCTGAGCCATAGAGGAGCTGCAGAAACACTACTTAGTCCAAATACTGGGCTGGTTACTGCGGTGGCTCCCATAGTGGTGGTTGGGGCCCCAGGGGGGGCTGCAGCACACCAATGGAGGGGGATTTAAGCTGAGAAGAAGGAGTAAAAACTACTATTAATGTTTAGACCAGTGATACTCAACATGTGGCTCTTTTGTGATTATTTGTGGCTCTTTTATGTCTAAATTTTAAACATAATTTCCCCAGAAAACCTCAAAAAAGGGAAACTTTTTGCCATTTTCACCATTTTGCCACTGTTCACCCATTAAAGACCCATTTTTCCACATTATTTGCCCATTTTTGCAACTTCGTTTTGACACTTTTATCCCATTTTTGCCCTTTGCACCATTTTTTTTTTGCCAAATTTTGCCCATTCAAGCTATCTTTTGCCATTAAATACCACTTTTTTCTATTTTTTTGCCCATTATTGCTAATCTGACTGCTTTTTGCACATTTAAGTCAATTTTCACTCATTTCTTTGCCAAGTTTTTGCCACATTTTGCCCATTTAAGATACCTTTTGCCATTAAATAGGGCGTCGACCCCCTCCAGCGCTGGTACCCCCTATCCAGCTGTGATATTTTAGGTCACAGTCTGGTATTGCACAGTTTAGCCTAGTGGTTCTACACTGGTCTAGTCAGGCCCCACAACCACCTCCTGAGTGACAAATCAGGACCCAAAGTTCCTACATTTTCAGTTCCAGCTGAATGTTTTTGATGAAAAATGGACATTTTGGACCTAAAAAGATGGAACCAAACAAAGAGATGGAGACGAGTCCTTCAAAATAAAAGCACATCATAGACTTTGTGCTGCATAATTTCGTCATGACAACCCTCTAGAAATGGCTTAAGGACCCACTTTGGGTCTCCAGCCACCAGTTGAGAACCAAGGGTACAGCTGACTGTTGAATCTGCAGTGAAACGGTTCTGGCAGTGTGTCCCACGTACAGAGGCTTTAGTCCTCAAAGCCAGCAGCCTGGGTTCAGGGTTGATCTGTGGCTCCTTTCTTACATGTCATTCCTCTCTCTCTCTCTCTCTCTCTCTCTCTCTCCCTCTCTCTCTCTCTCTCTCTCTCTCTCTGGTTTCTGACTCAATCTACAGTCTTATCTCTTCAATAAAGTAGAGATGTTCCAGTACCAGAGCATCAGGTATCTGCAGAGATCCGGTCTGACACCACTCTACGGTTTAGAGATCCCATAATCCCATAGCAAATTCCTAAAAATTTGCAAAACATTCTCCAAATTTTAACGACAAAGACGAAACATCTAAACATTAAATCTTTGAACATTTCTATGTGAATTTTTCCGCATTCTAAGGAAGGACACCCACCTCTAAATTCCAAATCAAATTCCTAAAAAAATTCAAATTAATTTCCTTGATTTCCATAAAAATTTGAAAACAAATGTTCCTATATTCCCATTAATACACCTAAAGAAAAATTCAAAGCAATGTTGAGGCAATTTTTCTATGCTGCTGAAGAGAAATGCAGTAGAGACATCTGCCAGCTGACAAAAAGGTTTAATTTCTTGCAAGAAGGTCAGGCGACACACACACTAGCGGTCAGTATGCCGAGAAAGACCCAGAACATGGGGAGACTAAAACATTTATGCTTGAGGACCCCCCCAGTCTGGCAGTCTGGACATCACAATTTAAAACACAAAAGGGCCTTTGGATTCAGTCATGGGCTCCAGGTTTAACAACTATTCAGGAACTAGCATACTCACCTTTTGTTGCTTCATGTTTGCATACGCAGTAAAGTTGAAACCTTCCTAGCCCTATCGTTTCCCCATGTCTGTGAGAGGATAGGATCCATAGAAAAGAGAATGGTAGGGGGTGCTGGGGGAAAGAGGTGAGACAAAGAAGCTAAAATCCCAATACAGCAAATTTCCCCAAAAACCTGCCATCCAACTCTCCAAAATGTAAAACATTTATGCTGAATTTCCATGAGAATACTTGAATATTTCCAAGTAAATTTGTCCCAGATTTTAAGTAAATTCCTTAAACTTTGGTGGACATTCTGGACAAATACCTCAAAAGATCTAAAGCAGAAATTATTATTATGTAAGAAAGTTAAAATGTTGTGTCCTCATATGTGCACACAGGGCCTTAGGAGGGTCTAATGAGAGTGTGTGCCGGTGTCTTGCTGCTAAAACAGAGAGGTGAGACAAAGGCATGTTAGCTGTCTAAGGAGAGGGCTCTGTGCTTTATTATTTCTTGCAGAAATTAGCACAATGGGCAGATATCAGCCATGAAGATACACAAGATAAGAAAAAATGGATTTATTTGGGCTTTTCAGTCCAGTAGCAGTGGAGATTTTTCTTTGGTTACGCTCTAAGCTCATTGCAATAAAAATGTCTGTGGGTTACAGGTAGGGCTGAAAATAGTAGAAATATTTTTCCTTCTTGTATTATTCCAAACAAGTCGCATCACTTCCTCAGGCAAGAGAAGGTTCCTCCCTGCAACAATGAAAAAATAGGCTTTTTTACAAAGTAGACCTATTTCTATCAGTGGCATTCAAGCATGCAGTGTTGCTTTGTTTAAAATATCACATATGGCTGGAAAGACACGAGCAGTAAGCACCGACATCTTCATAAAAAGTGAGCAGTGTGTGTCTGTTTAAATAAGGCGGTAAAGCTGCTCCTTCACAGGAAATCATCATAAACTGCAGGAACAAGTGAAGGGGAAGTGCTGCCATGCTACAACTTGTGCTCTGCTGCCAAGGGCATGAAAAGAGTCACTGACACATCACATGCTTGACTTACTCTCAATGAAGGATGATACAATGAGTGTTGCCATTCTGTGAAACCGCTGAACTTCTTTCCGTCTCAGCAGACATGCCTGCTGGCTCAAGACAGGTTCCCAAGGACTGCGTAACGAGGAATATTCACTGGCTCTGCTTTTCTCTCAGACGTCAACATTGATTTCATTCAGACCCTACACGGGTTTGTAAAAGTCTGCAGGGGAACATCTGCAGTGACTGTGGGGTTCACAAAAGACAGCTGAGCATTTAGCTGATAAGACTAAATATAAATAGGGCCATAACACTTTACTTAAACTGCATGACAGTTACACACATGCATGTCAAAGGCAAGTTCAAATAATCGGCACAATCATCCTCAGCCATCAGGAGGACCACAGCCTCTGTGTGCATGGACACAACCATCGGGCAAACAGCGCCCTGACACCACAGAATCTTCAGCAACAAGGGAAATGTTCACCATAACATCAAACCACCAACAGAGACCATCAGTGAAGTCAGCCAATGCCACATTCATGCCAGGAGATCTAGCCCCCTCCCTCTTATATTAAGGTGTATAATTTAAGTGGTCTAAGATTGAAAGAGTACTGAGCCTCAGTGTAGTAATGCTGGAAAAATCTAATTTCTTGACCAGTCACAAAAGCTTTACACAGGGCAAATGATAATCTGCACAAATCAAGACAATCTGAATGCATCCCCTGTATGTCTACAGCGGGGCTTTTGTTCACTTCCTGAAACCCAAAAAAAGCCAGGCCCAGAGCGATGCAGAGTAACAACTGACAATCATACTGAGCTCTACAGTCAAATGCACTATAGTGCCTGTCCACAGGAAGGACTTGGCCCCTGAAAACAGAGTAAATAGGGCTCTCCCTAGATCACGGGTTCTCAGCTGATCCAGCATCAGTTGATGACAAATCATGACGCACATTTCTAGAACGTTTCAATCATAACCAAATATTTTTAATAAAAACTGGATAGTTTGGACTTGAGATGGAACAAAAGAGACTGAGATACACTATATTGCCAAAAGTACTCGCTCATCTGCCTTGACTGGCAAATAAACTTAAGTGACATCCCATTCTTAATCCATAGGGTTTAATATGACGTGGGTCCACCCTTTGCAGCTATAACAGTTTCAACTCTTCTGGGAAGGCTTTCCATGAGGTTAAGGAGTGTGTTTACAGGAATTTTTGACCATTCCTCTAGAAGCGCATTTGTGCAGTCACACACTGATGGTAGACGAGAAGGCCTGGCTCTCAGTCTCCGCTCTAATTCATCCCAAAGGTGTTCTATGGGGTTGGGGTCAGGACTCTGTGCAGGCCAGTCAAGTTGATCCACACCAAACTCTCTCATCCATGTTTTTATGGACCTTGCTTTGTGCACTGGTGCACAGTCATGTTGGAACAGGAAGGGGCCATCCCCAAACTGTTCCCACAAAGTTGGGAGCATGGAATTGTCCAAAATCTCTTGGTATGCTGAAGCATTCAGAGTTCCTTTCACTGGAACTAAGGGGCCAAGCCCAGCTCCTGAAAAACAAGCCCACACCATAATCCCCCTCCACCAAACTTTACACTTGGCACAATGCAGTCAGACAAGTACCGTTCTCCTGGCAACCGCCAAATCCAGACTCGTCCATCAGATTACCAGATTGAGAAGTGCGATTGGCAATTGGTCACTCCAGAGAAGATGTCTCCACTGCTCTAGAGTCCAGTGGCGGCGTGCTTTACACCACTGCATCCCACACCTTGCATTGCACTTGGTGATGTATGGCTTGGATGCAGCTGCTCGGCCATGGAAACCCATTCATGAAGCTCTCTACCACTGTTCTTGAGCTAATCTGAAGGCCACATGAAGTTTGGAGGTCTGTAGCCATTGACTCTGCAGAAAGTTGGTGACCTCTGCACACTATGACCTCAGCACCCGCTGACCCCGCTCCATCATTTTATGTGGCCTACCACTTGGTGGCTGAGTTGCTGTGGTTCCCAATGGCTTCCACTTTGTTCTAATACCACTGACAGTTGACTGTGGAATATTTAGGAGCCAGGAAATTTCACCACTGGACTTGTTGCACAGGTGGCATCCTATCACAGTACCACGCTGGAATTCACTGAGCTCCTGAGATTAAATCGCAGTATGGCCGGCTGCAATTTTATTAAATCCCAGAAGTTGCAATATTTCTTTAACTTGAAATTTGTCAAAATACCAGTTTAATAAATCCATTTTTTGCAGTGATGATTTTATGCACATTATGCAAACATTCAAGTGTCATGTTTTTATAATGGGTTACAAAATCTTACTTTTTGTGCTTTATGTTTGTTTTTTTTTAATCAAAATGAGTGACATAAAAATGATAATGCCCTTTAACAAAGCAAATGAAGTCACATTTGCAATACAAGTAAAAATATTTAGCTCATTCTAAATTAAACTGATGAAGCCTAGCGTTACTGGGGCATGACTTTCGTTACCACGAAAGTCATGCCCCAGCTGTGATCAGCTGGTAGCCAGCCTCACCTCCTCCACCCCAGCCACCTCCTTTATAGCCTAAAGTTTGTTGCACCCCCATATTCAGATTCATGCTACTATGGATTAATTGCTTTGGATATCATTTCATTTTTTTCAATATACATGGTCTTATTTAAGGAATTATTTATTGCTTGAATTTGGCAAAAATACATAATAGTAACCCAAGAATAATCAAATATTAAATTACAATATTTGGGAAAATTTCCAATAGATTATTGCTGCAAATCGTTCAGCCCTACTCCTGAGAGCGACCCATTCTTTCACAAATGTTTGTAGAAACAGTCTGCATGCCTAGGTGCTTGCAGTGATTGGAACACCTGATGTCAATTATTTGGATGGGTGAGTGAATATTTTTGGCAATATCGTGTATATCTTTCAAAATAAAAGCACAAAACTATGGTTTAAATCTCTGGCCCACTGAAAATGGCCTTGCCAACCCCTTTTAGGTCCTTTCTGACCAGCTGAGAACCGATGCGTTAGATGGCTGAATCATTTCAATACAGATGTGAAATCTGTTAGTGCTAAGGCCTGGCTAGCCTTGCTAGCATTTGCAGTAAAGAAGTTCAGAGAGAAGTTACTGTTGGGGTGGAAGGCCTTAGACGACTGCTTCTTTTTCTCTGCTTTTTGGTATCTCAGACTTTAGTCCAAGCCCTGGCATGGTTAACATTAGAAATAACTGCTGCCAGATTCCTTCCATTCGAAGAAAAGTAGGGCTTTATTTTGAAACTGACACCAGAAAACAACACTTTTTTTTAGTTGTTCTGATAAGTAAATGGCAAATATTCAGGTTTTCCAATGAAAGTTGGTCAGCATGGCCTAAATCAAGGATGGGCCATGTATAACTGTCCTTCATGGGCCCTCTTCTTCTGAAAGCTTTCCTCTTTTTTAAAACGTTGATGCATTTTTAATACCTCATGCTTTAAATCCTTGGTTCTCAACTGGTGTGTCAGGACCCAAAAGTGGGCCAGGAAGCCAGTTTCACCGGGTCTCAGATGTGTCCCTGAAATAAAAATACTGTATGTGGCTAAAGTCTATGGTGTGCTTTTATTTATTATTATTATTATTATTATTATTATTATTATTATCTTAAGTTCTAGAAGACAGCCAATGTTTATTCTCAGTTACTCTGGATTTATCATGGTGTCCCTGCTGAGTCCGTCTTATTTAGCAGAGAAAAGGAAGTAGTATGCTAAGACTATAATCTCCTAACAGTCTTCTTTATATATTCAGTTTATTCAGATTAATCCTTGACATTGGAGCTGGGTTTACAGCAGGTTTATCACCCCGCCATTTCTGCAGCATGACATCCAAAGATGTTAGCTTAGCGCTTTGGCAACAGATAAAGGTTGAACTCATGTCCTCAATGTCATAAAGCAGCCTTGGCTTTGCTGCTGCTGTTAATTGAGTTACAGAGAAATGCATACACATGTGTTACAATAAATTGTCAGGCACCGTTTTGGAGTGAAAGACCTTTCCTGCCGAGCACTTACCGAGGAAGAAGTGCTGATGGCAGAGTAAATAAACTACATTTACACTGCAGAGAGGCATAATGGACACAAAGGCACTTGAAGGGGAGCAGCAGTGAATTTCATTCTAAATATACAAAAGCCCTGAGCTCAGCATTATTGGTTTTGTATAGGTGCACATTTGCTCATATGCTGGAACGAGAGAGGGCTCATTTTTGTCCTTTTCTCCTCCCCGCCCGTGTTAAAAAGGGAAGAGATTGATAAAATGGCATGACAGCTCATGAATGAATATTTCAGGGACAGAGGAGGATTTGAAGATCATTTTTTTTAAAAACTCTAAAACAGGAGAAACCCAGTTTGACTCAAACAGCCAAAATGTTCTCATTTATCTGCAGCAGCTCCTGGTTTGTCTCGAAGGTGTCGGATTATGGTTTTCTCATTAAATTAAGAAATAACACCACAAGAAAAGCTGTTAGAAATAAGATTTTGCTATTTCTTAGTCGTTCCCTGGTACCAGTTCTGCATTCAAACCAAAAAAAGAGCAGGAATTTGATGTCCTCTTTGATGGCATCCTTCTTTTTAACAAATATCCTCCCTAGCACCGTTCCATCACATCAGATTAGTTTCCCCTGATTGAGGTCAGACGTAGTTCAAACATCATGCTTCTAATTGAAATGATAGCTTCATCGCTATCTCCGGGTAACCTTGACTTCTAACATTTCTTCTAAATCAGCTCGCTAATTCAAGTAGGGAAGATGTAGAGCCTGTAAACAAATTACCGGAAAATCTGCCATTTGAGCACCAGGATGTGACTCTTAGAGCACGCTGAATGGATCTACACGTTCAGGAAGGAGCTCTCGAGTGGTTTGCATATGATCAGAGGTTTTAACACTCAGTCTACAGATCAGTCAAGTGGAGGAGGATTTTTTCAGCCACAATGTCAGCCTCAGAAGGAGCAAGGCCGCTCCTAAGATGGGGGAAAGGGGCTTGTTTTCATGAGCCCAGTCCTACTGGGGGCTCTGGAGTAGGGCTGGGTGATTAAATGGCAGTATGGTCTGCTGCAATTTAAATATCACAGAAGTTGCAATATTTCTTTGACTTGAAATATGTCTCCTTTTTGTGCTTTCATGTATGTTTTTCTTAATCAAAACAAGTGAAATAACAATGCCCTGCGATAAAATTAATGATATCAAATTTGCAATATGAGCAAAAATTATAAGTTCATTACCCACGCCGATGAAATCGGCAGGGGCTTATGTAAAGGGTTCTGTATCTTTGTTTGTATGTGTACAAGATAACTCGAGAACAGAAAGTTGGATCTTCACCAAACTTTCAGGGAATATTGGGATAGTGACAGGAAAGAATCGAGTAGATGTTGGTGATGATCCGCTCACCTGTTTGTTTTTCTCGGACTTCGAATTTTGAACACCATAGTAATCAATTGGAGCGTGAGTTCCTCGGTGGCGCTACTTAGGTGTGGGTCTGCCGCCTCAGACGGCCATTCTACTTCTATATAAAACTGATGAAGCTTAACATTAGTTCGTAGAAGTCAGACCCCCAGCTGCAATCAGCTGATAGCAAGCTCCACCTCCTCCATCTCAGCCTCCTCCTTTATAGACCTAAGCTCCACCTCCTCCACCCCAGCCTCCTCCTTTATAGACCTAAGCTCCACCTCCTCCACCCCAGCCTCCTCCTTTGTAGACTAAAGCTCCACCTCCTCCACCCCAGCCTCCTCCTTTATAGACCTAAGCTCCACCTCCTCCACCCCAGCCTCCTCCTTTATAGACCTAAGCTCCACCTCCTCCACCCCAGCCTCCTCCTTTGTAGACTAAAGCTCCACCTCCTCCACCCCAGCCTCCTCCTTTATAGACCTAAGCTCCACCTCCTCCACCCCAGCCTCCTCCTTTATAGACCTAAGCTCCACCTCCTCCACCCCAGCCTCCTCCTTTGTAGACTAAAGCTTCACCTCCTCCACCCCAGCCTCCTCCTTTGTAGACTAAAGCTCCACCTCCTCCACCCCAGCCTCCTCCTTTATAGACCTAAGCTCCACCTCCTCCACCCCAGCCTCCTCCTTTATAGACCTAAGCTCCACCTCCTCCACCCCAGCCTCCTCCTTTGTAGACTAAAGCTTCACCTCCTCCACCCCAGCCTCCTCCTTTGTAGACTAAAGCTCCACCTCCTCCACCCCAGCCTCCTCCTTTATAGACCTAAGCTCCACCTCCTCCACCCCAGCCTCCTCTTTTATAGACTCAAGCTCCACCTCCTCCACCCCAGCCTCCTCCTTTGTAGACTAAAGCTTCACCTCCTCCACCCCAGCCTCCTCCTTTGTAGACTAAAGCTCCACCTCCTCCACCCCAGCCTCCTCCTTTATAGACCTAAGCTCCACCTCCTCCACCCCAGCCTCCTCTTTTATAGACTCAAGCTTTACCTCCTCCACCCCAGCCTCTTCCTTTTAAGAATAAAACTTCACCTCCTCCACCCCAGCCTCCTCCTTTTAAGAATAAAACTTCACCTCCTCCACCCCCTACCATCCTTCTTTATAGCTTAAAGCTTCCCCTCCTCCACCAAGCCTCCTCCTTTCCACTTTAACACTTTTTGCCATTTTAGGTTATTTTTGCCACTTTTATCTCATTTTTGGCATTTCTAAGTCATTTCTGCAACTCTTAAAATCCAATTTCACCACCTTTCCCACCATTTCTTGCCATGATTAACCAATTTTACCTTTTTTCCTGTATTTACTACACAAATGTATTAAAATTAGTTTTTTTGATCAGAGTGGTTGTCATTCAGGTTACATATAAAATACCAAAGCATAAGTTTTCAATGGACCATGATTTTGCTGGCCCCCAGTTTGGCTGGGCCTCCCTTATGGGCGGCCTTGTCTCCACACAACTATTCTTGAATGTTCATGGCTGTGTTCAGCCACCTTTAGGTACAGTGGGGGTCCCTGGTCTCTGGCACCTTCATTTTGGGGGTCCTCGGTCTCTGGCATCTTTATTTTGGGGGTTGTGGGCTGAAAAGGTTGAGAACCCCTGCTTTAGACAGAGAGGAGAAAAATACAGAGCCCCACATGGATGAAAGACGCAGACAGTCTGTTTAGAAGCAGAGCTCCGTTTGAATCCTGTCCCAGCAGGGGGGCTCTGCTGCATAAAAACACAGCAACATCTCGCTTTAAATTTAAAATAATTTTATCACAACAAAAACAAGCACACAGAGACAGTCAGGGAGGAAGCAGGAAGCTACATCTAAAGGTAAAACTCTGACTTCTGCACTCATCCGAGTCTGATGCTACTCTAGCCAGTTTTAATACCACAGACATTAATATATAAGCTCATAGTAATATCACTGCTTGTGTTTTCATTTATTACATTGTCATAGAAATGCATGGAGCTGCCGACGTCCCACCATTTCTAGTGGTGTGCTCCTCATCATCACTTCAAATCTCAGTTCTGAAGGAAATACCAAGAAATAATGATGTAACTGATGCCTATTAGTTTGGACTGGAGAATGTAAAGACTGTTCATCATCACCGTCAGCCAGCGAGTGGAGCACAAAGGATGATGGGTACGCAGGGGCAGGTGGTGTCTGTAGTTCCCACTTCCCTTCACTTCATCACCATTATACTGTGACTTTAAACTGCTAAATCTCTAGTGCTGTCCATCCTGCCATTGTGTCAGAGGCTTTCGTACCAGTTTGACAAACGGCTCATCGAGGAAGCCTAAAATCTACATAACTACGCCTTTTTAGTGACAGTATTATATCAGGGTATTAGAAAATTCAGGGTGCTTTCACATTAGGGCTCAGTTGTTTCGAACCGTGCCGCGGCCGATTCCTCCTCCTCCCCCTTTCCCCGCTGGCTTGCTTTCAGGCTAGCAACATCGATCCATGACTGGGCCCACTTGCAGCTGTACTCAGTCTGAAACAGCAGGTGGCGGTATGCACGTAGTTGGTTTACAACCCCACAAAGGAGGAGAGAGAAGAAGAAGCTACCATGGCAACCACTCGGGTCATGACCCGGGTGAAGATTGTTTTTGTTCAAACCTGACAAAAAAGTCCATCCTGCAGCCATGGATGATTTGAAATATGTTTTAAGATGCCAGCAGCTTTGTTTCTGCACATCAACTACTATTGTCTGGATTCTGATGATTTACACCCTTTGAACAAACATTAGAGGCATGCTGGACTTATTTCTTAGGATAAGAACTGAGAGGAAATATTTGATAAGTCTGTGTTACTAGTTTATTACTGAACTTGCAGATCTGAGTTTGCAGTCTGAGGTGACACCACATTTCCTGATATAGGCCTTCACAATAAGAGCACTGAAACAAAATAACAGTAAGCGTTTATGGTGCATTACATGTTTGAAATAATGTGTTCACTGGTTTAGCCCTCAGAGCTCACAGCTGTTTTCACCATCATGTCTCGTCTGGACTTTTTGTCTTAAACAGCTTATAAAACATCAACCCTGTGGTGCACAGTCAAGATCTATACATCTTTTTTTCTCAGGACAACCTTGGCTTTAAGAACTTTTCTACTACAGTAATGTCACTTGAATTTTTAAAAAGTTAAGGACTCTTAAGACAAAATAAAAAACAAATTGGAATTTGAAACTCACAGATTCTTATTGATAACACACAGTAAACAAAAGTGATTAAGCATTTTCTTTGCACAGACTTGTTCTCCATCTCTTGGGGACAAAACGGTGAAAAAATAAATATTCTGTGACAAACAGTTTTTAAAATATCTACATATATACAAAAAAAAGTTCATACGTTTTTTTGCAGTTAGATGTATTTGTGCCGTTCCTTTAAGCAGCAGAGAAGCAACTGGTCAACTACAGCTCCCACAATGCATTGCATGCCTGGTCCGGTTCTACCTGGCCCAGTGTGAGGTCTGCAGATTTCCTCCTGTATAAAAACCTAAACTTAGCCTTGATTATTTCAGATATCCTTGTCATAATATGTAGAAAAAGTTAAAATAATTAGATAAAAAGTCAGGAATGTGAAAAAATAAATAAATTCTGTTCAGGGAGTAAATTCATAATTTTGGCTTTTTATTATTTCATATATTGACCTTTAAATTTCACAACTTTAAATATTAGGTCATATTTTGACCTTTTCAATTCATGATTTTGATTTTTATCTCAAATTTGGACTGTTTCAGCTCATAATTTTAAGTTTTTATGTCATAGTTTGAGCTTATAGAGTCTCAGTTTTAAATATTAAGTCATATTTTGAGCTTTAAAACCTTACTTTCACTTTTAATCCTATATTTTACCTATTAGAATCATGATTACAAATTTTATCTTACATTTTTAAACTCATGATTTCAAATTTAATCTAACATTTTGACCATTACAAACCTTGATTTTGACTTTTTTTTTGTTGTTAATGGAATTAGATGTGTGGAGCGACAGTAAATGTATACCTGACAGTCACAGTTGATAAAAATCAAAGGTTCCTAGGGTTAACCTTTGAAATTCCATGGATAATGCTTGGGGTCATTTTTAACCCCACATATGGAAAAGTGTGGAACTGAAACAAAAATGCAATTACTTAAAAAATAAAACAATTAGATACAAATCCAAATGGCCTCATGTCAAAGACAACCTATTTGAGGAATACATGGAAGATTAAATGATAAAAAAAATTAAAATTACAAAGATATCGCAAAAAACAACTGCTGGGGTCATTTTTGACCCCGCTTATGCATCTAAGGGTTAAATAGGCATTTGTGTCCATGTAATACTACAGAAGTTTAAATAGTGTGTGCAGTATGTGAGGAGGCCTTTTGAAACTTTATTCAAACAGTGACAGAACCACGGAGTACTCAAGCTCTCACACCCATCCCGTTAGTCACCCAGTACCAGGTCTTTTCTTGTTTTAAATTACAAAAGTGTGAGCAAGTTCCTGCACCATGTCTCAACTTGTGCAGTGTTGCATAAATGTCACCCATAGAACTGCAAATCCAAACAATGGACAAGTGAAATGATTCTGGAGCTATGGGACAGGAAATCAGAGATTCTCTGGACACTAACAAAAGCACGTACACAAACAAAAAAGGCCTGAACTAGCCAGGCTAACTGTCTCCCTCTGCTTTCAGTCTTTATGCTAAGCTACACTAACACCATCTTCTCATCTCTCCTTCCAACAGAAAGCCGTTAAGCCTATTATCTCTAACCATGCTTGTGCATTGTGTGTTTTTTTTCAGTGTGATGTCTCTGCTGGGTTTCATCCCCCAGAGCATTTTTATCACCGTCCCTGCTGAATCTTTAACACGCTCGCTGGATTCATATTACAATCATGCTCAGCCACAGAGGCCTTTTTCTGCCAAACACCGACTATAAATCATCCCTCCTGCTTTGAAGTGAGCTTCTCTGACAGGAACGGCATTCATAATCCATAACATGTTTCGTTTCTTCAACCTGCACCTTTCAGTGTTTGGACTTTTCATGACTATTGATTGCACTGAAGATTTCATCTCTCACTTACTCCAGCAGCAGCAGCAGCAGCGGCGGCGGTGTGATGTAGCTGCAGCTGACTGAAAACGCTGCTCTTCAGTACACACCCACGGGGGGAACACACTCTCCAACAGCTGAATACAAAACACCATTTTCACACACACCGCAGTGAACCTGCACGCTTACATCTCATTTCCATTAATCCATCGCCTCAACGCCGTACATTTGCCGTGTTACTGCTGTGGGCTGGTCGGCTCTTCATTGTTCGGCTGATGCTACATTCATGTCATGTTGGCGTTTCTGTAAACAAGCTCCTCCGACTGGGAGAACTTGTTCATGTCATCCTCGTAGAAACACGAGCAGGATACGTTGCAGTGTTTGCAGAATGTGTTACCTCCCATGTGGCTTCACAAATTTAAGAAGTGTGACAACGCAGGCGGTAAACATAATGGGCATTTCAGCAAGTGTGGAAGCCAAAATGTTAAACATGGAAATTATTATTGTCACTTTTATCGTCACATTCTCGTGTAGAGATTGTTCTCTCTGTGTGTGGGAGACAGAGACAGCAGACAAACAAAGACTACAAATAGAAGGAGACTTGGTAGAAGTACAGAAGCCCAGAGTGCACAAATATCTACTCATTTTATTCTGGACTTCCTCGTCTGGCATCCCAGTAGCTGCAAAACCAGTGTTCACTTTAGCAGCTATGTAAAATTTTGTCTTAAGGCTTTTGCACAATGAGTCCTTTTTTTGTTTGAATTTTTTGTCCAAATTTTTCACACATTCAAAAAAGTCAACCTCATGTTGTTCTGATCATGTTTGCACAGTGAAATTGTGTTAAATTTTATTCACATTTTCACATCAGTCCCATTCATTTAGATGCTGGCTGGTGATTCAGATCAGCACCTGCTGCTTGATTCTTCCTTGCTTGCTCGCCCCTGACCTCTCCCTCTCTCTCTCTCTCTCTCTCTCCCTCTCTCGCACTGAAACCTCTCTTTAACCCTTTGAGCTCATAGCTATTTATTCACCATCATGTCTCATCTGGACTTTTTGTCCAACATCAACCATGTAGTGCACAGCCAAGATCTATACATCTTTTATTTCAGGATAACCTGGGCTTAAAAGGATAAATCTATTACAGTAATTTCACTTGAATTTGAAAAAGTTATAGGACTCTAAAGACAAAAGACACACACAAAAAGACAAAAGACACGCAACTAACAAGGTGACTACCCCTTCTCTTTACACAGACTTGTTCTCCATTTCTTGGGGACAAAACAGTGAAAAATAAATAATCTTTGACTCAAGGTTTTCAAAATAACTACATATATACAAAAACAGAGTCCATGTGCTTTTTTGCAGTTAGATTCATTTGTGCCATTCCTTTAAGCAGGAGAGATGCAACATCTTTCTATCGGGGAGGACAGCCCCTCCCACAATGCATTGCATGTAAACATTGCCCTCAACAAATATGGCACTACCCACCAAAGAAAGCTAAGTACATGATCAAAAATGGATTAAAAATGGACAAAAAGACGCTCATTATCAGATCCAATGCAGTGGATTTAATCTTTAAAAAGCACGATAAGACACTGAAGTTCCAAGCTCGCTGTAATGGTGTCCTTAAGGGCTACGGAGACATCGAGGGTAGCAAACGAACGGCAGCTTTCAGAGGAAAAAAGAGTGTCTACTACTTATGATTTCAAAGTTATTAATGTTTTTCGAAACTGTGTCACTTCTTGTTGTATACAACATCACCATCCTCAGAGACCCGGGGATGTCAGCCCAGTTCCAACCTCACTAGAAAACGTTCTGTAAGAGCTACGAATGGATGAAGAACATATTTAGAAAGGCACAACACAGAGCTTTCACAGGAAAAACAAGTTAGGATCCACAACTTATGACTTAAGTTACCAAGCAACTTACAAAGGGGTGTGCCTGCGGCACGGATCCATGAGCTACTGTAGCTGGCCCATGTATTATGTGGCTTTAACCCTCGTAAATATAACAGCCACCTAACAAAGACTGGATTAAAAGTTTCTCTCCAACTTGGCAGAGCAGTGGCATCTGAGTTGGTCTGGTGTGAAGCTCTATCAGGATGGAGAGATCCAGAGAGATTTAAGAGGACTGACAGAGCCACACACTCATCCTTGGCATTTATTTTGTTCACAGGATGAAACAATTTGCCACATTCTACAAATTTTCACAGTGAATACTGATGGCTCAGTGTGCATGGTTCAAGTGTGTGACGTTTTCCGGAATTCAGATCCAAAAGAAATGACACCGGGAAATAACAGGCTCTGCTGGTGTTCAGGTTTGTGTATTTTCTGTTAAGATTGCCTGGGAGCATGAACTGGGACTGAACCTGCTCCTGTGTTCAATGTTGGATTCATTTTAAAAGCACGCTTGTCAAAAATTAATCCCAACATTACCCACACCTGTGACAAATTAGCTCATTCATCTTCCTCATTCTCTGCCATATCCAGTTTCCATATGTACAACTCATCCTCCTCTCCATCCTCCTCCTCCTCCACTTTTTGTCTTTAAAGCTCCAGTCCTGTTTGACCCGGTCACACTGAGTCTGACAGTCCTTCCTGTCTCTGCATACCCTGTACACTGCCACTCATGCATTCATAACATCATGTTTAGACAACCATAAGTCACTCTGCTCATGCTTAAGCAAAGATAACCTTTCTGCTGATGATTCAAACCCCTGATGCTACATATTCTACCAATGCAGCTCAGTCAGCCCAATGACACGGTGCATTTAGGGTTAATTCCAGGATGACTTTTTAGGAACACAGAGGACATCTGCATATATTCACCTATATTCTTTGTCTTTTCTCCATCCTCCATGTTTGTTTTAGTCTGAGATCTGTGACTACCAGCAGCTCATGTGGTCTGAGTGTTTGGCTGAATGTGTTCAGGTTTGGTCTAGCATGTTTTTAAAGAGTTTGAACATCTGTAGCCAGCCTCAGATTCTCTTTTATATAACACTTTGTTTCTAATTTCCCTCTGATGCTGCACAGATAAGATGAAATGCTTCAAAAACACATGAGAGCTTCTTGGATTTCTGCTGGCAGACGAAACTAAAGAAGACAGCCAGGAAGCATCACCGAACAGCAGAATCTACTCCACATTCACATGCAGATGCATCAAACCCTCCGACTATGAGATTATCCTCTCCTCACAAAAAAGAGGACACGTCACCCAGTCGCCTCTGTCTCTGTGAAAAGGAGGACAGTCTGGTCTTGTGCTGCAGTTTATTTTGGCTCTGAGCAGAAGGACAAAGGTCAGCCTTCTGACAAATGTATGGTCAGATCAGCAGTGAATAGACTGCTCCGACTGCAGAAACAAAACACCATTTTTCACTGCTGGAGAAACGCACTGAAAGGCTGCACATCAGTCTCACAGGGCTGCTGAATTTTAATATTTACCTTAACTACTGACAGCAATGGATTTTTAGGTAATTAGTGTGTGTTTCACTACGGACACCTGCAATCATTTTTGGCTGTTCTGCTAATTAAACCATGCCAAAAGCATCAGCGACCGTGTACCATCCATCTTCAAATGCTCTGAGCTTCAAACCCCTCTGCTGCTCGTAGCATAAAATCAAATATCTTATATTGAAAACTAATGTCAACGTAAATGTAAATTCTTTATATTCTTTCTTAACAGAAAGGTTCAATAACTCCCTGGCTGCTGCAGCAGAGATGTTTGCATTTCTACAGGTCAAGCTTAAGGAACTTTTCCACCCACATGGCTGTTTGAAAGTCAACAGACCCATCTGAGCAGCTGGCTGGGGTTCTACTGATGGAAGAACGTTTACAGAACTTCACACCAGCCTTCAGCTAAAAAGACGCCAGTTAGCTCGTCTCAGTCAGCTGAGGACGGAGACGGAGGAAGAGAAGCCTGACTGCTCAGTCATACATACTCCGCATTAGACCTGGGAGGTCAAAGGTCACAGAGCTTCTTGTTTTGAAGTTGCAATCATGATTTAAATAGTGAGTTTCTATTGGTCAAAATGAATCCAATAAACATACAGCTTTAACAGGCTGCATGTTCCCATCATGGAGGTTTTCAAAGCCCTTTTAATACTTTTAGGTATTTTCTTCCTCATTTGTACATTTCTGAGGTATGTAGTGCCTGTTTTCTTCACTGTAAATTCTGCCTTTTTTCATTGTTTTCCAGGAACACCCAACACTATTTTACTGTCTTCTACAGTGACCGAATTGAGCAGTGAACCCTGTCAATCCCTTCTGTCTGAACCATTTGGGCCCGGTTAGAAGGTGACAGAACCAATGAGCGATGAGGGGTCGTGACATAAGCAAGCAGCAACAAGAGGCCGGTGCAATTATGGGAGAGATTAGCATGGATGCTGCTAAAGCACCAGTTTTATCAGAACTTGACGACATTTCTTTGTTCAAAGAAGAAAAAAGAACAGCAGTGAGTTGTTTTCTTTTCAAAAACCACAAAGTCGTGTACTGACGTGTCTATGGTTGCCATGTTTCATGTTATGCAGTTCTATACGGAGTTTACTCCTCAGTAGCGGCGACGTTATATGTTTTGTTGCTCTGTTTGTGAGACACAGAGCATTCATCCAATCACCCTCCAAGTTTTTTTTCAAAGGCTCTGCCATTTCCCAAACGCTGTGTATGAGTGGTTTACCAGATGGATGTGTGAAACAAATCCACCTGGTTTGTCAGGTTAGAGCGTCCCCCTATCGTAAACACTCAGGTTATGTTTCACACATGAGGCATAAGCATCACTGCTCCAAACGGGACAGACAGCTGAGTCCAGTCATCATCAGGTTAGAGCCAGAGAGCCAGCCACCAGTGTCTGAGTGATTCATGTGAAGCAGTACTGAGGTAAAGGTGTCTATTGTCTGTAATAACAGCAACATGAAGAGAGTGTTGGCTTTGCTCCGCATCTGTCAGCCTATCTGGGACTTCTGCAGCCCAGTCCATCTGTAACCTTGCAAAGCAGATGGACACGCCTGTTTCCTTGTTTTTCAGTGGCGAATCCATCTTGCAAAGTTCCCGTCTGAACTGTTTGGGCCCGGTTAGAAAATGACAAGACCAATCAGTGATGAGGGGCAGTACTTTCAGGTGAAGCAGAGTCATGATGCAAGCAAGCAGCAGCAAGAGCTGGTGCAGTTATGGAGGAAGAGCTCAGTGTGGATGCTGCTGAAGCGCCCGTTTTATCAGAACTTGATGACATTTCTTCATTAAAAGAAGAACAAAGAACAGCAGTGAGTTGTTTTCTTTTCAAAAACGACAAAAGTCGAGTACTAACATGTCTATAGTCGCCATGTTTCACATTATTCCTAAGTAGCTGCGCACGTGTAGCTTGCTAGCGGCTACGTGACATGCTTTGTTGCTCTGATTGGCTCGTAGAGATGTGATGGACAGAATGTTCACCCAATCACCCACTGAGGATTTTTCAAAGCCTCTGCCTTTTCTCAAACGTTTCCTATTGAAGCTTTCCCATCTGGCATGTCAGGTTAGTCCGTCTGCAGTAACCATGTAAAGGAGCGTTTAAACTGATGGGTTTTATTTACATGTGTCGTCTTCCAAGGGAAGATGTATGATGATACCCATTTATCATCCCACAACAAATTATTATTCTGCAGCCTTATATTCTATGAATATATTATATTATGTGATGTCTGAGAACGCTGTAGGGCTTTAGTTCTGTTCTAACACCTCAGTAGGCTTATAATGTTTAAGAGAGGCCAGGTGGGTGTTTGAGAAGGGACCCCACAAGAAGATTCTCCTCATCATACCTGTGATATTATGCCGCTAACAGCAGATTTTTATTGACAAATTCTGTAATTTCATGAGCTCAGAAATCATAAGGCCCTACACCTTCAGGACTGGTTTGTAGCTAGTGCCTAATCTAGCACCAGTTCCTTGTTTTTGACCATGAAGGACTGGAACTGTTCCAGTAAGGCAGAGGAAAGAACCAGTTTTATGTGTGCGCCCTTGGCTCATGTTGGGGGCTGTGTGCTTATGTCTGTGGCTGGGGTCAGGATAGGATTGTAGTAACCACGAAGAGTCTCGCCATTAACAGCAGAGATTTCAAAAGCACCAGGCCAGTTTAGTCTGGACTTGGAGGAAGCCAGCACCAAGACTAGCAGAGAGACAGTGTCTGCCATCTCTTTGTTGAGCCTGAATCTGGCAGCATTGTTGGGGAAATGAAGACGTTCACAGAGGTGTCCAGAGGTCGGCTCTGGCCCGTGGAAAAGAAAAGCAGCTCTCTGATGGTCCTGAGATCAAACCAGCTGTGAACCAGTTCCAGTACCAGCCCTGGGACTAACTCAGTAGACAGATCAGTGGACATCAGAATGCAGCAGCCTCAATCCTTCATATTGCCACTTTAACAGAAGTTTAACCATCTTCATGTTATTCCAGTTTAATATCAGGCCGTCTCTGAGCTGTCTCCTCCTCCAGCTGCATTAATAAACTGAAAACAAATGTGGAAATGAGCTTGTTCATTGAAGGATGCTATGATTGTCACCTCCCATTTCATACCTAATGCTCTCCACTGTGTGATGATCCGCTCAGCCACACATTGTCTAAGAAGAGGCCGCCTTACTGCTGAAAATCTCCTTATTTACAAGCCATCAGTGAGGTGGGGGCCGAGCCGCTAGATAATGTCAACTTTTCTGTTCACTTATTGACAGGCGGCCTTCGGAGACAGTTTTTTCCCTCCACCCTCGGCTTGCAACATTCAGCTCGTCAGCCCCATTAGACGCTGACCTTCATACTAATGCAAACCTCGGCACAGCGCTCAGACGCCGGAGTCGGTCTGCAGACTTCACAGACAGGGAGATGGCAACCATGCACGGATACACAAACACTGCTTTTACTTCTTTGGGACATCCTCCACTCTTAAATTTCTCCTTTTAAATATCAGCTGATTTTTCTGAAGGTCATTTTCCTGATCTCACCTGAGTGCAGCAAAGCTCTGGAGCTTTTCAGCCAGCAGGAGTCACAGTCACACAGCCGATGGGTCACATGTTGCTGCGGTTCAGCCTATCGCTGCTGACAGCTGATCTGTATCAAGCTTTATCTGCAGAGGGCCGTGGGAAAATTCAGTTATGTGGTTTCTATCATCACTGGATGTCAGCGTGAGTCTCCGTCTCCGACAGACACCACTGCAGATCAATCAGAGTCCTTATTCCCTGCACAGCTGCTTAAAAATCTTAACCAAACACATCTCTGCTCCTAATGCCTCCTCAGAAATGACTCTGGGATTCACTGGAAGATATTCTTATAAAAGAAGCCGCTCGGATTGATCAAAACAACAGCTGTGGCATTCTCACTCGGAGCTGTTTGTCTTGTGATTGAATTTCAAAATGGAAATACAATGACGTTATCCGTCTGTTTGGCGTCGTAATTCTTCTAAGGCACCAATGAGTCGAACCATTCGCCAGCTCCCAATTTGAAGAATTGCTTCAATAAATGAAACCAATCAAAACACATCCGGAAATGTAATGTTGGGATTAGTGCGTTTGTAGGGAGCTCCTTTTTCATGTCGGAGTCGGGGCTGCTCCAGAGGCAGAGGAAATGCTTCTTTGTAAAGTCAAATATTCAATTCTTGGAGTAAAATTAGCTCACAATTAGACAGTGGACGAGAAAAAATAAGCAGCAGCTAACAGTGTAAGCTGATTTGTCCCTTTAGAGAACCAGTGATCTATTTAAAGCAGCGCTTCAACTCTGCTGCTAGGATGAAATCTGTGGATTTAAAGGCCTCTTCTAGGAGGAATGAAAAGCAGCGAGTTTTTACTGAAACTCTGATAATGTCTGGATGGAGGGATGCACTGATGTTCTCTTAACCCTTAGCCCTCCCTTTAAACGACTGCACACATATATGCCTAGGGGACGTTTTCTGCACCTACTTTAAATGCTAAAATTCATGATTTATGTTATTTTTAAAAACAATATTTGTTTTTTTATTTCTGTTATCACTTCCAGTTCTGATCATGACATAGCAAATCTTTGGTCGTTGTCATGATTTTATGTGTTTTTAACCCTTTGAATGCCTGTTTATTCAATTTTCAATTCAGCAGAATGAGATATTTTACATATAAAAATGCTAACTGCATTTTTTTATTAGTATTATCAAAGGTGGTCATAAGTCATTGAGTTTGGTGCATTATCATTTTTGTGCAGTGTCCGATGCTCATAACGATTACACACATACATCCCTCAGGGACGGTCTCTGCACCTACTTTAAATGCTAATATTTATCATCTGTATATATATATTTTTTGTTCTTTTTTTAGGATGTTTTTGTGTTTTTAACCCTTTAAATGCCAGTTTATTCAATTTTCACTTCGGCAGAATGAGATATTTTCCATAAAAATGCTAACTGGATACATTTTTTAAATTATTATCGAAGATGGTCTTAAGTCATCAATTACCACCAATATCAAGTTTCAAGCATATTCATTTTTTGTGCAGTGTCCAGAAATTGGTGGAAATTATGCCAAGATGGACTCCTAGGACACATTTTGGCCCCTACTTTATATGGTTATATTCATAATTTGTTTTGTTTTTTTTTTAATTGATTGATTTTTTTTTTTTTTTTTTTTTTTTTTTTTTTTTTTTTTTTTTGTTATCACCTCCATTTCTAATAATGACATCATCTGAAATATCTGATACCCCAAACCTTTGACTTCGTGATTGGAGATTTCTAATCAATGATGCGGTTTGGAAGTGCCAGCACTGAACAGAGACCTGCAGCGCTTGTGTGGCGCTGAAGTGGCGCTTCAGAAATGCAATTTCTCATATCTAACATGCAAATCCCAAGTTTATATTCATATCAACACCAACAGACCTTTTTTATTTCATTTCTTTGTGCCTTTATTTCACTGAGCTATAAAACTCCAATTGTAAGTGTGTCTTTTAAGTGCCCTACGGATACACACTTTGGCCATAAAAGGGAATGGCGCTATCTAGTGGTTAGTAGAGAAAATTGCAAGTCTAAAGTCCACATTCAAAATCACAGATTAATGGCGGTAACAGTGATACATGGGATGGCAAATTTGCAAACAAAATACACAATTATAACGGGTTTAAATGGGCAAGTTTCATATTTTTATATTCTATTTTTTTATATATATATATATTTTTTTTTATACACGTGAGTATTTTTTCTGTGCACAATACCAAACAGGTCAATGTATGATTTGGCTTAAAAAAATTAAAAATGAGCAAAAATGCACATCTTTGTGCATTTTCATGCCAATCACATCAACAGAACACAAACTGGTTCAAGAATTCAAAAACAGAATGGAAAAAATGTGTCCAGGTATAGATAAGGTAGGGCCAGGCTGAATGGCAAACCATTCTGAAACACTGCCGTCTGCTCTATGGGGAACACTAACACTAATATCTGCCTATATGGGCAGGGCTATCTGGACCAGACAGATGAAACGGGCCCTAATGTCGGGGTTCATGACTTTATATCCCTAGTTTTCATGATGACTGCTGCAAGGCTCTAAGTTTAACAAAGGAGTAAATGCACTGCAGTGATTAAATAACGATGTGTAATTCATACTGATCCATTCATAATGTTATGTCATCCTTATATTCAGGCTGGGCCCACAGGAAAGTACTGTCTTTATTAAATCTATCAAATATTGTGTTTGCTATAATAGAATGATTGATTTCTTGTGTTTACAGAGAAAGACATAAAAAGACATAACTGAATGTCAAATCACAAATGCAATACTGGAAAAAAAAATCACAGTTAGGCGATTTAAAAGTTCCCAAAGGCTACTGTATTTACTCTGTGATCACAGCTGTGAACTCGGCAGGTTTTTGTTTTTTATGTAAAACCAGCCGACATCACAGAACTACATGTACAGCTACAAAACACCAGTTAGCACCTACCATTGACCCTTAGACGTCCACTAGCTATTTTGCCATTTTGTTAATTTTCTTTTGACAAAATAAACCACTGAGAAAATGTAAACCGTCCTCATGTTTGGTATAATCTTTATCTGCATTACCTCAGCTTTATAAAACGAATGTTTAAGTTTCATTTACTGTATTAGATATAAGGCCTCCAAAATACACAACAATCCACAAAAATGGATTATTAAAAAATATATTGTTTAAAACAACATGTTTTTTTATTTTTACCAAGAAATTAAAATATGCTGAAATTATTCAAAAATATTAGTTCCATTCCTGTACGGCATGGTCCCCTATGTGTAACGATAATTTTTATATCAGATTAAAATGATCATATTTCCTGTTTTACTCCTATTGACATCAAACAAAAACTGACAGAAAGCCTAAAGATCATGTTTTCCACACCACTGCTGCAAATGTGGTTTTGTTTCCATTCTTTCATGTGACAAAAGGAGCACATGATGGAATCATGCCGGCGTGATCGTGGACCCCTAAGAGCTACGATATCCATACTTAGACTTGTTTCCTACAGTCCTTACAAAGCATGCTTTATTAAAGGAAGTATCAAAGAAATCATGATTTTCCAACGATCCTTTTCCTCCATTTTTAGTCCATTTCTGACACAGTGGTCTGGTTTAGTCTGGAACACTTCTGTTGTTTGTATTTCCACAGTGCAACTGTAAGATATGAAAGATCTGCACATGTGATGCATGATTGTAATCTACTAACATCTGCCATAATGACGACAGGCTGTGCAATAATACAAAGTACATAATCACATAAAAGGCTGTGATTATTTTTAGAGTAAGGTTTACAAAAAGGCCAATTACAACAGTTCACTACTGCACCCTGTAGAAGTATCCTCATCATTAAAAAGGGTTTTTTTTTATACCAAGTCATTATGAAAGCAGTTTAAAACTATCATGCTCAGAATTTACCTTGATAACCAAGCAGGGAGACTAATGATACTCTTTATCAGTTATAGTGTAATAGCACAATGAAATACTGTCCAGTATAACTGCAATCACACATTTTTACCTAACAGTGCAGCTCTAACCTCCATACAACTGTCTGCAGCCTCCTTATTTCCCAGTTCATACATCCTCTACTCCCCCCCCCCCGTATGTCTTCATCTCTCCAGCTCAAGGTGTCTGCAGCCAAGGAGACAAGGAGGATATAAATGCAGAAAGGAGCTGAGACAAGAGGAACCTCATAAAATAAGACATCCATTCTTCTGAGCCGTCATTTTAAAGCGACATTAATTAGAAGCGACAAGCGGCACAGCTGCATCATCTGTCTGATTTGAGTATTCCAGCTGGGTCCCTCCTCCTTCCATAATGGACCTCTGCACCTGTACATCCGTGCTCATAGCGTCTCCATCAGACCTCCTCTCTCTCCCTCAGAGGCATTTAGGGATTGAGACATCCGTCATGAAGATCAATTTATGGGTAAAGAATGGAGGAGACCGGAAAAACCACACATGCTATCAGAAGAAGTGAGCACATTAATGACCAAAACCAGAGTCACAGACTCATCTTAACCAGGTGAGCAGAGGATGCTGTAAAACTGCATGATGGGAAGCGTAGGGTCCAAGGTGTGAGAAGCTGAGCTCAGCCTTGAGGTCTTAAGTTTGAGCAGCAAAGCTTGTTGCAACCAAATATTTGTCTAGTACAATGGCATCAGTACAATTATTTTACTGCTATCAGCTGATTCATGACCGCCATGATCCCAGAGGAAAGCAGCTGGTCAAGCTGACTTTGTCCGCCGTCATCCTGTTTAAGACTAAACAGACAAACAGCAGGCGAGTGGTGTCACAGTCTGGAAGAGTCATGGGGTGCAGGGATGGGCAGTATGGATGACGGGGAGGGACACATTACTTTTTACCAACAATTTGAATGAACTTCTGGATACTCTCAATTATAATTCCTTATAATTTAACTAGGGCGGAGTCAGGAGTGGATGTGGTGAGGGAGCACAGCCTGGGGCAGTGACCATCAACTGGAGGCCCAGGGGCCACATCAGGCCCCCCACGGCTTCCCATCCGGTCCCCAGAGGATTATCAAATTCAGAAAATGTAAGCGTGCAAAAATATGGCATGCTTTTGTTTAACTAAAATTTATATAAAGCCGTCAACCTAGTGACTTATCAGACCAGAAGCACACTTCTGTAGTTTAGCATGATAAACACATACTCGTTACTGTTATCTTGATTAGAGCAGTTTTTTTGCATCAATTTTCCACATCAGGCTCTTTGAGAGTGCAATTTCCCCCTCTGAGAATCTTCACAGAATCTGTCCTGCATGTGTTTTTGGCCAATCACAACACAGCATATCAGCATTAAACTCAGTGATAGAAATCACAATGGCTCCAGAAACATGTAGTTAAAATACCTCAGTCCTCAAGGGACATAATATTTTTACAAGAATATGTTAATTAAATGAAAATATTGATGTTATTTCTGTTTATTTTGATGTCCGTCCCCCACAGCGCCGGTCAGGAAAAAGCTGGCCCTTGTGAAAATGGATTGATGACTCCTGGCCTAGGGTACCGTCTGGGTGGATAGTAGGGTTTCCATGAACCCTTGGTCATGCTGTGGATGTCCAAAGGGCTGCCACACTGCTGGTGGTCTGTGGGCATATCAGCAGGGGAGAAAAAGCCTTCCGGCCTTCTCTCTCCAGCCCCGGGTCATGGCACTTTGGGCCCTGCAGTGACTCATCTGCCCCCTACATGCCTACAGAATTCATCTTCATCTTTACCAGCTTTTAAAGTTACATGTGCACATTAAAGCTTAAAATAAAGGACTATTTCCTGATTATTTGATTTAATATTCTGTAAATGCATTAAGGCAGGGGTTCTCAACGTATGGGTCAGGACCCCATCGGGGGTCGCGAGACACTGAGAGGGGGTCTCTAGATGCCTTAAAAACGGACACTGTTGCCACTTTACACCAATTTTGCCAAATTTTAAACTGTTTTTATCACTTTTTCCCACCAATTTGCCAATTTTAACACATTTTTGCCACTTAAAAGCCATTTTTTGTCCATTTTAAACCCTTCCCATCACTTTTTCTGCCTGTTTTTTCAACTTGTCAACCAAATCTTGCCACTGTCAGCCTATTGTTGGCTCTGAGACACATTATTGCCAATATAAATCTCTATTTACCACTTTATGCCACATCTCACCATTTGTTATGCCCATTGTTGCAAAATTAACCCATTTCTGCCACTTTTTGCCTCAGTTAACCCATTTTTACCAGTCTATTAAATTTTTCATCCTATTTCACCAAATTTTCACCTACTTTTCCCACTTGAACCCATTTTTGCCATTGTTTGGTTATTTTTTACTTTTATGTAATTTTTGACACTTCAAACCCATTTACACTACTTTTAAAATTCATTTTCACCACCATTTTTATTTTCTTATTTATTTATTTATTTATTTATTTTGCCATTTTAGCTATTTTAACGTATTTCAATTCTGTTTAACAAAATGGTTTACATTTTTAAGAGGGCTACTTACTGCACAAATGAATTAAAATGATATTTGTACTTTTGATCAGAATGGTTATTATTCAGGTTAAATATAAAATACCACAGCTTAACTTTACAGTGGACCATGATTTTGCTGGGCCCCAGAAAGATCCCCCATTCATCCCCCTCATGGACGGCCTTGTCTCCACATGACTATTCTAGAATGATCATGGCTGTGTTCAGCCACCTCCAGGTCTAGTGGGGGTCCCTGGTCCCTGGCACCTTTATGTTGGGGGTCGGGGTGAAAAGGTTGAGAACCCCTGTATTAAGGTATGAATTTAGATGAATTTTACAGACATAAATACAGCCAATCATACCACTGATACCTCTTATTTCTGGTAAAGAGTTAATGCCAGTAATCAAATATCATGTCGGTAATAATTGTATTTTCATGGTTTCATGGTAGAGTTTGTCCTTTTTTTTTGTCTTTATATTTTCAAATCATTGGGCCGTTGGTGGCCCCTTGGCTGCCGTGGTGGCCCCTGGGCTGATGTCGGTGGCCCCTGGGCTGCCGTCGGTGGCCCCTGGGCTACAGTTGGTGGCCCCTTGGCTGCCGTGGTGGCCCGTTGGCTGACATCGGTTGCCCCTTGGCTGCCGTGGTGGCCCCTTGGCTGACATCGGTAGCCCTTGGGCTGCCGTCGGTGGCCCCTGGGCTGCCGTCAGTGGCCTCTGGGCTGCCAGTGGCACACCCCTGGTCTAGTATGTGTTTGGAAGATGATACTGTTAAAAATCTGCCAAAACTCTAATATTTGAAGACCTCCTCTAGCCTAATGCTTGCTGCCCTTTGAATTTTAATTTCTATTTATACTTGTGGCTTGGACAGGGACGATATCTTACTTGGTTTAAAGTCAAACAAAGGAACTATTTTCCAACATTCAAATGTTTGGCTCTCCCTGCAGACTCTTTAAAAACACACACTGCCACTGTGTTTCATAAATGTTTGCTGAACACACTGCTCAATAAAACACTCACTGGTGGCAGACAATGGACAGCACGGAGGTAAAACATGAGAGGAAGAACGAGTGTAAGAGCACAGCATGATGTCCAACAGACAGACTCAGGCTCCATCAGCCCTGCTGACACGGCTGCGGCTGTCAGACGGTCGGATATCGGCGAGGAGCGTCAGAGAAGTGTGATCTTATAATGAGATGTAATGGTGCGCAGGGTGTTCCCTCTCACAGAATCCCTCTCTCATACACAAACGCTGACTGAATGACTCAAAGGTGGGAGCATTTCACGGTTATGTAAAGAGACTTCAGTGACACCCTGCAGGAACGAGGCTCTCAGGATTTTAACTCCATCCAGAAACGCTTTGTTTCACCTCCTCCGTTTGCCACAAAATCTGACAGACTCCAGGATTTCCCTGATAATTCTTTACCTACGCTTCCTCAGTCAAATACCAAACAAAATCCCAACATTAGAAGACAAAGCATACATCTGCAGATGCTGTTTGAATCAGTAGAAATCTGTGCATCTCTGCAGCTCTGTGTGCCATGCAGTCTAGTATAAATGACATAAATTAAATCAAATGTTTAACGCTAAAACCTGCATCCTCTTTGCCTCCATATGCATCTCATTCTGAAATAAAATATACGTGGTATATTCCTTTAAAGAAATCACACAACAATGCAAATGGTTCTCAACAGCTACAATAGCTTCAACCCCTTTGAACAAACTGTAATTCTCATTTACAGTGCTGAAAAACGTGCTTTTCCTGTTATTTCTAAGCTGCTTTGCTTCTGGATTTAAAGCAAAATTACGGTTCGAAAGGTCACTCAAATATTTCCCCTGAAGCTAAATAAAACATTCATCAAGTTTCTGAAATATTGACGAGGAATGTAGGCACGTCATGAAAAAATGATGCCTCTAATACTCCTCAAAAACACTGAATGAAGGTTCAGAGATAGCAGATATTTGACTGTCTTTGATTTTCTCCCACACACGCTCGAACACACCACAGCCACAGCAGCAGCATGTTCCAACACCAACACAGACACGCATGCACCGGAGGATGCAGGCCGATCATACCTGCAAATATTTCATCTTTAAATGTAGAATAGCAACAGGCCAGACTAACACCTTAGACCTGATTTCACAGCCACAGCTCCAGATCAGCACAGAGAGAAATAAACACAAGGACAATGACTTTAGGTCAAAAATCAGGGATTCAGACTCTAATGAAGCTTCGTAAGCATTATATTTCCATACCACACCTAATCCATTTCTCCTTCCCTTTGACCCCCCCATCCCTCCACATCAAAAGACCCTCTTTTTCTTCTTCTATGCTTCCTTTTTTGCCTTTTTCTTCCTATCCTGATACCAGAACCTCCACGGGCTCTGTTCATCCGTGATTGAAAAGATGGTTTCCCCATGAAGACTCTCGACCCTCCTGGTTCCTCCTGCATCGTACAGTAGAATAACATCTCTCTGCCACCCTTCACTCCTCCTGACCCTCAACCTACCATCTCTTGGCCTTAAACCCAATCCAGCATTTATCATTTTATCTTCGCCAACCATTCTTCGAAATAAAATCTGCCAAACCCACTCATCTTCCCAACTGTTGGTGATAGAGACATTTGTAATGCCGCCAAAACCACGAGGACTACCTTGTGTCGCTTGGTATTGGCAGACTAGACAACATTTCATCCTGTAAACACATTAAAAAAATTGTGCAGAAATCATGTGACTTGTTCCTCCATCCAGGTAATTAGAGAAATATTCAGCATGCATCACTAAATGTCAACAGAAACTTTTCATTCTGGATGCATCACCAGAAAGCAGAGGAGGGTATTGTGCAGAGAGCGCCAACATTGTATGTGCACATTGGAAAATTGCGTGCCTGCATATCTGCAGCTCTGGAGCTGTACATCATCATCATCATCACTCAAGTCATTCCTGATAATGTGCCCTAGATATCTGACTACACCCAGAGCTTGATCAGAGAGAAGAAAACAAGAGAAAACTTGATCATCTTTGGCTTTTTCTACCTTTATTTCATGCTTTTTACTGTGTTATTTAATGTCATCCTGCACCAGCATTAAAGGGAGTATAGAAATAGGTAGTAGAACACTACAGAAAACATTTTTGGTGCATTTAAACCCTTCAAAGCCGTTGCAAATCACACCCTGAGCAGCAACTTCAACTGTTCCCAACAACAAGTGAGGAAAGGAGGAAAAGTGAGTCTCCAACAGGTCGTTATGAGAGCAGCACGGGCTGAAAATCAAACTTTGAGGGCTGCATGGAAGAAGAAGAGAGAGAAGAAGAAGTGGCTTACCAAATCTGAGGACGTGTGGCATCCCATGAGAATATCCCACACAGTGTAATAGCAGCAGTAGAAGCCTGACGGTGCACCTAACTCTGGCGTTAAACATCAGCAGGGAGGTGATCTTCATGGTGCTCGGAAGATTTTTATTCCCTGAATATTCCCGGTATATTCCACAGATTGTTTCTGGTTCTTTATTCTCTTTGAACGTGAAGCAAAGCGTGCGCAAATCTCACGGCATGATCAGCAGCACCGGCGGGCTGGGTAACGCTTTCCCCACATCCATCTGGCCAAAAAAAAAAAAATCAACCTCTGCGTGTCCGGCTCGCTCACTGCGCCAAGGAGAAGGAAGAGCCTTCCGAGTCAGCTGAGGAAGATGATGGTGGAGCTGGGTGGGCATCCATGTTAGGCAGGGCAGAGCTTGAAGAGATCCATCTGTGGAGAGACAGAGAGATCGGAGCTCAGAGAGGAGTGAGAGTGAGAGAAGCGGCAGCTTCAGCAGCCGAGGCAGCCCGAGCTCCTCCTGCTGCACTGCCGCGCACCGGCTGACGTACGGCTGGGCAATATACCGAGTTTTCACACACAAACACACATTTCTGACATTTGTGTCAAAGGTATGGGGCGATGGCGGCGTTTATGTCGATGCATTAAATGCTAATGTCGACTCAGACGCAGAGGGGTCATTTCTTATCCACAAAATGCAGCTAAACTCTTGCGCAAAGACGAAAATGCACAAAACCGTCGACATTAATAGGAAAAGAGCGTAGGCCTGCTAAGGTTGCCAACGTATTCCTGCAATTATGACATTGCACACTCTGTTTTAGTCAAAGATGTGACCAAACATCAAGTTACTCTACTTTTTGTTGAATGAAGGGATGAATGGCTGAGCATTACGCATTCTTAAGATGAACTGATGTAGTCTCAGAAAGCCTCGATACGATACACTTTATCGTTCCTTCAGGGCAGGGCTTCTCAACCTCATCAGCCCGGGACCCCCAAAATAAAGGTGCCAGAGACCGGGGACCCCCACTGGACCTGAAGGTGGTTGAACAGCCATGAACATTCAGGAATGGTCATGTGGAGACAAGGCTGCTCATGAGGGGGGAAAGATGGGAGAGCTGTCTGGGACCCAGCCAAACAGGGGGCTGGTAAAACCATGGTCTATCGTAAAGTTAAGCTGTGGTATTTTATATTTAACCTGAATAATCACCACTCTGATCAAAGAGACAAATTTAATTCATTTGTGTAGTAAGTAGCCCTCTTAAAAATATTTTTAAAAATAGCTAAAATGGGTTTATAATGGCAAAAATGGTGGGAAAGGTGGTGAAATTAGATTTTTTTTAAAAGTAGCAGAAATTACTTAGAAATGCCAAAAAAAAGGCAGAAATGGTTGAAGTGGCAAAAAATGGGCATGTTAGTGATAAAAGGGGATTGAAAGTGACTGAAATGGAGTTAAAGTGGCAAAAATAGGTGGAAATTTGGTGAAATGAATGAATATTGATATACAGTGCTTAACAAATGTATTAGACCACCTGCCATGTTTGTCTCAGAGACCATCCAGCATCATGAAGTGCTTTAATGTGGACTCTTTCATTTTCAGTCAGCTCTCCACGTTTTACTATTTTGAACAGGAATGAGGAATTTCAAACTGAATTCACCCAAATTTGAGCCGGCTCACTGGGCTTCTCTGAGAAGTCAGAAATGAATCAAGCATAACATTCGAGCACCTCATTTTTCTGTTCAGGGATGACAGTAAATAACAATAATTTGACATATTCATCAAGAAATATTAATGTGCTTTACTATTTTTTCATTTTTTTTGTAAATCAGTAAATTTGAAAATTCATGGATAACAATAATAATTCTATTTTAGCATTAAAAATATCATTTAGGTTAAAGAGCTTCTACATATTGGTGTTTAACCATTGCAGAAATATCAAAAATAATTTTGGTAATTACCAATGCTGTTAATTTAGAGCAGCTGTGTCTAATAAATTTGTTAAGCACTGTAAACAGGCATAAAAGGGTTAGCTGATGCAGATACTGGCAAATTTCAAATTGTAAAATGCAGCTTAAAAGTGGTAAAAAAAAAAGGGGGGGGGGGGTAATAGTGGCAATAATGTGTCAACAGAGCCAATAATAGACACAGAGTTGCAAGATTTGTTTTACAAGTAACAAAAACAGGCAGAAAAAAAGTGGTGGAAAGGGTTTAAAACAACAAAAATGGGCTGTAAGTTGCAAAAAATGTGTTGAAATTGGTGGAAAAAGTGATAAAAATGGGTTGAAATTAGGCAAAATTGGTGTAAAGTGGCAACAGTGTCATTCAAATGTGTTCTTTGTTTGTTTGGTTTTTTAAGGCATCTGGAGACCCCCTCTCAGTGTCTTGGGACCCCCAGTGGGGTCCTGACCCCAACATTGAGAACCCCTGCTTTAGGGAAATGTACTTTGGGTTGCTCATGTTAAACCTGTTCTCCTGCTCTTCTTTGCTTCTGACATTTTTTTTTTTTTTTGTATATATATTTTTTTATATTTACAATTATTTTTATAATGTAAAAGAAAAATGAATAATGATAACGATTAGATACCACAGGAACAAAAAAATAGATAAACTTAACACCTGAACAGGGCAATTTTTATTTCTAATTTTCAAAAGTTCAGGCAAACTCCTACACATTTTCTAAAACTCTCAAATATGTTGGCAACATTCGAGGAAGCGAGTCGAACTGGCGAGAAGAGCAGATTTCCTGATTTCTCTGTTTGGAGGTGGTCAATAGAGGGCGGCAGACACCCGAGCGATGGTTGGGTAATATATGACGTCATCAAGATGAACTGACGTATTTTCAAACAAGCTACAGAGTAGGGAAATATTGTCTGTATTTGAATCGTTTGTCTTTATTTTAAAAAAGGACAGGGGCAAAAGTGGAGCATTATCAGTATCGATTTGACACTGCACCAACAAACACAGAAGTCCTAAACTCCAAAACCAGCTAATTTTTATTTTTAATAATCAAAAACTACAGATAAACCTCTACACTTTGTCTGAAATGTAAAACATGTAGGCAACATTCAGGAAAGTGGGTGGAACTAGTGAGATGCAAGGGTTTCCTCACTCTGTTTTTAAGAGATGGCTGGTCACTAGAGGGCGCCACAGCATCCCCACATGGAGAATAACAGCCCTTCAGTTCACTGAATAAAGCTTTAAACACGTTTGAAATATTCATATACAGGAATCATTGAAAAAGCAACATTAGTGTGATAAAGATGGAGAGTTTAATGTGTAACGTAGATATAAATGCTGGTAACATTATTGTTTTTTTGGTCAGTTCTGGGCAAGCCTGTTACAGGCTGCACGTCCATTTGTTCCTATTCATTATGTGTGATAGGAGATACCTGCCAGCAGGTGGCAGTAGAGAGGTGCATCCAGAGATTCAGTGTCACATGATCAGAGCATAAATGTCATATAAAGACGAGTCAGGGCAGCAGACTGGATAAGCTGCTTCTGTGTTCATGTCCACAGTTTCAGAAACCTACCCCTGTAGTTAGTGTGGCGATGTTAGTTCAGTATGTTCACGAAAAAAGAATCTTTCCTCACTTTAAAAAACGTATCTTTTAGCCTGTTAGTGGCATTTTCCTTTATGTGTTCGCATCGAGCTAACAAACTAAGATCCCCAGAGGGTTGCACACAAACCTCCACTGCTGATTGGATTAAAATGTCTGGAGATCATTACATTTCTATAGTTTTTGGTACCACTGGTTATTGGAGATTTTTTAAGATATTTAACAGTAGAAAAACCCTTTTAGTGTAAAATACTTGAATCCAAATGTACTTTAGAACAAGCTCTTTGTGGTAATGTCACTAATGGTTTTGTCCATCTTACACCATACATTAATGGTATAATGAGTCTATTTGCTTATTGAAGAAAATGCAGAGAATAAAAATAGTTTTGAAGTGTTTATTTCCCCAGCTCAAAACATACACCTATAGATTAGCATTAAAAACATACCTTTTTCCTTTTTCGTAAATAAAGGTACTTCTGCAAAGGCCATTAGGGGCACAATTGCTTTGACATTTTAGTTCACCTTTAAAGTTCTACTGAATCTATGATTAATTGTAGCCTTTTATGCAATAACATAATTGCACAGTAAAAAAGACATTGCACTTGAGTATTTGGAAAAATTGTGCAGCATTTTTAAAAAGATCACTTTTGGTGTAGATGACTTCTAGATTTGTTGCAAACAGGTACCAGCATGGGCTGATTTTTACTAGAGTGCTATTAAAGTTTGGTTTTTGGTGTCATGATTAACCTTTTGTTATTTCTGTAATGGTTTGGTTGGTAGCAGAGACCTCCCGTGTCACGGCTGTATCTCCCAGCCCTACTGTGACATAGAGCCAGCACTAGAAGGCAGAGAGCATACAGGCCGGATGGGGCACCTTCATCTGTAACTGCCTCCCGCCCTCCCTGGTCACCCAGCCACTGCTCTCCCGTTGGATTTCTCTCCCTCAGCTTGGTTCAGCGCCTCATACAAAAGTCAATCTATGAATTTAAAACGATTGCATGTGTTTGATGGGACTCACTCGAGCTTGGACTCATGTGAAGCCAGCCTGTCACCGCACACTCTGCGTGATGAATAGCCTCTGCTCACCCCCACTGTGCGCCTGCACCCATGTTCTGTCTCTGCAATTATTACTTTTTCCTTCCGTACTTTTGATGCGCACTCTGTCAGGCCCTTGACATAAATTTTCACATTTATACGTGTCATGAAGAGGAGTCTTATCAGCTCTTTTGTTTGACTATGGAGTGTTAAAAGTGGAGCAAAGAGAGGAAAAGATTTTAGTGCCATGGTCAGTATTTCCTTTTAAATCATGCCCTTAATTCTGTCATTTTTTTATTTCTTTACTGGATGTTTTTAGAGGAAAAGGTACACATTTTTGCTTTTTTATTTTTAGCAGACTTTTGCACGTAAACTCTGGGAAAGTGGTTCTTAACTGATCTAGTATCCGGACTCACCACTTCCTACAAGAGAGACTGTAACTCTGAGAATTTTCAGCCACTAGGTAGTATCACAAGAAAAGGTTGCAGAGTGGACTTTAGATGCAATAAAATCTGTCTGAGAAGAGGACAAACAGAAAGCATATTTCATGCATGCATACATTTTAAACTACTCCATTTGTTTTTTATTACATGTATAACTCTGTTGTTTTTGGAGAACTGGGGAGATTAACATGTTTTAATCTCAGAACAAGCTTTGTTTTGCCAGGATAATGGGATGAATAAGAGAAGATACTGAGAAAACAACAACTGGTTATGAGTAAAATTAAACGCATGGACATGTGTCTGCTTAAGGCTTCCGTACTTGTTAGACTCTGCCACATTTCTTTATCCAGGCACACATCCATGACCCACATTTGGGTCCCAACCCACCACTTGAGAACCACGGCTGAGCTGGAGTAGAAGGCACGTTCGCTGTTTTATTTTCTACAAATACTCGTGCCGACTCTCCTCTCAAACTCTGAGTAATTTCATCCAAGGCGTGATTTCCAAATCTCCTTGAATCTCTCTCCAATCCTCCCAACTTAGAAGGATAGAATACTGCACATATGGGGCTCAAGCTGAGTGAATAAAAAGGAATGACAAGCTGGCCTCCAAAGCAGGCTGTCACTTAAAAATGAGAACTAAATTTCAAGGACATCAAGAAGAGTTTCTTCTTGTATGATCATTTCTGAAGTGTGAAATATCTTCTTAATTCTGAAGACAGCTTTTGAAATGAGTAAAGGGCTTAGCAATGAGGCAAAAAACAATGTGTTTGAAAAGTGGGATTGTTTCAGCACCACGGACAGAGGAAACCTGTCTCTCCCTTTTAAAGGTTTCAGCACCACGGACAGAGGAAACCTGTCTCTCCCTTTAAAAGGTTTCAGCACCACGGACAGAGGAAATCTGGTTCTCCCTTTAAAAGGTTTCAGCACCATGCACAGAGGAAATCTGTTTCTCCTTTTTAAAGGTTTCAGCACCATGCACAGAGGAAATCTGGTTCTCCCTTTTAAAGGTTTCAGCACCATGGACAGAGGAAATCTGGTTCTCCCTTTTAAAGGTTTCAGCACCATGCACAGAGGAAATCTGTTTCTCCCTTTTAAAGGTTTCAGCACCATGGACAGAGGAAATCTGGTTCTCCCTTTTAAAGGTTTCAGCACCATGCACAGAGGAAATCTGGTTCTCCCTTTTAAAGGTTTCAGCACCACGGACAGAGGAAATCTGGTTCTCCCTTTTAAAGGTTTCAGCACCATGCACAGAGGAAATCTGGTTCTCCCTTTTAAAGGTTTCAGCACCACGGACAGAGGAAATCTGGTTCTCCCTTTTAAAGGTTTCAGCACCATGCACAGAGGAAATCTGGTTCTCCCTTTTAAAGGCTTCAGCACCACAGACAGAGACTCCTCTGCTGGCTCTCCTCCCTGCACTGGCAGTGAGGAGCTCAGCTTGGACTGAGTCCATCTGATGATACAGAGTCAGTGTGACTAAAGGTTAAATATTGTTCCACTTCAACATCAACATTCATTTATTGTGGACAGCAGCCGTAGAACCATTCAGACATTTCTAGAAAGCAGGATCTCTGGCACAGAAAGTGCAGGGCTAAATATTTAAAAACAGACATTATAATGAAATAATGACATATTTGAGTTGAGCTCAAAGCTGCAGAGGTAATCATCTAAAGTGACAAGTAAATTTTGAGCAGGTCTATTTGGATATTTTTTAATGTGGCAGCACATGTCAGAGGCTTTCAGGAGGTGTTCTGAGCTGATTTCACCCAATGAAAGAAATAAAACGACAGATTTGAGATTTATTGGTGTATGCTGGAGTAAATTTGTGGCATTTAAATTCACATAAAGGTCATAAAAGAAGGGGCAGCTCTCTGATGGCCCTGCGTAACGGGAACGAAAGAGTGTCTTATTTTGATTTTTTTTTTTTTCTAATTCGCTTTTTTGCAGACAGTGCAGCTCAATAAATCTATCTTATGTGCGTGAAAATTAGATTTCAACAAAGTGAGCAGAGCTCTTTGCACCCAGCGCCAATTGGTGATGACAAAGTTGATTTAAAGCTCATTATCTGGAGGCAAATTTAGTGGGGGTTTTTTCCTCTCTAGCAGCACATTTCAGAAGCGTTTTTCTGAGCTGATATGAGCCTAATGCGGAAATTAAAAGGCAAACAGGGTTCTGTGGGGTCTGCTGTGTTTTAAGTAAATCCGTGCAGCCTTCTAACTCACACCGAGGTCATAAAAGGAAGGGGCAGCTCTCTGGTGGCCGTGCGTAACGGGAGAGAAAAGGGCATCTCACGGAGACTTATCTGGATGTTTATTCCGCCTCTTTTCCGGACACAGCAGCTCAAAAATGTTCCTCTCTGTGCGTAAAAATTGGCTTTGCCAAGCCGAGCAGAGCTCCTTTTAGCAGGCATGTCGTCGTGATGCTAAAGTTGATTTAAAGCTCGTGCTCATCAGCTGGAGGATTTAAAAGCGCGGCTCTTCTCCGTGAGTTCCCCATCCAACCCCGCGAACCTCAGCCCATATCTCCGGATCATTCATCATAAAGCAGATCACGGTGGGCTTTTAACGACCCCCGTCATGCGTCTGACCCCCGAACAGTGGAGGCATCAGCCCGAGGAGGAGCAGAAGGAGGAGGAACCCGAAAAGGTGTCTCCAAATAGAGGTCGGACAAAGACGCGGGAGGTCACATCTCTCTTATGAAACCTGCAGTCAGGGCGAAATCATCAGAAATGAAATCATCTCTGTCCTGATGGAAGCGCCTTTGTCACACAAACTCACAGGTGAACTTGGCAGGGCTGACTGTAGAGGTGCGTAACGGTGATTTCTCCGCTGGCTGGAAACGATGAGAAAAAAGCTGCAGCTGTTCCCAAAGATAAAGCCAGTTCCTGGAAAGATGTCACGCGGGGGAAATAGTACAGTAAATGGTGAAATATGTGTGCAGTGTAAAAGATCGGGCTTACCCTGGGCAGAGCTGGAGCAGGAAGAGTCACCAGAGCAGCACAAAGAAGTTGATTTGTTTCTATGGAGGAGCTGAGGCACGCGCTTCCCCCGCACTCGCTGCTGGTAGCGCTGCGCTCCGGCCGTGGGGGAGACACGCCTCCTGTCGGACGACAGGACGCACTGCTTAAAGCAACAAGGGGGCACAGAGACTCGCTCTGGACCAGGAGAGTCTCCGACACCGAGTCTGCAGCTTCCCCAGCGGAGGAGATCCAGAGACAGAGGCTGTGGGATGGTTCAGGATCCGTGACAGATCTCTGGATTTAAGGTCCCCAAAGAGACCTTAAATCATAAAATGATGCTTTGAATTTCCTTTAAAAATCAGAAAAATCTCAAATGAAATACACTGGGATTTTCCTTTTCCAAGTCAAAAACGACAGAGAAGATGTTTTAATTTCTTTTTCCATTTAGAGAAAGAAAACTGAACGCTGACATTTTTAAAGAAATCAGGAAAAGAAGTTTAAACTAGAGAGGAATGAAAAAGGCTCCTGCTGTATTTCCTCAGACCAGATGTTCTCTTCTGTCTGACAGCTGGGTCAAATAGATTTAGGCTTTTCAAAATAAAAGCCTTTTAGATGTTTTTAACAGGTAAAGGTAAAGGACTGTAAATCTCCACATATTCCAGGTTATTTATTTTTGTTTGATACAAGTTTTATCACCGTTTTTTATTTTGCTGCATGAACACAGAAAATCTTTAAAAATATTAATTCCTAAAAACAATGTTAAATGGGAGTAAAATTATTTTTCATGCTTGTCTCCTAATAAAACAAGATTTTACATGTTTGTTTAATTATTGTTCGTAAACCCTCTAAAGCCTGTTTTATTTTAATTTGTTACATCCTTTTATGAGACCTCTATCTAATCAACGTAATCAATAAATTAACAACCTTTTAAATAAAACCTGATAGATGATAAAAATGACCTCAGGTAGATTATCAGCTGCAAAAAACACCTCATGTATCAAATATGATTCAAATATATATATATATATATATATGTTAAATTTGATGTAACGTTTTCCTTTTGTGGATTACAGTAGAAGATTAAATAAACATTTCACTTCCAAAGAAATCAGAATTTTCTAGCTTTTTTTGTTTGTTTTGTTTCCAGGCTTTAAGGGGATTAATGTTTTGGTTGGAAATCAAGAGACTCAACAAAACCTGTTTAGTTCTCCTGTCAATAAAAACATTCACAAATGTTTAGTAAAATATGGATTTTTTGTGTTACACAATGTTTGAATGTCAGTTTTTATGTTTTGCATTTCTGTCTAAAGTTTCTTTTGCATGTTATGAATGACATTTAGTTTTTCAAGGCTATTATATTTCACTAAAACTAACTAAATAACTAAAACTAAAATTCAAAAACCAGTTCAGTTAACTGAAACTAAATAAAAACTAAGCATTACCCCAAAAAACAAAAACTTACTAAAACTGTATAGTGTGCTTACAACACTAACTAAAATAAAATTAAAAAGGAGAGAAAATCTCCTTAGTTTTAGTCTTTGACACAATCAGACTGACTGGCACCGACACCAGAGTCTAGGGAGAGTAAAGTGGCCTGATCTGATTGGTTAAGACTTCATACAATGGTGGTTTTATGGCTGGAGTTGTATTCAAACATCATTGAATAAATAAAAGATAAGTGAAGAGGAGGCTGTTTAAAAATGTTTTTAAAAATGTATGACACTCACTCAGCCCCAACATCTATCCATAAAAAACTGAAACTAATAAAACTAAACTAAACTAACAAACCAGCAGTCAAAACTAATAAAACTAATAAAACTAAACTAAACTAAACTAACAAACCAGCAGTCAAAACTAATAAAACTAAACTAAACTAACAAACCAGCAGTCAGAACTAATAAAACTAAACTAAACTAACAAACCAGCAGTCAAAACTAATAAAACTAAACTAAACTAACAAACCAGCAGTCAGAACTAATAAAACTAAACTAAACTAACAAACCAGCAGTCAAAACTAATAAAACTAAACTAAACTAACAAACCAGCAGTCAAAACTAATAAAACTAAACTAAACTAACAAACCAGCAGTCAAAACTAATAAAACTAATAAAACTAACAAACCAGCAGTCAAAACTAATAAAACTAATAAAACTAAACTAAACTAAACTAACAAACCAGCAGTCAAAACTAATAAAACTAATAAAACTAAACTAAACTAAACTAACAAACCAGCAGTCAAAACTAATAAAACTAATAAAACTAAACTAAACTAAACTAACAAACCAGCAGTCAAAACTAATAAAACTAATAAAACTAAACTAAACTAAACTAACAAACCAGCAGTCAAAACTAATAAAACTAAACTAAACTAAACTAACAAACCAGCAGTCAAAACTAATAAAACTAAACTAAACTAACAAACCAGCAGTCAAAACTAATAAAAACTAAACTAAACTAACAAACCAGCAGTCAAAACTAATAAAAACTAAACTACACTAACAAACCAGCAGTCAAAACTAATAAAAACTAAACTAAACTAACAAACCAGCAGTCAAAACAAATAAAAACTAAACTAACAAACCAGCAGTCAAAACTAATAAAACTAAACTAAACTAACAAACCAGCAGTCAAAACTAATAAAACTAAACTAAACTAACAAACCAGCAGTCAAAACTAATAAAACTAAACTAAACTAACAAACCAGCAGTCAAAACTAATAAAACTAATAAAACTAACAAACCAGCAGTCAAAACTAATAAAACTAAACTAAACTAACAAACCAGCAGTCAGAACTAATAAAAACTAAACTAAACTAACAAACCAGCAGTCAAAACTAATAAAACTAAACTAAACTAACAAACCAGCAGTCAAAACTAATAAAACTAAACTAAACTAACAAACCAGCAGTCAAAACTAATAAAACTAAACTAGACTAACAAACCAGCAGTCAAAACTAATAAAAACTAAACTAACAAACCAGCAGTCAGAACTAATAAAACTAAACTAAACTAACAAACCAGCAGTCAAAACTAATAAAACTAAACTAAACTAACAAACCAGCAGTCAAAACTAATAAAACTAAACTAAACTAACAAACCAGCAGTCAAAACTAATAAAACTAAACTAGACTAACAAACCAGCAGTCAAAACTAATAAAAACTAAACTAACAAACCAGCAGTCAGAACTAATAAAACTAAACTAAACTAACAAACCAGCAGTCAAAACTAATAAAACTAAACTAAACTAACAAACCAGCAGTCAAAACTAATAAAAACTAAACTAACAAACCAGCAGTCAAAACTAATAAAACTAAACTAAACTAACAAACCAGCAGTCAAAACTAATAAAAACTAAACTAACAAACCAGCAGTCAAAACTAATAAAAACTAAACTAACAAACCAGCAGTCAAAACTAATAAAACTAAACTAAACTAACAAACCAGCAGTCAAAACTAATAAAACTAAACTAAACTAACAAACCAGCAGTCAAAACTAATAAAACTAAACTAAACTAACAAACCAGCAGTCAAAACTAATAAAAACTAAACTAACAAACCAGCAGTCAAAACTAATAAAACTAAACTAAACTAACAAACCAGCAGTCAAAACTAATAAAACTAAACTAAACTAACAAACCAGCAGTCAAAACTGATAAAACTAAACTAAACTAACAAACCAGCAGTCAAAACTGATAAAACTAAACTACACTAACAAACCAGCAGTCAAAACTGATAAAACTAAACTAAACTAACAAACCAGCAGTCAAAACTAATAAAAACTAAACTAAACTAACAAACCAGCAGTCAAAACTAATAAAACTAAACTAAACTAACAAACCAGCAGTCAGAACTAATAAAACTAAACTAAACTAACAAACCAGCAGTCAGAACTAATAAAACTAATAAAACTAACAAATCAGCAGTCAAAACTAATCAAACTAAACTAAACTAACAAACCAGCAGTCAAAACTAATAAACATTAAACTAAACTAACAAACCAGCAGTCAAAACTAATAAAAATGAAACTACACTAACAAACCAGCAGTCAAAACTAATAAAAACTAAACTAAACTAACAAACCAGCAGTCAAAACTAATAAAAACTAAACTACACTAACAAACCAGCAGTCAAAACTAATAAAACTAAACTAAACTAACAAACCAGCAGTCAAAACTAATAAAACTAAACTAACAAACCAGCAGTCAACACTAATAAAACTAAACTAAACTAACAAACCAGCAGTCAAAACTAATAAAACTAAACTAAACTAACAAACCAGCAGTCAAAACTAATAAAACTAAACTAAACTAACAAACCAGCAGTCAAAACTAATAAAACTAAACTAAACTAACAAACCAGCAGTCAAAACTAATAAAACTAAACTAACAAACCAGCAGTCAACACTAATAAAACTAAACTAAACTAACAAACCAGCAGTCAAAACTAATAAAACTAAACTAAACTAACAAACCAGCAGTCAAAACTAATAAAACTAAACTAAACTAACAAACCAGCAGTCAAAACTAATAAAAACTAAACTAAACTAACAAACCAGCAGTCAAAACTAATAAAACTAAACTAACAAACCAGCAGTCAAAACTAATAAAACTAAACTAAACTAACAAACCAGCAGTCAAAACTAATAAAAACTAAACTAACAAACCAACAGTCAAAACTAATAAAACTAAACTAAACTAACAAACCAGCAGTCAAAACTAATAAAACTAAACTAACAAACCAGCAGTCAAAACTAATAAAACTAAACTAACAAACCAGCAGTCAAAACTAATAAAACTAAACTTAGCTAACAAACCAGCAGTCAAAACTGATAAAACTAAACTAAACTAACAAACCAGCAGTCAGAACTAATAAAACTAATAAAACTAACAAATCAGCAGTCAAAACTAATCAAACTAAACTAAACTAACAAACCAGCAGTCAAAACTAATAAATATTAAACTAAACTAACAAACCAGCAGTCAAAACTAATAAAAATGAAACTACACTAACAAACCAGCAGTCAAAACTAATAAAAACTAAACTAAACTAACAAACCAGCAGTCAAAACTAATAAAAACTAAACTACACTAACAAACCAGCAGTCAAAACTAATAAAAACTAAACTAAACTAACAAACCAGCAGTCAAAACTAATAAAACTAAACTAACAAACCAGCAGTCAACACTAATAAAACTAAACTAAACTAACAAACCAGCAGTCAAAACTAATAAAACTAAACTAAACTAACAAACCAGCAGTCAAAACTAATAAAACTAAACTAAACTAACAAACCAGCAGTCAAAACTAATAAAACTAAACTAAACTAACAAACCAGCAGTCAAAACTAATAAAACTAAACTAAACTAACAAACCAGCAGTCAAAACTAATAAAACTAAACTAGCAAACCAGCAGTCAAAACTAATAAAACTAAACTAAACTAACAAACCAGCAGTCAGAACTAATAAAAACTAAACTAACAAACCAACAGTCAAAACTAATAAAACTAAACTAAACTAACAAACCAGCAGTCAAAACTAATAAAACTAAACTAACAAACCAACAGTCAACACTAATAAAACTAAACTAAACTAACAAACCAGCAGTCAAAACTAATAAAAACTAAACAAAAACTAACAAACCAACAGTCAACACTAATAAAACTAAACTAAACTAACAAACCAGCAGTCAAAACTAATAAAAACTAAACTAAACTAACAAACCAACAGTCAACACTAATAAAACTAAACTAAACTAACAAACCAGCAGTCAACACTAATAAAACTAAACTAAACTAACAAACCAGCAGTCAAAACTAATAAAACTAAACTAACAAACCAGCAGTCAAAACTAATAAAACTAAACTAAACTAACAAACCAGCAGTCAAAACTGATAAAACTAAACTACACTAACAAACCAGCAGTCAAAACTGATAAAACTAAACTAAACTAACAAACCAGCAGTCAAAACTAATAAAAACTAAACTAAACTAACAAACCAGCAGTCAAAACTAATAAAACTAAACTAAACTAACAAACCAGCAGTCAGAACTAATAAAACTAAACTAAACTAACAACCAGCAGTCAGAACTAATAAAACTAATAAAACTAACAAATCAGCAGTCAAAACTAATCAAACTAAACTAAACTAACAAACCAGCAGTCAAAACTAATAAATATTAAACTAAACTAACAAACCAGCAGTCAAAACTAATAAAAATGAAACTACACTAACAAACCAGCAGTCAAAACTAATAAAAACTAAACTAAACTAACAAACCAGCAGTCAAAACTAATAAAAACGAAACTACACTAACAAACCAGCAGTCAAAACTAATAAAACTAAACTAAACTAACAAACCAGCAGTCAAAACTAATAAAAACTAAACTAAACTAACAAACCAGCAGTCAAAACTAATAAAACTAAACTAAACTAACAAACCAGCAGTCAAAACTAATAAAACTAAACTAAACTAACAAACCAGCAGTCAAAACTAATAAAACTAAACTAACAAACCAGCAGTCAACACTAATAAAACTAAACTAAACTAACAAACCAGCAGTCAAAACTAATAAAACTAAACTAAACTAACAAACCAGCAGTCAAAACTAATAAAACTAAACTAAACTAACAAACCAGCAGTCAAAACTAATAAAAACTAAACTAAACTAACAAACCAGCAGTCAAAACTAATAAAACTAAACTAACAAACCAGCAGTCAAAACTAATAAAACTAAACTAAACTAACAAACCAGCAGTCAAAACTAATAAAAACTAAACTAACAAACCAACAGTCAAAACTAATAAAACTAAACTAAACTAACAAACCAGCAGTCAAAACTAATAAAACTAAACTAACAAACCAGCAGTCAAAACTAATAAAACTAAACTAACAAACCAGCAGTCAAAACTAATAAAACTAAACTTAGCTAACAAACCAGCAGTCAAAACTGATAAAACTAAACTAAACTAACAAACCAGCAGTCAGAACTAATAAAACTAAACTAAACTAACAAACCAGCAGTCAGAACTAATAAATATTAAACTAAACTAACAAACCAGCAGTCAAAACTAATAAAAATGAAACTACACTAACAAACCAGCAGTCAAAACTAATAAAAACTAAACTAAACTAACAAACCAGCAGTCAAAACTAATAAAAATGAAACTACACTAACAAACCAGCAGTCAAAACTAATAAAAACTAAACTAAACTAACAAACCAGCAGTCAAAACTAATAAAACTAAACTAACAAACCAGCAGTCAACACTAATAAAACTAAACTAAACTAACAAACCAGCAGTCAAAACTAATAAAACTAAACTAAACTAACAAACCAGCAGTCAAAACTAATAAAACTAAACTAAACTAACAAACCAGCAGTCAAAACTAATAAAACTAAACTAAACTAACAAACCAGCAGTCAAAACTAATAAAAACTAAACTAAACTAACAAACCAACAGTCAAAACTAATAAAACTAAACTAACAAACCAGCAGTCAAAACTAATAAAACTAAACTAAACTAACAAACCAGCAGTCAAAACTAATAAAAACTAAACTAACAAACCAACAGTCAAAACTAATAAAACTAAACTAAACTAACAAACCAGCAGTCAAAACTAATAAAACTAAACTAACAAACCAACAGTCAACACTAATAAAACTAAACTAAACTAACAAACCAGCAGTCAAAACTAATAAAAACTAAACAAAAACTAACAAACCAACAGTCAACACTAATAAAACTAAACTAAACTAACAAACCAGCAGTCAAAACTAATAAAAACTAAACTAAACTAACAAACCAACAGTCAACACTAATAAAACTAAACTAAACTAACAAACCAGCAGTCAACACTAATAAAACTAAACTAAACTAACAAACCAGCAGTCAAAACTAATAAAACTAAACTAACAAACCAGCAGTCAAAACTAATAAAACTAAACTAAACTAACAAACCAGCAGTCAAAACTAATAAAAACTAAACTAAACTAACAAACCAGCAGTCAAAACTAATAAAAACTAAACTAAACTAACAAACCAGCAGTCAAAACTAATAAAACTAAACTAAACTAACAAACCAGCAGTCAAAACTAATAAAAACTAAACTAAACTAACAAACCAGCAGTCAAAACTAATAAAAACGAAACTACACTAACAAACCAGCAGTCAAAACTAATAAAACTAAACTAAACTAACAAACCAGCAGTCAAAACTAATAAAACTAAACTAAACTAACAAACCAGCAGTCAAAACTAATAAAACTAAACTAAACTAACAAACCAGCAGTCAAAACTAATAAAACTAAACTAAACTAACAAACCAGCAGTCAAAACTAATAAAACTAAACTAAACTAACAAACCAGCAGTCAGAACTAATAAAACTAAACTAAACTAACAAACCAGCAGTCAAAACTAATAAAACTAAACTAAACTAACAAACCAGCAGTCAAAACTAATAAAACTAAACTACACTAACAAACCAGCAGTCAAAACTAATAAAACTAAACTAAACTAACAAACCAGCAGTCAAAACTAATAAAACTAAACTAAACTAACAAACCAGCAGTCAAAACTAATAAAACTAAACTAAACTAACAAACCAGCAGTCAAAACTAATAAATATTAAACTAAACTAACAAACCAGCAGTCAAAACTAATAAAAACGAAACTACACTAACAAACCAGCAGTCAAAACTAATAAAAACTAAACTAAACTAACAAACCAGCAGTCAAAACTAATAAAACTAAACTAAACTAACAAACCAGCAGTCAAAACTAATAAAACTAAACTAACAAACCAGCAGTCAACACTAATAAAACTAAACTAAACTAACAAACCAGCAGTCAAAACTAATAAAACTAAACTAAACTAACAAACCAGCAGTCAAAACTAATAAAAACTAAACTAAACTAACAAACCAGCAGTCAAAACTAATAAAAACTAAACTAAACTAACAAACCAGCAGTCAAAACTAATAAAACTAAACTAAACTAACAAACCAGCAGTCAAAACTGATAAAACTAAACTAAACTAACAAACGAGCAGTCAAAACTAATAAAACTAGACTAACAAACCAGCAGTCAAAACTAATAAAACTAAACTAAACTAACAAACCAGCAGTCAAAACTAATAAAACTAAACTAAACTAACAAACCAGCAGTCAAAACTAATAAAACTAAACTAACAAACCAGCAGTCAAAACTAATAAAAACTAAACTAAACTAACAAACCAGCAGTCAAAACTAATAAAACTAAACTAACAAACCAGCAGTCAAAACTATTAAAACTAAACTAAACTAACAAACCAGCAGTCAAAACTAATAAAACTAAACTAAACTAACAAACCAGCAGTCAAAACTAATAAAACTAAACTAAACTAACAAACCAGCAGTCAAAACTAATAAAACTAAACTAAACTAACAAACCAGCAGTCAAAACTAATAAAACTAAACTAAACTAACAAACCAGCAGTCAAAACTAATAAAACTAAACTAGACTAACAAACCAGCAGTCAAAACTAATAAAAACTAAACTAACAAACCAGCAGTCAGAACTAATAAAACTAAACTAAACTAACAAACCAGCAGTCAAAACTAATAAAACTAAACTAAACTAACAAACCAGCAGTCAAAACTAATAAAACTAAACTAAACTAACAAACCAGCAGTCAAAACTGATAAAACTAAACTAAACTAACAAACCAGCAGTCAAAACTAATAAAACTAGACTAACAAACCAGCAGTCAAAACTAATAAAACTAAACTAAACTAACAAACCAGCAGTCAAAACTAATAAAAACTAAACTAAACTAACAAACCAGCAGTCAAAACTAATAAAACTAAACTAACAAACCAGCAGTCAAAACTAATAAAACTAAACTAAACTAACAAACCAGCAGTCAAAACTAATAAAACTAAACTAACAAACCAGCAGTCAAAACTATTAAAACTAAACTAAACTAACAAACCAGCAGTCAAAACTAATAAAACTAAACTAACAAACCAGCAGTCAAAACTAATAAAACTAAACTAAACTAACAAACCAGCAGTCAAAACTATTAAAACTAAACTAAACTAACAAACCAGCAGTCAAAACTAATAAAACTAAACTAAACTAACAAACCAGCAGTCAAAACTAATAAAACTAAACTAACAAACCAGCAGTCAAAACTAATAAAAACTAAACTAAACTAACAAACCAGCAGTCAAAACTAATAAAACTAAACTAACAAACCAGCAGTCAAAACTAATAAAACTAAACTAAACTAACAAACCAGCAGTCAAAACTAATAAAAACTAAACTAAACTAACAAACCAGCAGTCAAAACTAATAAAACTAAACTAAACTAACAAACCAGCAGTCAAAACTAATAAAACTAAACTAAACTAACAAACCAGCAGTCAAAACTAATAAAACTAAACTAAACTAACAAACCAGCAGTCAGAACTAATAAAACTAAACTAAACTAACAAACCAGCAGTCAGAACTAATAAAACTAAACTAAACTAACAAACCAGCAGTCAGAACTAATAAAACTAAACTAAACTAACAAACCAGCAGTCAAAACTAATAAAACTAAACTAAACTAACAAACCAGCAGTCAAAACTAATAAAACTAAACTAAACTAACAAACCAGCAGTCAAAACTAATAAATATTAAACTAAACTAACAAACCAGCAGTCAAAACTAATAAAAATGAAACTACACTAACAAACCAGCAGTCAAAACTAATAAAAACTAAACTAAACTAACAAACCAGCAGTCAAAACTAATAAAAACGAAACTACACTAACAAACCAGCAGTCAAAACTAATAAAAACTAAACTAAACTAACAAACCAGCAGTCAAAACTAATAAAAACTAAACTAAACTAACAAACCAGCAGTCAAAACTAATAAAACTAAACTAAACTAACAAACCAGCAGTCAAAACTAATAAAAACTAAACTAAACTAACAAACCAGCAGTCAAAACTAATAAAACTAAACTAAACTAACAAACCAGCAGTCAAAACTAATAAAACTAAACTAAACTAACAAACCAGCAGTCAGAACTAATAAAACTAAACTAAACTAACAAACCAGCAGTCAAAACTAATAAAACTAAACTAAACTAACAAAACAGCAGTCAAAACTAATAAAACTGAACTAAACTAACAAACCAGCAGTCAAAACTAATAAAACTAAACTAAACTAACAAACCAGCAGTCAAAACTAATAAAACTAAACTAAACTAACAAACCAGCAGTCAAAACTAATAAAACTAAACTAAACTAACAAACCAGCAGTCAAAACTAATAAAACTAAACTAAACTAACAAACCAGCAGTCAAAACTAATAAAACTAAACTAACAAACCAGCAGTCAACACTAATAAAACTAAACTAAACTAACAAACCAGCAGTCAAAACTAATAAAACTAAACTAAACTAACAAACCAGCAGTCAAAACTAATAAAACTAAACTAAACTAACAAACCAGCAGTCAAAACTAATAAAAACTAAACTAAACTAACAAACCAGCAGTCAAAACTAATAAAACTAAACTAACAAACCAGCAGTCAAAACTAATAAAACTAAACTAAACTAACAAACCAGCAGTCAAAACTAATAAAACTAAACTAACAAACCAACAGTCAAAACTAATAAAACTAAACTAAACTAACAAACCAGCAGTCAAAACTAATAAAACTAAACTAACAAACCAGCAGTCAAAACTAATAAAACTAAACTAACAAACCAGCAGTCAAAACTAATAAAACTAAACTTAGCTAACAAACCAGCAGTCAAAACTGATAAAACTAAACTAAACTAACAAACCAGCAGTCAGAACTAATAAAACTAATAAAACTAACAAATCAGCAGTCAAAACTAATCAAACTAAACTAAACTAACAAACCAGCAGTCAAAACTAATAAATATTAAACTAAACTAACAAACCAGCAGTCAAAACTAATAAAAATGAAACTACACTAACAAACCAGCAGTCAAAACTAATAAAAACTAAACTAAACTAACAAACCAGCAGTCAAAACTAATAAAAATGAAACTACACTAACAAACCAGCAGTCAAAACTAATAAAAACTAAACTAAACTAACAAACCAGCAGTCAAAACTAATAAAACTAAACTAACAAACCAGCAGTCAACACTAATAAAACTAAACTAAACTAACAAACCAGCAGTCAAAACTAATAAAACTAAACTAAACTAACAAACCAGCAGTCAAAACTAATAAAACTAAACTAAACTAACAAACCAGCAGTCAAAACTAATAAAACTAAACTAAACTAACAAACCAGCAGTCAAAACTAATAAAAACTAAACTAAACTAACAAACCAGCAGTCAAAACTAATAAAACTAAACTAACAAACCAGCAGTCAAAACTAATAAAACTAAACTAAACTAACAAACCAGCAGTCAAAACTAATAAAAACTAAACTAACAAACCAGCAGTCAAAACTAATAAAACTAAACTAAACTAACAAACCAGCAGTCAAAACTAATAAAACTAAACTAACAAACCAACAGTCAACACTAATAAAACTAAACTAAACTAACAAACCAGCAGTCAAAACTAATAAAAACTAAACAAAAACTAACAAACCAGCAGTCAACACTAATAAAACTAAACTAAACTAACAAACCAGCAGTCAAAACTAATAAAAACTAAACTAAACTAACAAACCAACAGTCAACACTAATAAAACTAAACTAAACTAACAAACCAGCAGTCAACACTAATAAAACTAAACTAAACTAACAAACCAGCAGTCAAAACTAATAAAACTAAACTAACAAACCAGCAGTCAAAACTAATAAAACTAAACTAAACTAACAAACCAGCAGTCAAGACTAATAAAACTAAACTAACAAACCAGCAGTCAAAACTAATAAAACTAAACTAAACTAACAAACCAGCAGTCAAAACTAATAAAACTAAACTAAACTAACAAACCAGCAGTCAAAACTAATAAAACTAAACTAACAAACCAGCAGTCAAAACTAATAAAACTAAACTAAACTAACAAACCAGCAGTCAAAACTAATAAAAACTAAACTAAACTAACAAACCAGCAGTCAAAACTAATAAAACTAAACTAACAAACCAGCAGTCAAAACTAATAAAAACTAAACTAAACTAACAAACCAGCAGTCAAAACTAATAAAAACGAAACTACACTAACAAACCAGCAGTCAAAACTAATAAAACTAAACTAAACTAACAAACCAGCAGTCAAAACTAATAAAAACTAAACTAAACTAACAAACCAGCAGTCAAAACTAATAAAACTAAACTAAACTAACAAACCAGCAGTCAAAACTAATAAAACTAAACTAAACTAACAAACCAGCAGTCAAAACTAATAAAACTAAACTAAACTAACAAACCAGCAGTCAGAACTAATAAAACTAAACTAAACTAACAAACCAGCAGTCAAAACTAATAAAACTAAACTAAACTAACAAACCAGCAGTCAAAACTAATAAAACTAAACTAAACTAACAAACCAGCAGTCAAAACTAATAAAACTAAACTAAACTAACAAACCAGCAGTCAAAACTAATAAAACTAAACTAAACTAACAAACCAGCAGTCAAAACTAATAAAACTAAACTAAACTAACAAACCAGCAGTCAAAACTAATAAATATTAAACTAAACTAACAAACCAGCAGTCAAAACTAATAAAAACGAAACTACACTAACAAACCAGCAGTCAAAACTAATAAAAACTAAACTAAACTAACAAACCAGCAGTCAAAACTAATAAAACTAAACTAAACTAACAAACCAGCAGTCAAAACTAATAAAACTAAACTAACAAACCAGCAGTCAACACTAATAAAACTAAACTAAACTAACAAACCAGCAGTCAAAACTAATAAAACTAAACTAAACTAACAAACCAGCAGTCAAAACTAATAAAAACTAAACTAAACTAACAAACCAGCAGTCAAAACTAATAAAAACTAAACTAAACTAACAAACCAGCAGTCAAAACTAATAAAACTAAACTAAACTAACAAACCAGCAGTCAAAACTGATAAAACTAAACTAAACTAACAAACCAGCAGTCAAAACTAATAAAACTAGACTAACAAACCAGCAGTCAAAACTAATAAAACTAAACTAAACTAACAAACCAGCAGTCAAAACTAATAAAAACTAAACTAAACTAACAAACCAGCAGTCAAAACTAATAAAACTAAACTAACAAACCAGCAGTCAAAACTAATAAAAACTAAACTAAACTAACAAACCAGCAGTCAAAACTAATAAAACTAAACTAACAAACCAGCAGTCAAAACTATTAAAACTAAACTAAACTAACAAACCAGCAGTCAAAACTATTAAAACTAAACTAAACTAACAAACCAGCAGTCAAAACTAATAAAACTAAACTAAACTAACAAACCAGCAGTCAAAACTAATAAAACTAAACTAAACTAACAAACCAGCAGTCAAAACTAATAAAACTAAACTAAACTAACAAACCAGCAGTCAAAACTAATAAAACTAAACTAGACTAACAAACCAGCAGTCAAAACTAATAAAAACTAAACTAACAAACCAGCAGTCAGAACTAATAAAACTAAACTAAACTAACAAACCAGCAGTCAAAACTAATAAAACTAAACTAAACTAACAAACCAGCAGTCAAAACTAATAAAACTAAACTAAACTAACAAACCAGCAGTCAAAACTGATAAAACTAAACTAAACTAACAAACCAGCAGTCAAAACTAATAAAACTAGACTAACAAACCAGCAGTCAAAACTAATAAAACTAAACTAAACTAACAAACCAGCAGTCAAAACTAATAAAAACTAAACTAAACTAACAAACCAGCAGTCAAAACTAATAAAACTAAACTAACAAACCAGCAGTCAAAACTAATAAAAACTAAACTAAACTAACAAACCAGCAGTCAAAACTAATAAAACTAAACTAACAAACCAGCAGTCAAAACTATTAAAACTAAACTAAACTAACAAACCAGCAGTCAAAACTAATAAAACTAAACTAACAAACCAGCAGTCAAAACTAATAAAACTAAACTAAACTAACAAACCAGCAGTCAAAACTATTAAAACTAAACTAAACTAACAAACCAGCAGTCAAAACTAATAAAACTAAACTAAACTAACAAACCAGCAGTCAAAACTAATAAAACTAAACTAACAAACCAGCAGTCAAAACTAATAAAAACTAAACTAAACTAACAAACCAGCAGTCAAAACTAATAAAACTAAACTAACAAACCAGCAGTCAAAACTAATAAAACTAAACTAAACTAACAAACCAGCAGTCAAAACTAATAAAAACTAAACTAAACTAACAAACCAGCAGTCAAAACTAATAAAAACTAAACTAAACTAACAAACCAGCAGTCAAAACTAATAAAACTAAACTAAACTAACAAACCAGCAGTCAAAACTAATAAAACTAAACTAAACTAACAAACCAGCAGTCAGAACTAATAAAACTAAACTAAACTAACAAACCAGCAGTCAGAACTAATAAAACTAAACTAAACTAACAAACCAGCAGTCAGAACTAATAAAACTAAACTAAACTAACAAACCAGCAGTCAAAACTAATAAAACTAAACTAAACTAACAAACCAGCAGTCAAAACTAATAAAACTAAACTAAACTAACAAACCAGCAGTCAAAACTAATAAATATTAAACTAAACTAACAAACCAGCAGTCAAAACTAATAAAAATGAAACTACACTAACAAACCAGCAGTCAAAACTAATAAAAACTAAACTAAACTAACAAACCAGCAGTCAAAACTAATAAAAACGAAACTACACTAACAAACCAGCAGTCAAAACTAATAAAAACTAAACTAAACTAACAAACCAGCAGTCAAAACTAATAAAAACTAAACTAAACTAACAAACCAGCAGTCAAAACTAATAAAACTAAACTAACAAACCAGCAGTCAACACTAATAAAACTAAACTAAACTAACAAACCAGCAGTCAAAACTAATAAAACTAAACTAAACTAACAAACCAGCAGTCAAAACTAATAAAACTAAACTAAACTAACAAACCAGCAGTCAAAACTAATAAAACTAAACTAAACTAACAAACCAGCAGTCAAAACTAATAAAACTAAACTAACAAACCAGCAGTCAAAACTAATAAAACTAAACTAAACTAACAAACCAGCAGTCAAAACTAATAAAACTTAACTAAACTAACAAACCAGCAGTCAAAACTAATAAAAACTAAACTAAACTAACAAACCAGCAGTCAAAACTAATAAAAACTAAACTAAACTAACAAACCAGCAGTCAAAACTAATAACACTAAACTAAACTAACAAACCAGCAGTCAAAACTAATAAAACTAAACTAAACTAACAAACCAGCAGTCAAAACTAATAAAACTAGACTAACAAACCAGCAGTCAAAACTAATAAAACTAAACTAAACTAACAAACCAGCAGTCAAAACTAATAAAACTAGACTAACAAACCAGCAGTCAGAACTAATAAAACTAAACTAAACTAACAAACCAGCAGTCAAAACTAATAAAACTAAACTAAACTAACAAACCAGCAGTCAAAACTAATAAAACTAGACTAACAAACCAGCAGTCAAAACTAATAAAACTAAACTAAACTAACAAACCAGCAGTCAAAACTAATAAAACTAAACTAACAAACCAGCAGTCAAAACTAATAAAAACTAAACTACACTAACAAACCAGCAGTCAGAACTAATAAAACTAAACTAAACTAACAAACCAGCAGTCAAAACTAATAAAACTAGACTAACAAACCAGCAGTCAAAACTAATAAAACTAAACTAAACTAACAAACCAGCAGTCAAAACTAATAAAACTAAACTAACAAACCAGCAGTCAAAACTAATAAAAACTAAACTAAACTAACAAACCAGCAGTCAGAACTAATAAAACTAAACTAAACTAACAAACCAGCAGTCAAAACTAATAAAACTAAACTAAACTAACAAACCAGCAGTCAAAACTAATAAAACTAAACTGCGATCAAACACAGAAAGTGAACATGAAATAAACTTAAAACAAGTAAGGAAATTTGTGTTTGGTAGATTATCTTTTTGTTGTAACAATGTTTCTTGGTAATAAATCTTATACCACTGGAAAGCCTGTTTGTTACCCTTTTAAATGATGCCACATTTGTAAAGATCATGCATTTGTGGGATGAGCAGCAGAGCTGAGTATGTGGGTTGTGCCCATGAAAATTGTGCCAGATCTTCTCCGCCAATGCTAAACAGCTGATTTTACTGTTGCTATTGACTCTTGTTTTGAGATTCTGGTACCCCCCCCCCGCCAATCAGGTGCCCGATTGGCAGCACCATGAGCATGGGCCCTGCTGCAGTGGTCAGTAGATGCCTGCTTAACTTTTAAACTTTAAAACAAACTTTAAAACAGACTTAAAAACAAACTTTAAAACAAACTTTAAAACAGACTTAAATACAGACTTAAAAACAAACTTTAAAACAGACTTAAAAACAAACATTAAAACAAACTTTAAAACAGACTTAAATACAGACTTAAAAACAAACTTTAAAACAAACTTTAAAACAGACTTAAATACAGACTTAAATACAAACATTAAAACAAACTTTAAAACAGACTTAAATACAGACTTCAAAACAAACTTTAAAACAAACTTTAAAACAGACTTAAATACAGACTTAAATACAGACTTAAATACAAACATTAAAACAAACTTCAAAACAAACTGTAAAACAGACTTAAATACAGACTTAAATACAAACATTAAAACAAACTTTAAAACAAACTTAAAAACAAACTTTAAAAAAAACTTCAAAACAAACTTCAACACAAACTTTAAGACAAACTTAAAAACAAACTTTAAAACAAACTTTAAAACAGACTTAAATACAGACTTAAATACAAACATTAAAAAAACTTTAAAACAAACTTTAAAACAAACTTCAAAACAAACTTTAAAACAAACTTAAATACAGACTTAAATACAGACTTAAAAACAAACTTTAAAACAAACTTTAAAACAGACTTAAATACAGACTTAAATACAAACATTAAAAAAACTTAAAAACAAACTTTAAAACAAACTTCAAAACAAACTTTAAAACAAACTTAAATACAGACTTAAATACAGACTTAAAAACAAACTTTAAAACAAACTTTAAAACAGACTTAAATACAGACTTAAATACAAACATTAAAAAAACTTAAAAACAAACTTTAAAACAAACTTCAAAACAAACTTTAAAACAAACTTAAATACAGACTTAAATACAGACTTAAAAACAAACATTGAAACAAACTTTAAAACAAACTTTAAAACAAACTTCAACACAAACTTTAAGACAAACTTTAAAACAGACTTAAATACAGACTTAAATACAAACATTAAAACAAACTTTAAAACAGACTTAAATACAAACTTTAAGACAAACTTTAAAACAAACTTAAATACAGACTTAAATACAAACATTAAAACAAACTTTAAAACAAACTTCAAAACAAACTTTAAAACAAACTTAAATACAGACTTAAAAACAAACATTGAAACAAACTTTAAAACAAACTTTAAAACAAACTTCAACACAAACTTTAAGACAAACTTTAAAACAGACTTCAATACAAACTTTAAGACAAACTTTAAAACAGACTTAAATACAGACTTAAATACAGACTTTAAAACAGACTTAAATACAAACTTTTTAACCCGTGTTAATTTTGGCAGCTATTTTTTATTTTAGTCTTTAGATAAAATGTCTTTTAGTTTTAGTCACATTTTAGTCATTTCTTCCCTTTATAGTGTTAGTCTAGTTTTAGTTCATAAAAGTCCTCGCATTTTAGTCTTTACTTTTAGTCAAGCATTTATTCTCTTTTCTAAATCTGGTACCAAACCATGGTGGTGTGGTCTCTGCACCCTGCCAAACCTGGGGTCCCTGCTTTCTAGAGCTGAGAGGTAGAATGGTTACAGATGTGTTGTTTTTGACAGATTTACCCACAGTGGAGAAATGTGGATTTTTAATGCCTGACACAAACTAAATTACCTTTAAGTCTAGATTTAGTCATCTTGATGAAAACTAAACTTAGTTTTTGTGAGTTTTAGTCATCACAGATCTATTTTTGTTAGTCTTAGTCTAGTTTCAGTCATCACAGATCTATTTTGTTAGTCTCAGTCTAGTTTTAGTCGTCACAGATCTATTTTGTTAGTCTTAGTCTAGTTTCAGTCGTCACAGATCTATTTTGTTAGTCTCAGTCTAGTTTTAGTCGTCACAGATCTATTTTTGTTAGTCTCAGTCTAGTTTTAGTCATCACAGATCTATTTTGTTAGTCTTAGTCTAGTTGTAGTCATCACAGATCTATTTTGTTAGTCTTAGTCTAGTTGTAGTCATCACAGATCTATTTTTGTTAGTCTCAGTCTAGTTTTAGTCATCACAGATCTATTTTTGTTAGTCTCAGTCTAGTTTTAGTCATCACAGATCTATTTTGTTAGTCTTAGTCTAGTTTTAGTCATCACAGATCTATTTTGTTAGTCTCAGTCTAGTTTTAGTCATCACAGATCTATTTTTGTTAGTCTTAGTCTAGTTTTAGTCATCAAAGATCTATTTTTGTTAGTCTCAGTCTAGTTTTAGTCATCACAGATCTATTTTGTTAGTCTTAGTCTAGTTGTAGTCATCACAGATCTATTTTTGTTAGTCTCAGTCTAGTTTTAGTCATCACAGATCTATTTTTGTTAGTCTTAGTCTAGTTGTAGTCATCACAGATCTATTTTTGTTAGTCTCAGTCTAGTTTTAGTCATCACAGATCTATTTTTGTTAGTCTTAGTCTAGTTTTAGTCATCACAGATCTATTTTTGTTAGTCTTAGTCTAGTTTTAGTCATCACAGATCTATTTTGTTAGTCTTAGTCTAGTTGTAGTCATCACAGATCTATTTTTGTTAGTCTCAGTCTAGTTTGAGTCATCACAGATCTATTTTTGTTAGTCTTAGTCTAGTTTTAGTCATCACAGATCTATTTTTGTTAGTCTTAGTCTAGTTTTAGTCATCAAAGATCTATTTTTGTTAGTCTCAGTCTAGTTTTAGTCATCACAGATCTATTTTGTTAGTCTTAGTCTAGTTGTAGTCATCACAGATCTATTTTTGTTAGTCTCAGTCTAGTTTTAGTCATCACAGATCTATTTTTGTTAGTCTTAGTCTAGTTGTAGTCATCACAGATCTATTTTTGTTAGTCTCAGTCTAGTTTTAGTCATCACAGATCTATTTTTGTTAGTCTTAGTCTAGTTGTAGTCATCACAGATCTATTTTGTTAGTCTTAGTCTAGTTTTAGTCATCACAGATCTATTTTGTTAGTCTTAGTCTAGTTGTAGTCATCACAGATCTATTTTTGTTAGTCTCAGTCTAGTTTTAGTCATCACAGATCTATTTTTGTTAGTCTTAGTCTAGTTTTAGTCATCACAGATCTATTTTTGTTAGTCTTAGTCTAGTTTTAGTCATCACAGATCTATTTTGTTAGTCTTAGTCTAGTTGTAGTCATCACAGATAGTCATCACAGATCTATTTTTGTTAGTCTTAGTCTAGTTGTAGTCATCACAGATCTATTTTGTTAGTCTTAGTCTAGTTGTAGTCATCACAGATAGTCATCACAGATCTATTTTTGTTAGTCTTAGTCTAGTTGTAGTCATCACAGATCTATTTTGTTAGTCTTAGTCTAGTTTTAGTCATCACAGATCTATTTTGTTAGTCTTAGTCTAGTTTTAGTCATCACAGATCTATTTTTGTTAGTCTTAGTCTAGTTGTAGTCATCACAGATCTATTTTGTTAGTCTTAGTCTAGTTTTAGTCATCACAGATCTATTTTGTTAGTCTTAGTCTAGTTTTAGTCATCACAGATCTATTTTTGTTAGTCTTAGTCTAGTTTCAGTCATCACAGATCTATTTTTGTTAGTCTCAGTCTAGTTTTAGTCATCACAGATCTATTTTGTTAGTCTTAGTCTAGTTTTAGTCATCACAGATCTATTTTTGTTAGTCTTAGTCTAGTTTTAGTCATCACAGATCTATTTTTGTTAGTCTTAGTCTAGTTTTAGTCATCACAGATCTATTTTTGTTAGTCTTAGTCTAGTTTTAGTCATCACAGATCTATTTTGTTAGTCTTAGTCTAGTTGTAGTCATCACAGATCTATTTTGTTAGTCTTAGTCTAGTTTTAGTCATCACAGATCTATTTTTGTTAGTCTTAGTCTAGTTTTAGTCATCACAGATCTATTTTGTTAGACTTAGTCATTACAGATCTAGTCTAGTTTTTGTCACGTCGATGAACTTTTTTTTTTTTTTAAGATCTATTTTTTGGCATTTTTGTACAAACTTTAAAACAGACTTAAATACAAACATTAAAACAAACTTTAAAGAAAACTTCAAAACAAACTTTTAAATAGACTTAAATACAAACATTAAAACAAACTTTAAAGAAAACTTCAAAACAAACTTTAACACAGACTTAAATACAAACTTTAAAACAAACTTAAAAATAAACTTTTAGATAGACTAGATACAGGCTTAAATACATTAAATACATAAATATATTTTTTTGCCTTTATTAGATAGAGGAGGACAGTGGATAGAGACGGAAACAGGATCAAGAGTGGGGGAGAGACATGCAGTAAGGGGCCTCAAGCCGGATTCGAGTTCGGATTCGATAGTTCCATTCGACTAAATTAACACTGTTGACTCCACAGTAGAACACTGAGAGAATGATTCAACATCCATAAACAGTAGAAACTGGAGTGCAAACATCTCAGAGGTAAATATTTCAGTCATTTTAACTCTGGTCTGACTGAAATGGTCTCCACTGTGGAGTTATTAGACAGTGCTGATCCTCCAGTGTTAGTTCAACTCTGTGAAGCAGGGATATTCAATTACAAATTCAACTGGGCCAAATTTTAAAATCAAGAAATGTAGAAATGTTGGGCGTCCAGTAATCCGCCAATAATGTCAAATTCGAACCAATAAAGATCAAGTTGATGAAAAATATGCACTTTATATTCATAGTCTCTCCTTTTTAAATTTGGCAACATGACAAAAGCACATCAAAAAGTGTTAAAAAAAACATAACAGAGCTGTGTTTGAACATCACCTGAGGTAGTAAACATGTTTTTTTCACTTGAATGAAAATAAAAACCATAGAATGAAAAAATAAAATGAAATTCTGTAAATAAAAACTTTGGTCACATTGTACCTTGGGGCTACTTCTGTCAGCATCACTCACCACTTTAAAAACAGCGCAGTGCATTGTAGGTAGACTGTTGCTAGGCCACGCAGTATGTGGCATTCACGGTCTGAAATACTGTGGGAATTTATGAAAACCTCTGCATCTCTGGCATGACCCCCGGCTGGTCCGCTTGGGGGTTGGCTCTGGGCCGCATGTGGCCCTCAGGCTGCTACTTGAACAGGCCTGCTGTGAAGCATTCATGATCTAAGCTCTGCCCACTGTGATTTCAAACCTGTGTTGGCAGTTTCCCATCATGCCCTTGGGCAGATTGTGTTTGGATGTTGCCCTGCTGAGGTTGTTTGACTTGTATTTCAAATAGATTGTTGTTGTTTTTTATGTGAGACACATCTGCACCCTGAGTGAAGTTATCCACTGAGTTAGAGTTTCTGCCAGGGACTCTGAGAGGTCTCTGGTATCAGGGGCCTGGCCCAGCAGTGGAGGGTTCAGAGTCTGACCACCGATTCGCTGCTGACGATATGTGTTAGGGGCGGGACTTGAGGCGCATCATGTGACGTGACCCGGTGGTGCAGCGTTGGTGAGATTTTGACTTAAGTCATCTAAGAAGGGCCCCGTTTACTGGGCTTCAGGTCCCTGTTAGTTCTGGTTAGTGCATTATTGTTTTCCATTCGGATTAATCTCATGCTTGTTTGTCCCTTTAACACAGGTTGGTTAATCCACATCAGCGTCTCCCTGCAGGCACAGTGATGTAAAGTCCACCACTGCTCCTTAATGTCTGATTTGACTTTCAAACTCACAGACGCTTAAAGGACGAGTCACAAGTACTGACATGACTTTACACGGTCCTTTTCCTGTTCATGTTATAATCATCATGACCTACCCCAGGTTTCTTTATTTTATTTCAAAATAAAAGTAGGTCTGTATCTGAACAGGAAGTCAGTTACTCTTAAATCTAAACTGAATCAAAAACCATTCTCAGTGTGAAACAGTGGAATTTCAGATAAGTGGAAAAAGGGATTTTATTCACAGTTAACTACAGAAAGTCACAGATTTGTCTCCATTTTAAAAAACTGTGATAATTTGGCAGCCCTAGTTTTCAAAGTTCATGGACAAGTTTTTGCAGTTGACCCTCAGGGCCACCGTAGTTTGTTGTCTAAATCAGGGGTTCTCAATGTTGGGGTCAGGACCTCATTGGGGGGTCCTGAGACACCGAGAGGGGGTCTCCAGATGCCTTAAAAATGACACTGTTGCAACTTTACACCAATTTTGCCAAATTTTAAACTGTTTTCATCTCTTTTTCCCACCAATTTGCCAATTTTAACACATTTTTGCCACTTAAAACCCATTTCTTGTGTCGATTTTAAATCCTTTCCACCACTTTTTTTCTGCCCGTTTTTGCCACTTCTAAACCAAATCTTGACACTCTCAGCCTATTGTTGGCTCTGTTAAAACATTATTGTCAATATAAATCCCTCTTTATGACTTTTTAACGCCACATTTCACAATTTGTGATGCCCATTTTTGCAAAATTAACCCATTTCTGTCTCATTCTGCCTCAGCTAAACCTTTTTTGCCAGTTTTTTTTTTATTTTCTTCCTATTTCACCAATTTCCACTAATTTTTGCCCCTTTAACACCATTTTAGCCACTTTTTAATCCCCTTTTACCACTCAATATGCCCTTTTTTGCCACTTCAACCAATTTTTACCATTGTTTGGTTATTTTTTGCCACTTTTATCTAACTTTTCACACTTCTAACCCACTTCAGCTTTTTTTTTTTTTTTGCCATTGTAGCTATTTTAACATATTTTGATTCTTTTCTAACAAACTAATTTACATTTTTAAGAGGGCTACTTGCTTCACAAATTATTAAATTTAAATTATAATTAAAAAGATATTTGTGTCTTTTGAAAAGATTGGTCATTTTTCATGTCAAATCTAAAATACCACAGCTTCACTTTACAATGGACCAGGATTTCGCTGGCCCAGTTTGGCTGGGTCCCAGAAATCTCTCCCAGTTTCCCCCCCTAATGGACAGCCTTGTCTCCACATGACTATTCTTGAATGTGCATGGCTGTGTTCAACCACCTTCAGGTTCAGTGGGGGTCTCTGGTCTTTGACACCTTTGTTTTGGGGGTCACGGGCTAAAAAGGTTGAGAACCGCTGGTCTAGATCACTGAATTTGTAGAAATCCTGTGGTCCTGTCAAATTTTTAATATCTTTAAAAACTATCAAGACAAATAAACAACCCCACAAACGCTTCAGGACGGATCTGAGCAGCTTTGAGAACATCTAAAACTCTGATGCTGCAGCAGCCACACATTTGGAACTGGAGCTTTTTCTGCATCTTTTGAGCAAGGTCTCACCTGCTGAAGAAAATCCTGATATCTGGCTAAAGTCAGGATAGATGAGCTGCTAAATAAAAAAGAGCCAGGAGTCAGACCCTTATTGAGTTTATGTGCAGTGGTTGAATTCAGGTGTGCACAGGCAGAGGAGAATATTACATAACAATGTCTGACTAATTTCTGTCTGAAAACCGGTGAGAAATGTGTGACAGCAATCCTCTTTCTGTTTCAAATCGGTTCAGGGAAAGATGGGACAATATCTTGGCGTGAGGCGAGATAATGTCTCTTATTCTGAAAGCCTGGAACATCTTGATTTGTGGTGAAATTATCTTGTTTGGTTGTCCTCAGATTCAACGCCTGCATTATTAAGTCATAACAATAGAAAGCAGTTATTTTTTTTATGCATCACAGCTCAGTGTGCTCACTCTCATTAGATCTCATCACATCCGACCAATCAGAGGGCAGCGTCAGAATAAAGAGGAACAAAGTGAGCCGATCAGACAGAGAGAGGAGCAACAAGACAAACAGTTTAGTGGTGGAGGAGCGCATCCCCGCCGTGGTGGAGGCCCGGTCTGATCCGAGACCGCAGTCTGCAGCTGAAATGAAAGAGAGCTTTGATCCCCTGCAGCCCCCTCCCCACACAGCGTGCTGCATGAAAAGTTGAATTGTGGGGGCTACAAATAAATAGTCAATGACAGCTCTGTGATCCAACAACCTCTACTACTCTCACCCACGGGACATGAGAGGGGGAGAGGCCCGCGTACATATGAGAGAGGAGGAGAGGGGAACTTTTCGAGATGAATTATTCAGCCGGGCTGAGGCGGCTGTGAATCTGAATTACAGATGTGTTTTCAGAGCATTGATAAACGATGAGTTCAGAACACAAAGTAAACTTACAGTTCCTCAGAGGAGCACTGAAAGAACATTTTCATTCAGAATCACGGGCTGTAAGGAGACAAAGGAAGTTACAGGAGCCATGTTAGTTTGTGAACTCGAGCTGTCTGACTTTGAGTCATCGTTCCATCCCAGACGCTCACGCTGCTGCCTCTCAACTTTGTGTTTCAATCAGGGGACATTTCATTTTTGGTGAACAATTTGATGGAAAATCTTAAAAATTAAGAAATGAGTGATGATTTTGGTGACTAGACTCCGCTGTGTTGTCTTTGGGAATTTGAAGGGATTGACCTCCACTTTCCACATACTCCATTTGTGCAGCAATCCACTCGCAGAATCATTCTCTAAGTCCGTCTTTGCAAGTCCACCGCACACCGCACAACTCTGGTGCAACTCAGAAGCACCACTTCCCTCTGCTCTGCTGAGACAGGTCAGACTTGGTCAGGTCAGTTTTAGCCCAACTGTGGCCAAATGGCACCAATCCATAGAGAGCAGATCACCCAAACAGGTAAAACAAGCAAAGCATCCATTCAACCTCCAAACCAGTGTTACTCAACCCTGCTCAATCAAAGAGCCCAAGTGTTGAAAAATACCTTCGCAAGAGCCACGATCTAAGTGGTGAAAAGTGGCAAAAACGGCTCGAAGTAGCAATAAAAATAAGTTAAAGGTGGCAAAAATGGTCCAAAAGTGGCAAAAATGTGGTAAAAAAAAGCGAGAGAAAAAATGGGCAAAAAGCAGTCAAGAGTTGCATAAATTTGCAAAAAAAAAGAGGAAATATGTGGTATTTAGGGGCAAAAGGTAGCTTAGATGGGCGAAAAGTGATGAAAAACGGTGAAAAGGAAAGGAAAAGAAAAGGATCAAAAATTGGGTAAAAGTGGCAGAAATGTGTCAAAAGAAGTGGCAAAAATGGGCAAAAAGAGAGGAAAAAGTGTTATAAAATGGCACAGGCAGATTAACTGGGCAAAAAGTGGCAAAAAATGGTGAAAAAGGGCAAAAATTGGGAAAAAATTGTCAAAAGAAGTGGCAAAAGTGTGCAAAAAGATAGGAAAAAGTGTAATATAATGGCATAGGCAGCTTGAATGGGCAAAAAAGTGGCAAAAAATGGTGAAAAAGGGCAAAAATTGGGAAAAAAGTTTCGAAAGAAGTGGCAAAAAATGGGAAACGTGGTATCTAATGGCAAAAGTAGCTTAATTAGGTGAAAAGTAGCAAAAAATGTTGAAAAGGGCAAAAATGGGATAAATGGGACAAGTAAGTCTGATGATTAAAGCTTTCTGTAAGTCTGGGACACAAACTGATTAATGTGATTAATTTCTGTGGTCAAAGTTTCCCTTTTTAAGGTTTTCTGGGGGAATATTTCACATTAAGACAGAAAAGAGCCACAAATCATCACTAAAGCGCCACGCTGAGTATCACTGCTCTAAATACAACACAATGCACAGACTTCTGATGGTAAATCCCCACTAGATCAACATCCCAGTCAGGCAGTCAGTCTGAGCGTCAGCACCACTGAGATGTAGAAAAGTTACTTAAACCATTAGAGGGAGATGATTGCTACACACCAGCAGCACGTTGCTCCAGCTAAGTGTAAGCTCAGTCCTCAGTTCTGGTGTAAAGTCCACCCTAAACTCTACAGCCAGAACATTGTCACAGATATGACACTCTCAATGGATTAGACCGCTCAGTGAAAGGATTTCTAACCCAGTGTTTGTTCCAGTGTTGCCTCTCCTATAGAACCGTCTCTAGAAATCACCTATGCTAGCTTCCGTTAATCCTGGAACACCAGCGAGTGTGGAGGAAAACTATGACAGAATCGTGTCTAGGTGATTATTCCCACAGAGGGACCTGGGTGCAGCCGAGGACCTCCACTTCATGCTGGAAGTCGGAAGAGCGCCATCATATCTCGTTTTTACACTGAGGAGAGTCTTTACTCCTCCATTAAGCCCTACAGGATCTCTGGAGTTCAGCCAGAGTGACCATCAGGTTCTTGGTCTCCTCTCTCACTAAGGTCCTTCTCCCCCTGATGGTGACCAGCTCTAGAAGAGTCCTGGTTGGTCCAAACTTCATGTGAGAATTCTGGAGGCCACGGTTCTCTTGGGAACCTTCAGAGCAGCAGAAATGTTTCTGTAGTCTTCCCCAGATCTGTACCTGTCAACAATCCTGTCTCTGAGCTCTGCAGCTTTGCAGCTCCTCTGACCTTTGACCCTTGGTTTCTGCTCTGATATCATTGTCAGCTGTGAGGCCTTCTATAGAGAGGTGTGAGCCTTTAGAATCATGTCCAATCAGGTTCATTTAGCACAGGCGGATCCAGTAAAGGTGTAGAAACATCTCAGCGCAGATCAGAGCCATGGAGGAACCTGAGCTACATTTACAGAGTTGATGGAAAGGCTCTGCAGCTTTAGTGAACACAGGATGAAAAATAAATCATTTATTAGAGCTGTCAGTGTCTAAATAAGACATCTGTGACATATCTGAAATGTCCCTGAAGCTGTGGGTCTGTGGTGAGTGAACGATAACTGAACATGCACCCACAGAGGACGGAAACATCAGTCAGATCAGAAGTTTACACATGCACATGCATCACCAAATCCTCTAACCCTACACCACACTCTCAATGATGTAAAGTGTGGCTGTGAATCATTTAAAGCCCATTATTTCCTCTCTCTCTCTCTGCCGTATCTCGGTGATGGAGTTCTGCCCTAGTCAAAATGAAACGCTGCTGCTTGTGTGTATATTTGCAGAGAGGAATTAGCCAGTCAAGTGCTCTCCTCTCATCCATTTTCAGCCCATTTCTGTTTCAGTCATGGCACTGCTGCAGTCACCAGCACGCTTCTCTCCAGCTGACACCCTGACATGTAAAAGCCATCAAGTGTCAAACTTAAAAGGGTCATTTTTAATGTATTCTACTGCACACCGAATGGATCCACAGCCCTGTCAAAGTACTCTTATAATTGCTTTAAAAACCCTCCCAGCTGGAAGGTCTGTAGAAATAGAACCGTTCTTTTTCTGCGTGACCAGAGGACTTCATTCTGCTAAAGACTGTACTTGATTTATCCGCTAAGCTATTTATCTGTTCTCCACTTATCCAGAGGTTGGGATGTGATGGCAGCCTGGGGGGAGGTAAAGGAGCACCAGAGTTCCTAAACACCAGCAAGCACAGACATAAGGACAGTTTCACCTCATTAGAATCCTCTGAACACACACTGGACCAGAGATTTCAGAGTGGGAGAACATGAGGGAGAAGACGATGGATCAATCAATCTGTCTTTATTTATACAGTATGTCCAAGGTTTCCACAGGGACACTTCACAAAGAGGGCAGGTCTAGACTGTACCCTGTTAAAAACACCATGAGCTCAGAGTCCTTGTTTATCCTTTTAGTCGGCAGTGGTTTTGGCCTTGGAACTCTCCCATGATGCCATTGTTGCCCAGTCTCTTTCTTATGGTTGAGTCATGAACTCTGACCTTAACTGAGGCCAGTGAGGCCTGCAGGTCTTTGGATGTGGTTCTGGGTTCTTCTGGGACCTCCTGGATGAGTCGTCATTGCACTCTTGGACTCATTTTGGTTGGGAAGGTTCATTACTGTTCCCAGTTTTCTCCATTTGTGGATAATGGCTCTGACCGTGGTTCTCTGGAGTCCCAAAGCCTTGGAAACGTCTTTGTAACCTTTTCCAGACTGATAGATTTCAGTCTCTTTGTTTCTCATTGGTTCTTGAGTTTCTTTGGATGGTGGCGTGATGCGTTTCTTTCTGAGATCTTGTAGCCTACTTCACTTTGTCTGACAGCTTCTATTTAAGGGATTTCTACATTCAACTAATCTGGAGGTAATCAGGCCTGGGTGTGGCCAGTGACACTGAACTAAGCTTTCCAAGAACTGTGGTTAATCACAGTTAACTCATGATTTAACAAGGGGGCAATAACTTTTTCCACACAGGGCCAGATAGGTTTGGATTTTTTTCCCCCCTTAAAAAATTAAATAATCATTCAGAAACTGCATTTTCTATTTACTTGGGTTGTCTTTGTGACATATTAAAATTGATGTAATAATCCAAAACATTTAAATTTGAAATATAAGGAAAAAAACTCTTAATATTATATACTTTTCTTTCATTTTTATTAAATCTTAATATTTTTTATTCTTCCTTTGTGTTACTAGTTTAGCATACAAAACCAAGTCAGATTCCTTGAATTTGAAAATGTACTTGGCACTAAAACCTGATTCTGATTCTTCCTCAAATACAGACACATCTTTAAAAAAAATTATATATATATATATATATATATATATATATATATATATATATATATATATATATATCTGCTGATAAGCTTTATGAGGATCCTTTTCCCCTGCCCACAGTGAAACCAGAACTACCAGAAACTGGTTTACTGACCATGGTGTTACTGTGTTTGATTGGTCAGCCAACTGGTCTGACCTGAACCTCATAGAGGATCCGAGGAAGAAGAGAGACCAGACTTAACAATCCAGACCAGCTGAAGGCTGCTATCAGAGACCTGGGCTTCATAACCCCCAGCAGGACCACAGACTGATGGGCTCCATGACACAAGCAGAGATGCAGGAATTCATGAAAAAAGGAGCTCAGACCAAGAACTGAGAGATAAACGAGGAGGATTTACCAGGAGATCCACATTTCTGTGTTACAAATGCTTTTTATTGATGTTTTTGCAAATTCTAATATTTTGATGTAGTGAAACGTCCAATTTAAACTTTTTGATCTTTAAATTTCATGACCTTGTAATCTCTGAGGTACACCTGTATTGTGTCTGAATTTAAAAAGTCAAATAATTACCAGAATGAACGGCTTTACAGCTCAGGGAATCCTATTTCTATTTCTGATGAAACATGACCCCCATGGGGGTCGCGTGACACTGAGAGGGGGTCGCAAGATGCTCCAAGAAACAAGAAATATTTTTTAGATTATACTGCTGCCACTTCACACCAATTTCACCAAATTTTAACATTTGCATTACTTTTTAATACCAATTTTGCCATTTTTAACACATTTTTGCCACTTAAAACTCATTTATCCATTATAAACCTTTTCCATCACTTTTTCTGCCTGTTTTTCCCACCTCTGAACCATTTTTTGCCACTTTCTGCCTATTGATGCCTCTGTTGACCACTTTTTAGCATATTTTACTCCCATTTCAACCACATTTCACTGTCTGATATGCTCATTTTTACCAGTTTAACCCATTTCTGCCAATTTTATCCCATTTTTTTGTCTTAGTTAAACCTTTTTGCTAGTTTATATCAATTTTTCATCCCATTTCACCAAATTTTCAACCCATTTTTGCTCATTTAAATTCAATTCAGCCACTTTTTAATTCCCCTTACCACTATCTATTCCCATTTTGGCCACTTTAACAAATTGTTGCCTTTTTCAGTTATTTTTTGCCACTTCTAACCAATTTCTGCTTCTTTTAAAATCCAATTTCACCACCTTTTCCACCATTTTTTGCCATTATTAACCTACTCTAGTCATTTTTAACCCATTTTATTTCTGTTTTTAACAAAATGAATTTAAACCCATGTTTAGAAGGCTATCTACCATACAAATGAATAAAAAATATACTTACTTCTTTGGTAAGAGCGGTTATTTTTCAGGTTAAAGCTCCCCCCTACATCCCGCCTTGGAGGCGACCTTGTCTCCACACAACTATTCCAGACTGAGCACGTCTGTTCAACCACCTTCAGGTACAGCGGGGGTCCCCGGTCTCTTGCACCTTTTTGGGGGGGGTCCTGGGATGAAAAGGTTGAGAACCGCTGTGATGAAGTACGTTTATTCCACATTTTCATGCTGAATTTTTCACTTTTGTTTGAACAGAAAGTTCTCATCCCTCCCAGACTGCTGCTCAGGCTCTCTAAATCAGAATCTCTCCTTCATTCTGCAGTCAAACTCTTTGTTATTGTCAGAGGCGACATACTGTACTCCTGAGGGACACTTTGGGGTTTTTATTGTGTTTCCACTGACACCTCTCAGTCTGCATTTCACTAAACCAACAAACTATCAAAGAGTGAAAAAGTGTGTGAGGCAGTGAGCAGATGACTGTGCGGTGACATTGAGAATGCCTCCAGAGAAGAAAGACTGGCTTGTTTACCTCGGCGTTGGGGCTGATTTGTATGGTCACTGAGAATTTGTTCCCTCACTGATGGGCTATAAAAGGCGGCGTTGGGGACAGTTGTGTGTCGCTGCAGGAGAGACGTGATCACGAGTTTCCTGTTAGATGTGGGGACAGTCAGCGGGGACACAGCCGACTCCAAGGACACCACTGGATGTTACTTTTGATGTGTGGGACACGACAGATACGCACTTTTCAGATGAAATAAAGAGGGAGGCCGGACAGGGAGTAATTTAAACTTTTGCTGAAATGTCATCATGTCAGCAAACTGGACTTCAGAGACTCGGAGTTGTTACAGGATTCAGTGAAGTGAGACCAAAACAAACAAGCACCAAAGACGGAGCAGGCTGAAAATAACCCTGACTTTTATACTCACAGAAAAATAGTCTGATAGAGCGGCTAAAACACCGCTCTTACTGCTTATTCAAACAAATGTGCAGCAAGTATCGACTGTCTTTGTTGAGAACAGCTGGAGCTGCTTAATAAACCAGATAAACCCCTAAATATGGAGTTGATTTTTCACATATTGGGGTTTTATGCCTCTACCCAGGAACCCCAGGAATGTGTGGAGGTTTGGCATCAGACCAGAGGCTGTGTCTGTACCTCACAACTATCAGTGTTACCACAGGCTGTTAGCTTAGCTAGCGTACCAACAGCTAGCAGGATAACACACTCTGTCTAATTAAGCTGTGTCATTCTGGCTACAGCACAGAGACATGAGGTTCTCTGCTACAGGGGTCCTCAACCTCAACCCCCAAAATAAAGGTGCCAGAGACCGGGGACCCTACTGTACCCGAAACACAGCCATGCACAGTCTAGAACAGTCATGTGCAGACAAGGCTGACCATTAGGGGGAACATGGGAGAGCTTTCTGGGACCCAGCCAAACTGGGGGCCGGCAAAACCATGGTCCACTGTAAAGTTAAGCTGTGGTATTTTATATTCAACCTGAATAATAACCACTCTAACCAGCGAAACAAATATTGTTCTAATTCATTTGTGTAGCAAGTAGCCCTCTTAAAATGTAAATCATTTTGTTTAAAACAGAATTAAAATATGTCAAAATAGCTAAAATGGCAAAAGAAAAAAATGGTGGGAAGGGTGGTGAAAATGAATTTTAAAAGTAGCAGAAATGGGTTAGAAGTGCCAAAAATTAGATAAAAGTGGCAAAAAAAATATCAAAATAATGGCAAAAATGGGTTAAAGTGGCATAAAAGGGCATATTTAGAAGTAGCTGAAGTGGCGTTAGAGTGGCAAAAACAGTTGGAAATTTGGTGAAATAGGATGAAATTTTTATTAAATTGGCAACAAAGGATTTACTGAGGTAGAAATGCATCGATTTTGCAAAATTTGCATAATAAATTGTGAAATGTGACATAAAAAGTGGTAAAGAGGGATTTGTATTGGTAATAATGGGTCTCAGAGCCAAAATTAGGCTGATTTGATTCAGAAGTGGCAAAAACAGGCAGAAAAAAAGTGGTGGAAAGGTTTTAAAAAGTGGGTTTTAGGTGGCAAAAATATGTTGAAATTGGCAAAATGGTGGGAAGAAGTGATAAAAACGGGTTAACAAAATTGGTGTAAAGTGGCAGCAGTGCAGTTTTTTTAAGGTATCTGGAGACCCCCTCTCAGTGTCTTGCAACCCCCAGTGGGGTCCTGACCCCACTGTTGGGGACCCCTGCTCCAGTAGACTGTATCCAAGGCCGTAGCTAGCTATGAGGTCACCGAGGTCTGGTAAAAACAATAAGAAACCAGGAGGTGCTACCAAATAAATGTATGGATAGTTACTCGTTACTTTTACTTTGAAAAGACTCATTTAGACATGACACAAAGTCATATCCTGTCCTGCTCTACCTCACATCCTGTTTGCAGTAGGGGGAGAGTCTGAGGGCCGACTGTTACGGTCAGTGGCAGAAGACAGATCTACTGAAAGGAAGTTTTAATGTAATCATAGATGGTTTTAAAGCTACTTGCGTCCTAACATCACATCACTCTCTGATGATAGCATGTATGCTAATCACGCCATGCAAATGAATGGAGAATGCTAACGTAACCACACCTCTCTCATGATCTGAGTGCACCCAGGATTGAATCAGATGTGATGGTTTTGACCTGGCTTTTTAAATCTTTATGTTCATTTACTGCAGAGCCACTGCTGGATGCTTAATAAATGTTAAAATGTACTTTATGACAACTGAAGTAGCTGGAACAGCAAATGTCACGCAATAATACTGAACTTTATTTTTTCAGCTTTAGGGTTGAAACATGTCTGTGCAGCTATTTATGCTTTTATGTCATATATAAACACCAGGGAACAGCATAGACATGATAGGGCAGGCCCAGGGGTTTGTTCATGAAATTCTGAGTAGAAATTATTTGGCTGAAAATCATCTAGTGTCTTCAGTTTGAATAAGTTTAAATTATCCTACTGTAAATATGTAAATGCCACATATTTTCCTAAGCAGATCATAACAGTGTGTCTGCAGCCGTCTCTTTTATTAGTGGGAGGAGCTTAGAGGACGAGAACAGGACAACAGTGAGACAGAGGCAGCTAGAACACAGAGAGGAGACAGAACAAGTAGAAACACCCTCACTGATCAGACTTTAACACGGTGATTAACGGGTGTAGTATTATTTTTAGTAAGTTAATAACAGGGTTAATTATGAGCATAAATGGAATGATCCTGCTCACTCGTCTCTACTGCAGGAACGTGTCGCACTGCTCCATGGGAGCTGTTTGCTCTTCTCTGTTAAACAGAGTAAAATCATGTTGTTGTCTGCATCAGGATGACTTTTCTGCTCCTTTTATCAGGATATGATGCCACCTGTAGGAGGCTTCATTACTCTACAAACAAAATAAACTGACCGTCTACTGAACCAGCAGATCTGTCAAAGAAGAAACTGTTAGAGGTTTTAGTTTGCTCTAACTTCATGATCAGTATTGGCAGCAACAACAAAAAAAAAAACAAGAAATGAAGTGAGTTTGTGTTGGGAGTATAGCTTACGTTGCATTTGAAGGCATCAGTAAAGCAGGTATTTACATGCTTCTGCATGTTTTTAATAGGATATATTAAGAAAAAAAACACTGGACCTCACTCATTTCCAAACAGCTCTGAATGTTCGTCGAACCAACCAAGACAGTACCACAGATATGACATATTCCCTTCTTTTGACCAATCAGTGACAAGCGTTTTAATGCAGCACAGCCTCTTGTGCTTTATTGTCTGAACATTAAAGGTTGAATCAGCTGTTTTTAACCCTCAGGCAGTGCTGAAAGAGAATGTAAGACTACACCCTGACTCCCTAAACTTAGAGCCCATGAAGAAACAACACTCAGTTACAACATAAGAGGTGGAAATTCATCAGTGGAGAGATCCGAGATCCATGCATGGGTTCACATTTTCCACACCTACACTACCAGGTAAGTCGGGGAAAATTCCAAAATATCCCTTTAAAGTATGCTATCTAGATTTTACTCCCCACAAAAGTGATCCTAAGAAGCAGACCTGCAGCACTACCATGACCTCCATCTTTGTTAGCGGTGTAATAGCTGTTAGCTAACAGTTAAGCAGGATTACGACCACCTAGATAAAGATGTACGATCTTCTTTTGTCCTCATGTGGCTGCATCCACCAAACCGCCACATCTAACACATGGTGATTCTGCAAGAACATAAATCCTGGGACAGCCTATAGTGGCCACACAAATGACAGCCATGTATGAGCCGTTCCTCTTTAATAAGTGCTGCCAGGTGATGTTGTTTCTCTGCACCTTTCTCTCCTTTGGCTCTGTGACTCTAAAATTATTTAACTGTGAATCTAAACCAAATTGGACCCTCACATAAAAACCATCCTTGCTCTTCTCTCCCTCTCCTGTCACTCCCGTCTCTCCCTCCTCTCTCATCGCCGTTGGTAATGAGGCCCAGAGCCCAGCGTTGGCGATTACAGGAGGAGGACGTGGACTCACAGAGCTGGAGGAGACATCGCCGGAGAGGAAATCAGGTTGAAAGGCTTTTTCAGCCCCTGGCCACCTTCAAAAAACACAGAGCACCCTCAGCCTCGCCCTTACGCCTAAATAATTATGGGAAATAGCAGGTTGTGGAAACAGACTTTTTACCGCTGATTGCAGGGAACAAATCTTATTCAGGAGGATCTGTTCATGTAATTTCAGTCACACAGACTCTCATTAGAGGAAAATCAGTGAGCTAAGACAGGCAAACAGACGATCCTCTGGGAGGGGGATTTAACCCCGTGAGTCACAAACGTCTCCCTCTGAGTGTCGCAGCTTCAGTTCTGCTCTCAGAGCTGTGGGAGGAAAAACAGAAGGCTAGTCTATGTTCTACTTCTAGTCTAATGTTGATAATAAGGAGGAGGACCGAGTTTTAGAGGTGTATATTCCTTTATACTCACATTTCCTATGGAAACACAAGACACAAGCCTGCTACAGAAGGATATGTGGACTTCCTGTGAAGGCTGCTGTTCTGTTGCTGTATCTCATTCATGTCTAGTGCTGATTACCTGTCATGGACTATGATTAGTCCCATCACCCAAACTCTGCCCTCATTTTCATCCTGATGTGGAATAACAGGAGCAATACCCCGCTTCCTTCATTGTAATCTGATTTATTGTTTTGACTCTGTAATGGGGTTTTAACATGGACTGGTGATTTTTGACTGAGCAATATCAAATTTACAATGTTTTAACAAAACCTGGTTTACTACAGAGTCAATGGAAATGTGCAGAGCTGCACCTGAGATGCATATTTAATCACATTTCCTCATTTGCAGTAGAGAAATGTGCAACTTCTAAAGTGAGGCTGTTGATCCCCTTTAAGCTGAGACCAGTGCCAGCATGTATGTGGAACATGTGAAGGGTTCCAGCGTAGTCCTTAAAGGGATATTCCAGCATTTTGGAGTTGTGTTGTTGGAAGTACCTGGTAGGGCTAGGCAATTAATCCAAATGCAGATTAAATCACAATGTGACAACGACAATTTTCAAATCCCAGAGGGTGCAACATTTCTTTGACCTGAAATGTGTTTTGAAATATCAGTTTAATACATTTTTTTAGGCAGAGGTGTTTTGCTCTACACATAATGCAAACATAAAAGGGCCAATATTTTTTAGAATAATTGAAAAAAGTTGCAGACCCAAACAGCTGTTCAGATACCCTGGGGTGGAAGAACACGTAGCCATAGCCGAAGCTCACATTGCAAAATAGAGCCAAACACAGAACAACATGCTTCAAAATGTTGGATATAACTAACAGTGGAGCCAGCATTGTTTTCTGGCCTGTTTTTGCCTTATAGTTATTAAATTGACTCCACCCCTCTCAGGAAATGGATGTGGCTTAATGGCTGTGGTGGATCAGAGAAGAGGGCAGAACTTTCCTCCAAGTGGGGAGAGCCAACCAAACTTGGGGGCGGGGCTAACTCCCCACATGAGATCATGAGGGGAAAATCTGAGAACGGCTTGTTTCAGCACACATTTGCTGAAAGGTGGAGAAAGAGCGGGGGGAGGGAATGGATTTTTCTGATTCTTGGGAGAATTGTGGACAGGCCAGGGGCGCATATTCTTATTAGAAAAGCCTGAAAAGTGATTTTTGCATAATATGCCCCCTTTAAAATATTTATTTCCTGTTTTATTTTTGTGTTATTCACATTCCTTCTTGTTTCAGATCCTCCCCTTCCTATCCTCATGTGTCTCCCTGCTTGTGTAATTGTCTGACACGCCCTGATTGTTTCCAGTCAGAGTTTCTCCCTCCCTTCTTCGCCAGTTCATCTTTGTTCCTGGTGTCAAGCGTTCCAGCCTTACTCTTCAGTGTACGATTCTTGGTTTTGACTCTTGCTGTTTTTCTGAGTAGCCTCTGCCTCACCCTGTGGATTTGTTTGCCTTCCTCAAGTAAAGACTTTAAACTTAGACCATGTTTTTGAGTCCAGTCACCTGTGGTTTTGGAGGTCGTTACAGACTATCTGCATTGCCGGTCTCTCCTTGAACATGCATCACCAGCATTGGCTCTAGCTAATTCAGAGCTTCCAGCCACATGACTGCATGGAGTCCTGGAGGCAGTAATGTTAATCAGTGTCAGTTTAGACTCTTGTACACCAAAGGGACACAGTTTCCATCACTAAAACCAGAACTTAGCTTCAGTGATGTTTACCTGCAGTAGAGGAGAATCCTTCTGCTGCCATGTTGGAAGTAGACCACAGTAGTCTACCGCTGGATGTATTCACCATGTGTTCAGAGTGATTGAGGTTCATGTTTGCTTAAAGGATCTGTGGTTTTATGTAAAACTCTTTAGATAAATGTCCTCAAAAGTTAACTTTTCCTCATCAATGGCACCGTTGTAGCTCTGTGACCCACTGACCTCTCAGTGACCCTTTGTTCTCGCTGCAGGATGAGACATGATTTTCATATTGTGATGATTTGTGACCGAGAGTCAGTGAATGTGTTTTATTTTGAAAGAACCATTTATTCTATGCCTGTGACTTCCTTTCTGGTGCTTTCTGATCGATAGGTATTGACGCGGTTTGGCAGCGGCCAGCGCTGAAAATAGACCTGCAGCATATCTCGAATGAAGTGGAGCGAAGTGGCGCTTCAGGCACGCGCCGCTGCCAGTCTGGAGCGCCGGCTGTGAAAATGCTCTGATAGACTAGAGAGGGAGCGAAGTGCCTCACAGTACGCTTCACCGGCGGATCACAGTGCGCTCGCTGTATGTGGAAATTGGAGGTTGTACACTGTCTTTTTTTGTCATATCAGCGTTTCATCCACATGGAAACGGCGTTTTGGGAGGCCGTAAACGCTACTTTTTGTAACTGGGTCCCAGAGTGAACAAATCTGGAAACACCTATCGTTTCGTCTCTGTGTGGACAGCCAACCGCATCTTTATTGAAACGGTTACATCACACATAGCGTCGCCCACTTACGCCGCATGCACGTGTCAAACTAAAACAACAATGGCGGATTACAAGGTTGTGTTCGTGCTGCAGAAACTACTGAGCTGATTCTGGCTTTGACAGGAAAATCTGATGCTCCTTTACCACCACCGAGAACAGCACACACCAGATGTTCTTAGATCACCACGGAGAACAACCAGGAGAAGTTTTGGGCTGTTTTCCATAATCTTTTTCTCTCTTTTGGTGCACCTCCATGGCAGCGCTACAGCGCCACTCACAGGCTTGGCATGTATACTACAGCGTTTTCAGTCGTTTTCAGTGGTTCCAGGCTTACGCAGATATTTCCTGAAAAGATTACGGAAAATCGAAACAGAAATATATCGTTTGTCTCCACGTGGACAAGGCCTTAGTTTAGATGAAGGAGGACAGCTGCGGAGGTTCTGTGCCTCACACCCTTAAGGTGCTGAGCAAACAGAGCTGCTTCACATACCCATGGCATGGGATTTATTTCACATCCTTCTGGTAAACACTCCGTAGACAGAGATTGGGAAGGACAGAACCTTTAAAAACAGAGGTTGGAAGCTGATTGGACAAACTCTGTCACATTCACCATGGGCGACTTAGAGCAGTGAAACATATGACACAGTAGCCGCGTGCTGTCGAAGGGTAAACTACAGTAGACAAGCAGCTGTTGTCATGTCAGTCTTCACCGTCACTGGAGCCAGCAGGTGAATCAGAGTGATGCTGAAGCCAGTCAGGAGAGCAGCTTTAGGATGGACATTTATGAACATTTCTTTAACCGTGTCAGAAACAGCAGCCTCGTCAATGACCTGATGCTTGAAACCAGGATGCTGAGGGTCTCTGCATCATTTCTGGATGCTCTCCCCTCATCCTGATCAGCTGTTGAGTCCAGCTTATTTACTCCCCTGCTCTCTGTGCTCTCATTAGTATGTAGACCGTTCTACATCCACTCTATCTTCACCACGGTGTGTCTGCCCCGGCTCTCAGCCTTGTTCTTCCTCCCTTATCAGATAAATTACCTGTTTCTACCTGCCTGGGTCTGACCCTCCTCTCTTATCAGATCTAAGAAAACTTTTGTTCAAACCTCTCTGCATGTGAGTCCAGATCCTGCAGACTCCTGACCCCAACACTGGACTCATTTATCCCTTCATTAATCCCTTTCCTTAATGCAGGGGTTCTCAACGTTGGGGTCAGGACCCCATTGGGGTCACGAGACACTGAGAGGGGGTCTCCAGATGTCCTAAAAAACTAAGAATATTTTTTTAATGATACTGTTGCCTCTTCACACTCATTTTATCAAATTTCAACCCATTTTCATCACTTTTTCCCACCAATTTCCCAACAAATGTGCCAACACATTTTTTCCACCTAAAACCCATTATTTGTTGATTTTAAACCCTTTCCATCACTTTTTCTGCCTATTTTTGCCACCTCTAAAACAAATCTTGCCACCCTCTGCCTTTTGTTGGCTCTGTTGTCCCATTATTTCCACTATTAACCACTCTTTAACACTTTTTACACACATTTCACAGTTTGATCTGCCCTTTTTGCCCATTTAACCCAGCTCTGACTATTTCTGCCTTAGCTAACTCTTTTTTTCCAGTTTATATCAATTTTTCATCCTATTTCACCATATTTTCACCTATTTTTGCTGCTTTATTGCCATTTCAGCAACTTTTTAATCCCCTTTAACCACGTAATATGCCCCTTTTTTGCCACATTATTTGACACTTTTTGGTTATTTTTTGCCACATTTTTTGGCATTTCTAACCCATTTCTGCTACTTTAAATCTCATTTCACCACCTTTCCCACTGTTTTTTGCCATAATAAATCCATTTGTTTTTTAAGACAACTTTCTTTTATAGCCAAAAGTGACTTTTTTGCCATTCATTTATTGATTTTTGTTAGCTCTGTCTGGCATGCTTAAAGGTTTTCTTAATTTTATTTAATTTCATTCAAGAAGAATTTCCAGTTTTCAGTTATCTAATGCTGGTATTTAGTAATGATATTTTGTATAAAATGCTTTTTATCACTCATTTATAGTATCTCATCTCAGAATTTCATCATCGTCTAACTTTTCTTTAATAATAACCAGAATAAAATTAACTTTTAAAACAATTTTGTTGTAATTGCACCCAGATTAGCTGATATTTTAACAAAAATCAGAATGAGATTAACTCTGTGAGTGCCAGCCCTTTTATGAAATGGAAAGTGGCGTGTGCCAGCGTTTTTGGCCATTTTGAGTAATCTTTCAAGACCCACAGAATATTTTGTACTATGACTCTAAAAACACAGAATAGCTCAAATGAAGGAAGGAACTCTATTTCATCATGGAAAAAACTGTTTGTTTGCACTTTGTTCTGTTCTTGATTGATCTGAAGTTGAATAGAGGCTAGTTTCACCAAAAACACCACTTGTTTTCTAGAAAGCTGAGAAAAATGCATTTTAGTGAAAGAGAGTCTGTCAAGCAGAACAGTGATTTGAATGTTATAATTTTGCCATTAATGACATAAAAGACATCTGAAAATTGTATTACAAATGTTATTTTATTGTAAAATAAATATCAATGCTTCCAGTCACTGTCATTCACACTCTGGAACTGGACAGCCTCCACAGGACCCCCCGATACGCCCATGTCCTCTCCTGCTTGTGTCCCCTGGCACTGCCTGTAAATTATAGAATATAATATATAATATGGTATATATATATTATATAATCTATAATATAGAACTTTTTGTTCTTAGCTCTTTTTCTGCCAACAGACGGTGTAGAACTGCATGGGGCTTGCTCTTCTCTAAAGTCTGCTTCTGAAATCACAGGATCATGAGTGATGGTTTCATTCATAAATCTGGCTGAATAATCAGTGGGTTCCTGACGTTAACTTACCTCCATCGCTCTGGGATGGAGAACAAGATCCGTTCCACTCACTCGGCAGCCATTCCTCAGAGTCTGGGTTGGAAAAGTCCGTCTCTGAAGTGTCATCGCTGTATGCATTAAGCTGGTTAGCGGATGCCTTTTTCTCCAACGTACGGGGAGACCTGGCGGCATTCTTTAGCCTCTTGGCCGGCCGAGGCAGATGAATGATGAATGATCCCTGGATTCGCTGTTTTTAAGTTCAGTGTTGGTGTCAGTGAGTAAGCGTTTTCTCAGGCAAAAGTTTAAAGTTTCTTCCAGCGTCTATTTTAGAACTTTTGGCTCAGATTACCTCCGATTGCTCTGCTCTTTGACCCCAGGGTCTCCACCTCTGACCTTTGTGGCTTTGATCTAATGTCTCTTCTGACTGTAGTGTTCCAACTACGTGTTCTAGAAGCCCCAAAACTACTCACAGGGAGCGCGAGAGCGCCCCCTTGTGCCAGCCGCTGAAGAAACACTTTGATGTACAGTACTTAACAAATGTATTAGACCAGCCTAACCCTAACCAAAGTCAGGTTTCTGCCACAGCTGCTCTAAATGAACAACGTTGGTAATTACCTAAATCATTTTTGATGTTTCTGCAATGGTTAATACACCAATATGTAGAAGCTCTTTAACCCAAATTATATTTTTAATGCTAAAATAGAATTATTATTGTTATCCATGAATTTTCAAATTCACTGATTTACAAAAAAAAAAGAAAAAATAGTAAAGCACATTAATATTTCTTGATTAATATGTCAAATTATAGTTATTTACTTGCATTCCTGAACAGAAAAATGAGTTTTAGTGGTTGAATGTTATGCTTGATTCATTTCTGACTTCTCAGAGAAGCCCAGTGAGCCGTCTCAAATTTGGTTGAATTCAGTTTGAAATTCCTCATTCCTGTTCAAAATGGTAAAACGTGGAGAGCTGACTGAAGATGAAAGAGTCCGCATTAAAGTACTTTATGATGCTGGATGGTCTCTGAGACAGATATGACAGGTGGTCTAATACATTTGTTAAGCACTGTATACATAGGTCAATGGCACTCAAGTGTTGGCTTTTAAATGACGTATATATACGTCCATGGCACTCAGTGAGTTAAGTGAGGACGATGCATTTCTTTAAAATGACCAAAACCATCCTCTGACAGAGCTGTAATGGGTATAAGAAGCGTGTGTTTAAACCTTTTTTAACCCAAATATATAATATTTAGTTGATTATAGATTAGAAATGATGAAAAGAGGTCTGCACTGTGGCTTTTGCAAAGGTTTTTTTTTTCCCGTTTCACTCTTTGGTTTAAGGTAAGCAACATAGAAAAATTAAAAATAAGGTTTATCAGCATTAAAGGGGACATATTTTACCCCATTAAGACAAGTTTATATCGGTCTCAGAGGTCCCTAAAACATGCCTGTGAAGTTTGTTGCTGAAAAACACTCCAGTGTTGGATTTTTGCATTTCTAAAAACTCCTCTGTTTCAGCTCTGCTCAGAACGAGCTGTTTCTGTGTCTGTGGCTTTAAATGTTACTCAGCTGTCTGACTCCACCCCTCTCAGGAAATGGGTGTGGATGTCCTGATCGGGGCGGGCCAACCAAACCTGGGGCGGGGCTAACTCCCCACATGACATCATGAGGAGAAAATCTGAGAACGCCTTGTTTCAGCACACATTTTCTGAAGGGTGGGGGGTGGGGGGGGGGCTTTTCTGGTACTTGAGGGGATTGTGGACAGGCTAGGGGCACATGTTTCTGTTAGAAAAACTTGAAGAAGGGATTTTTGCCCAAAATGTCCCCTTTAAGGTCTAGAATGAACTCAGATCAATGGTTCATTGCTCATTCCTATGAGGCATGCAGATGTCTGGCAGCGGTAGTGTGGGGTCTTTGGTGAGAGAATCAAGCGCTTTGTGATCCACCACCTCTAAAACAACAAAAAAACTTGTGAATGATTAAACATTGCTCGAATGATAATTATCAGGTTGTTATTCTAAGAAACCAATTCACCCACAGTAAGGCTTAGACCCAGTACATACTCCCCTATAGAGGCATGAAAATGTGAGGGAGGGAGGCGGGAACTCTCTGAACGGTCTTTCTGCACTCTGATGGACAGACAACAGTCCTCTGACCCTGACTATCACCAGCAGAGATGAATATAAATATGAAACTTTTCTCATGGTATTAATTAAATGAGGAATTATTTATAAAGATTCTTTATGAATATATTTAAACACACTGTACATCTATTTATGAGTTGTCTTTTCTTTTAGATATACTGATTCTCCAAGAGCAGATGCTCAGAAAGAAATTAGTTTCTTATAGGTTCATAAATCAACGTGCAAAAACATGATATTTCCTATACAGCTGCCCTGGATGGTCCACATCATGTTTGGTATTTATGACGATCCTGTGACAGTCTCACACAGTAATGATGATCAACAGTGCATGGGAGACTGTGTGTGTTTTTTACCCTTTAACACTGAAGCGCTCTGCATAGTGAGCGTGGCATTTTAAGCTATTATAATAACTAGAAAAGATCTGAGGATCCCAGTTTTAACGGATTTGTATGGACCATCAGAAGCTGGCCGTGATGAAACCTTTTCCAGGCTGCAGCGGCTCTCGGTGCACAGCCAGCCACTTGTCAAGTACAATGTTCGTTCATGTTTCAAAGCGGGCAGCAGCAGTCTACACGGGTCGGCATCCAGCAGCAGGGAGAGGTCACGCAGCCAGCAAGGGATGCCTGCCCCGTCCCTCTCTGATTACCAATTACTGCCGTGCTCTCCGGCGGAGGTTCAGGACGAGCAGCCGGCTCCATCTTAATGAGACAGAGGGCCGCTGCCATGCATGTGACATCAGCTTTCTAAATACCAGAGCAGATCAAGCACACAGCCCGCGCTTTGTCCTAGACCCACAATGGCAAGACGAGACACCACAGAGAGAGGGATTACAGAGGAGAGGCGGAGAAAGGTTTAATGGAGGGAGACAGAAGGAATAAAGAGAAAGATGCTGTTACCACAGTTACCTGTCTTCTGCTCCCTGCTCTTCCCTCTCATTTGTGCAGATTCAAAGGTTTTGGCTGATTTATAATTAGCTGACCCTGACACTAATTAGAAAAGCTCTGTGCTGTACCACTTCAGATTAGAGTGCACTGAATATTTCCCTTAATGTAGTCGCCATGCCAATGAGAGGAGCAGGACTTTGTTAGAGAGCAGCTCTGCAGCCTCATCAAGATGCCATCAAGTAAAAGAGGAGCAGCGCTGATCCGGCCTGATGGAGGAAACTCGCTCTGAATGAGGTGATAGGAGACGGCCACGATCGATGCAGGGACGTGAACGAATGCAGATTATTGTTGATGGGATGTCATCATCAGAGAAAGTCCAGTTCTAGTTCACAGGGAGTTACAGCTAGCTTTGAAAACTGAGGCTCTCCTCCTCATCATCGCCCACATGAAAACACTAAAATGCTCTCCATGCTGGAAGGCCAGCGGTGTTATTGCTGGTTAGTCTGCATACAAAGCATTTGGGCAGATCTTTTCCAAAAAGTCTTGGAAGGCGATTCGACGAATGTTTTGTCCGTCACATTCATGATGGGCCAATCAGAGCAGTGAGACAAAATAGGTAATGAGGTCTGAGCAGCTCCGGTACGTAGCATCAGCTCGGTAGTAAGGTGCTGTCGTAGTTTAGCTCGTTTTTGGATAAAGCTAACTTGGAGGTCGGTCTGGAGAAGAACAGAAAATACTCCACCAAAACAAGCGTTCATTGTGGCTCTGTGCTCCTCTTTCAAAACAGAGATGCTGTCAGATCTCAGAGCTTAGAACACAACTAAACCCTGCCAGTAACTATCACAAACTCATGGAAGAAAGCGAAACATCTCCATCATGAAAGGCTTTCTGTGCCATTCTTTGGACTTCTTTCCACTTGTTCTAATCAATTTCAGTCATTTCACGTTTGTAATTTTTGAAGCCTTTATTGTAGAAGCATAGCAAAGTGTAGGCACTGACTTCATCGCTCCTCACTCATTTATCTTACACGCAGAATTGAGGAGTGATGACATAACATCTAAACCCCAGTCAGAGCCAGCAGGTGGATGCTGGGGTGGAGGAGGGTAGAAGTGAGAGCGCAGAGCTGATCCAGGACAGAGCAGAGGGAGAGACCAGAGATCTTCAGTGGTGGGTAGAGTACACAGTTACAGTACTCAGTAAAAGTACTGTTACTTAACAATAATAATTACTCAAGCACAGAGGTGTCAAGTAACTGAGTACAAATACTTTGTTACCCTACTTAAGTAGAAATTCTGGGTATCTTTACTGGAGTAATTATTTTTCAGCCTACTTTTTATTTCTACTCCTTACATTTTCAAGTAATTATCTGTACTTTCTACTCCTTGCATTTTAAAAATAGCCTTGTTACTCCTATTTCAGTTCACCTATCTAGATAAATCGCACCATCCAGATAGAGTGAGTTTGATTGTGGTTGGATGAGAAGTATAAACTTAATACCATTCCAACACCCTACTGGTTTGTACGTGATCCATCGCACCTGCGTACGACACAAATCACGTCACACTTCAGCAAGGAAATAGCAGACGTATGTAGCCTAGTATGAAGATGTCCGTGTCAGAGACTCAAGAGAACTGGAGCGAAATGTCCCAACCAATCACCAGTGAGGAGGTTGGTAGCCAGGAAGACCAATACTTATAGGCAACTAATCATCAGATCTTCTGCTCCATGAAACACGTTAATGCTCAGGAGTACACATATGTGGCTCTTGAATGTATTTGCATTGTACTAAAATGTGTTCATTTTCAGTGGGCATAAATGCAGCTGAAACAGGTGCATCCTAAATTTTTCAACATTAACATTTTAATGTAACATTATAGTCATTATGGCTTTTAGATAAATGTTTTTTGGGGAGGTGGGGTAGTGGTCTATAGACCCCTGTGGTGCGGCCTAAGCTTTTGTCCTTAATGGCATTTTTCCCCCTCACATTACTTTTACTTTTATACTTTAAGTTGGTTTGAAACCAGTACTTTTATACTTTTACTTGAGTAAAAAGCTTGATTTGCTACTTCAACTTCTACAGAAGTCCTTTTAAACCCTAGTATCTATACTTCTACCTGAGGAATGAATGTGAATACTTTTGACGCCTTTGCTCAAGTAGAAGTAAAAGTACTCATAAAGATAAGTACTTGAGTAAGAGTAAAGAAGTACCTTATTAAAAGACTTCTAACTTCATTTTGTGCAATTTATTAAAACTTATTTACATTACCACATATTATTCAGGGGTAGTAATGTAAACTGTACACTGTCATAAATAAAGTAGCATAACTTGCCAACAGTAAAAGAAATAAAAACTTAACTTAATTTATAATGCAGCAGTCAAGTTACGTTGTTAATCACAATTATGGGATGAAAAATTCAATATAATGAGAAAATGTCACGTTAAGTCACGAGTTAGTTAAGTTACTTCATTAAAGCTGACTCATGGGGGTCATATGCATGGAAATAGTAACCTTGCAGAGCAGATGGATCCACCCATTTCTGTGTTTCTTACTGGCAAATCCATCTTGCAAATTTCCGGCCTGAACTGTTTTGGCCCAGTTAGAAAGATGAGAAAGAGGAGTTGTGATGTAAGCGAGCAGCGACGAGAGGCCGTTGCAATTACGGTGCAAGGCATTAGCGTGGATGCTGCTAAAGCGCCAGTTTTATCAGAACTTGACCACATTTCTTCGTTAAAAGAAGAACAAAGAACAGCAGTGAGTTGTTTTCTTTTCAAAAATGCAACAGTCATGTACTGACATGTCTACAGCCGCCATGGTTACCATTTAGCAGCTCTCTATGGAGTTTACTCAAGTAGGTAGCTCCGCACCTCAGTTTGGGGCTACGACGTCACGTGTTTCGTTGCTCTGATTGGCCCGTAAAGATGTGATGGAAAGAATGTTCATCCAATCACACTCCATGTTTTTCAAAGGCTCTGCCCTTTCCCAGACTCGGTCTATGGAAGGTTAACCAGATGGATGTGTGAAACAAATCTATCTGGCATCCTAGGTTATGGAAATAGTGGGTGCGACAAAATGCTTAAAGAGTGAAATAGAAGAAGTGAGAAAATATAAAAAAGTCAGGCAGAGGATCGCTTTGGTCATATACTTCCTGAGCAGACAGTCACAGACATCCTCCACACTCATATAAGCTAAAAGAAAAGCTGAGGGGATGGGTGGGGTCGGCCGCCACTATGTACTGGTAAAGACGGCTGTTTAGGAATCGAGCTAAATGCAGGTCAAGAGATGCCGCCTGTGCTGTTAACTACATGCTCCACAATGCTCGCATCACACCGCCGCAAAAGATGAACAAGAGCGAGCACAAAGCAGCTGCCTCAGGAGAACAGGATGACACAGAGCAGAGGGGCCGAGGCCAGACGAGGAATGAAACAAAGAAAGTGTTTAGCCGGCCAAAGTGGTGCTCAGCTGGGAGAGAGGCTCTGAAGGACGCCCAGATGAGAGCCACACTGTATTTAGCTGAGAGACCAAAACTGCAGCGCGAGGACGGGAGGAGAGCAGGAATGGGGATTAAAGCGTATCGACCGGCCTGTTCCAGCGCCTCTCACATTATATGAAGCCATGTTTAATTCAGGCTGGGCTGTGAACGGACAGAGATAAAGCAGAGCTGTAGGATGGTCCTGGTAATCTGTTTGTAGATCTGACCGACCACAACACAACACCAAGGATGCTCTCTGAACTAGACTGTAGGTGGACTTCAGGATTCATTAAACTGAAGACTTAGGAGTGGAACTAGAACTAGAACTGTTCAGTAGAACTCTGAGAGGTTTCAACAGCTGATCAGCAGATAGGGCAGGGATGGTCTTTGACCATGGGCCTCAAACATTTCCTCACTAACAGCATGGAGAACGTCACATTGCAGCTAACTTTGCTATTCAGTCTGACAGTGAGTTATCCAATCACCAAAAATGTTCTGGCCAACTTCAGCTTCTCAACAACAGCTGATCTGATTAACTTTTAAATTTAGTGTTGGTGTTTTTGTTCTGAGACAATCATACATCAGTGTAAGTTAAGGTTAAAGGCCAGCCAACTGAAAACTGCTAACGTAAACCTGGGCAGCATGGCTGACTGAGTGAGCTGACTCATTCATGAACTGTGCTAAGTGATTTAAAAATCCCTAATACCTTTTCTGAAGGTATTTTTATTAATTCACAGACTTGACCACAAAATTTAATCCTGAGTCAATTATGGATCAATTTTTAAACCTGAAGCTAACCCAAAAAAAGACTCATTACGATCATTTACAATCTGGGTTTCAGCTTGTCTCTTAACTGATGGAATTCCTGCGAGCAGCCTGGGACCGGGACCTCGGGGCCCCTCTGTTCGACCAACAATGGGAGCAGATATTAAGCTCGCTGCATACCTCTTCAGTGTGTGCTGGACACCTTCTTCTGCAGTGTAAAATTTTACCAACGCCAGGTTGGCTAAAATCTATCCTGATAGCATGCAACAGGTGTGAGCAGTCACCTGCTGACTATGTTCATATGTTTATATCCTGCTCGAGGCTGACTGAGTTTTGGACAGCAGTATTTGACACATTAAGTAAAGTCTCAGGGCTTATCATTAACCCAAAGCCCTTCGTCGTCCTCTTCAGGGTTTACTCCATCTATGGTGTGCCTAAGCGTACTCGGCAAGTTATTGTTTTTCTACCTTACTGGCTCGCAGGCTTATCCTTTTGTAATGGACCCTTCCTCGGCCCCCAACTCATATAAATGGATTCAAGGGTTGTTGTGTTGTATCTCACTGGAGAAGATTAGGTTCTCCCTGACAGGCTCCGCAAAAGAGTTTTATAAGATGTGGCAACCCTTTTAAAACACATAGACTCTCTAACCATTACTGCTGAGACTCAAGACTAACTGCCCCCACCCCCGTGTGTGTGTGTGGGGGGGGGGGGGGGTGTGTGTGTGTGTGTGTGTATGCTCATGTATTTCCTTAACTACTTGTTTTGTTCACTGACCTTTTTGGTCATTTGTCTAGTCCAGGGGTTCTCAACCTTTTCAGCTTGTAACCCCCAAAATAAAGGTGCCAGAGACTGGGGACCCCCGCTGTACCTAAAAAAGCTTAAACACAGCCATGAACATTCAAGAATAGTGCAGACACGGCCGTCCATAAGGGGGGAAAAAGCGGGACGTCAGCCCATGGAGGTCAGCAAAACCACGGTCCATTGTGAAGATAGCGTTGAAAACCATATTATATATTTGACCTGAATAACAACCACTCTTATCAAAGAAACAAATATCTTTATTTATTCATTTGTGTAGTGAAACTCTCTTTATATGAAAATAACTTTTGTTAAAAACACAATTAAAATGGGTTAAAACTTGCTACAATTGGTTAATAATGGCAAAAAAATGATGGAAAAGGTGATGAAATTAGATGAAGAATATATTTGGGTTAAAGTGGCAAAAACAGGCACAAAAGGTGGTAAGAGGGGATCTAAAAGTGGCTGAAATGTCTTTCAAGTGCAAAAAATTGATGGAAATTAGGTGGAATGGTTGAAAATTTGATATAAACTGGTAAAAATGGGTTAAATGTGATTTAAATATGCAAAAAGGGTTGTAAAAAGTGATTGATTGAGGCAATAATGGGTTAACAGAGGGAACAAAAGGCAGAAAGTGGCAAGAATTGCATTAGAAGTGGCAAAAACATGCAGAAAAAGGTGATGGAAAGGGTTTAAAATTGACAAAAATGTTCAAATATGGCAAAAATGTTCTAAAATTGGTGTTAAAAAGTGATTAAAAAAAAGGGTTGACATTTGGTAAAATTGGCAAAAGTGGCAACAGTGTAATTTAGAAAATATTCTTTGTTTTGTTGAGGCATCTGGTGACCTCTCAGAGTGTCTCACCCCAAGGTTGAGAACCACTGATCTAGTCAACCAGGCATTGCACTCTGTCCTTAGTTTGTTTGTTTGTTTGTTTGTTTGTTTGTTTGTTGTATTTTTCCCATGTTGGGTTGGTATTTTTGGTCTGTTTTTGTACAGATGTGATGTAGTCTACTTACTGTTTTGGGGGGCGGGGTTTGGACAAGAATGCAGTGGGTGGGCTAATCTGGAGTTTATTGCACAGAATGTTGCCACGGCTTATGTAAACTATTTGTAACCTTTGTTAAATTCTGTGCCAAAATAATAAAAAGATGTTAGATTAAACAAAAATCCTTAAGAAAATCTTGTAGGGATGCGATGACACACTTATCACAAGAGGACACCGGACAAAAGGTCCATGAAGACCAGATGAGATCTGACACAATGTTTAATTTTGGTAACAAATATATGAGTGGAAAATCATGTGATCCTGACTTTCCACAGGGGGTTTAGGAAGTGAGGGACAGCCGTCAGGACTGAATGGGAACAGAGGGAAGTTAGAACTTCAAAGCTCTAAATGGAGCTGCAGGTATCAGCAGAACATTTCTAAAAGGGATTTTTTTACAGTGTAACTGATTAACCTGGTGTGGAGATGATCAATATGTGATCAGTGCAGACCTCCTAGCATTTAGTGTGGTCTATCCAGGTGAAGGCGACCCCTGGTGTTGCTACCTTGTCATGGTGGGGTTGCTTGCATTTCTCTGTGACTCTGAAGGCTGCACTGGAGGAGGTTTTCACCCTCAGTAGGTGCGACCATGCCCAGCAGGTTTCTACAGTAGAGGCTAGACAAAAAGCAGCAACTGGTCTTCCAGGTTGGGGGTGGGGCGTAGGGCTAACAACTCCGCTCCTTAAAACATCTTACCGTCATAGAAACGCCGACATGGAAACTGAAAGGGAACTTTGTACTGGGAGAGAAAGGTTCTAAAGAGGAATGACATGTGCTGAACCCCCTGGCATCAACATAAACATTAAAACATGGAATGTGAGGACAATGGAAAAGGAGAGATGTGAATGAGTGGTGACTGAAGAATGAGCAAACACATTTTTCCTGCTTGAACTTTCACTGAGATCCATAAAATCTTTATTTTAGGAGTAATGATGAGCCCTTCATGAACGAGCCTGCTCTACTAAAAGGCTTTTTAACATGAGCCACTGTAGCACAATGTCTGCTCCAACAAGCCTGTCAGTCTGGGCTTTTGTGGCAAAAATCAAGCCGTCTGCTTGGGTGGTGTCGGTACGCTCTACTCTTGAGGCTGATTCAGGTTCAGAGGCTTTACATGTTAAATCAAAGCTACTGTTTTGTCTTAGCGATGTACAGATTTGAAGAGGAGCTACCAGCAGTGGAGCGGTGTTTATGGTTGGTAAGAGTACACATCCTTGTCCTTTCATGCAAAAAATTATGCATGGCTTAAATTTTACCAAACATCAAATGATGCCTTGATTTGAACTGTTCTGCAGTTTTTCTTATAATCAGTATTTGTGTATGGATTCCAGCCAAGAGAGTGAAGGTTTACTGATAAAACCATGCTGTGGAGCTCTGTTTGTCAGTTATGATGCTCAAGGGCTCAGCTGTTGGATTAGTTCTGAATTATTTTTCTTTGTTATTAAAAGGTAAAAACTTGTTACTTATTAAAAACACACTGAAATGAAATCTCTGGTCGTTGGCTGTGAAAAGGGCCTCGTTGAAACCACTGGCTTCCTCTTGTCCTCTTCTTTCTCTCTATACACTATATTCTCCTTTTCCCCTCTTTCCTGTCTCTCTCCATCCTCTCATTATTATATACGGGCTGTTCTGGGAGTTTGAATTAGCCACATACTGCTCCAGAAATCCCTCTGACAAGAGCACAGCATGTCACCCTGTGATTATCCTTTCACGATTATGGCAACCAGAGCTTAATGTTTCTCTCAGAATAGCCTCCATTGGAAATTTCCACAAATATCTTCAGCTCAGTGCAGCTGGAATAAAAAAGCTGAACGTTAACCCTGAAAGGTCTGCTGGATCCCCTTCTGTCTGTCTTTGGAGATGTTTCTCTGTGTTCACCTCACACACACTCTCACTGTTGTTTTGATGGAGGAGAGAGAGAGAGCACAGATCAGGCCTTCTGTTGGCACAACAATGGACTCGGCTCAGACAGAACACAATATCAGTCAGTGACAACACCCTTTCACTGGGCTGTTGGCAGGCAGCAGATCCTCCAGTCAAACGAAGGTTAGATCCATTACAGAGCTACACAGCAGCTCTGCACAACACACACAACACTGCAACACACACTACAGCACAACACACACAACACTGCAACACACATTACAGCACAACACACACAACACTGAAACACACACTACAGCACAACAAACACAACACTGAGACATACACTACAGCACAACACACACAACACTGCAACACACATTACAGCACAACACACACAACACTGAAACACACACTACAGCACAACACACACAACACTGCAACACACACTACAGCACAACACACACAACACTGAGACATACACTACAGCACAACACACACAACACTGCAACACACATTACAGCACAACAAACACAACAAGGCAACACACACTACAGCACAACACACACAACACTGAGACATACACTACAGCACAACACACACAACACTGCAACACACACTACAGCACAACACACACAACACTGCAACACACACTACAGCACAACAAACACAACAAGGCAACACACACTACAGCACAACACACACAACACTGAGACATACACTACAGCACAACACACACTACAGTACAACACACACAACACTGCAACACACACTACAGCACAACACACACTACAGCACAACACACACAACACTGAGACATACACTACAGCACAACACACACTACAGCACAACACACACAACACTGAAACACACACTACAGCACAACAAACACAACACTGAGACATACACTACAGCACAACACACACAACACTGCAACATACACTACAGCACAACACACACAACACTGCAACATACACTACAGCACAACAAACACAACACTGAGACATACACTACAGCACAACAAACACAACACTGAGACATACACTACAGCACAACACACACAACACTGAGACATACACTACAGCACAACACACACAACACTGAGACATACACTACAGCCCAACACACACAACACTGCAACATACACTACAGCACAACACACACAACACTGAGGCATACACTACAGCACAACACACACAACACTGAGACATACACTACAGCACAACACACACAACACTGAGACATACACTACAGCACAACACACACAACACTGAGACATACACTACAGCCCAACACACACAACACTGCAACATACACTACAGCACAACACACACAACACTGAGGCATACACTGCAGCACAACACACACAACACTGCAACATACACTACAGCACAACACACACAACACTGAGGCATACACTATAGCACAACACACACAACACTGCAACACACACTACAGCACAACACACACAACACTGCAACATACACTACAGCACAACACACACAACACTGAGGCATACACTATAGCACAACACACACAACACTGCAACACACACTACAGTACAACACACACAACACTGAGACATACACTACAGCACAACACACACTACAGTACAACACACACAACACTGCAACACACACTACAGCACAACACACACTACAGCACAACACACACAACACTGAGACATACACTACAGCACAACACACACTACAGCACAACACACACAACACTGCAACACACACTACAGCACAACACACACAACACTGAAACACACACTACAGCACAACAAACACAACACTGAGACATACACTACAGCACAACACACACAACACTGCAACATACACTACAGCACAACAAACACAACACTGAGACATACACTACAGCACAACACACACAACACTGAGACATACACTACAGCCCAACACACACAACACTGCAACATACACTACAGCACAACACACACAACACTGAGGCATACACTGCAGCACAACACACACAACACTGCAACATACACTACAGCACAACACACACAACACTGAGGCATACACTGCAGCACAACACACACAACACTGAGACATTCACTACAGCACAACACACACAACACTGAGACATACACTACAGCACAACACACACAACACTGAGACATACACTACAGCACAACACACACAACACTGAGGCATACACTGCAGCACAACACACACAACACTGAGACATACACTACAGCACAACACACACAACACTGAGACATACACTACAGCCCAACACACACAACACTGCAACATACACTACAGCACAACACACACAACACTGAGGCATTCACTGCAGCACAACACACACAACACTGCAACATACACTACAGCACAACACACACAACACTGAGGCATACACTATAGCACAACACACACAACACTGCAACACACACTACAGTACAACACACACAACACTGCAACACACATTACAGCACAACACACACAACACTGCAACATACACTACAGCACAACACACACAACACTGAGGCATACACTATAGCACAACACACACAACACTGCAACACACACTACAGTACAACACACACAACACTGCAACACACACTACAGCACAACACACACAACACTGCAACATACACTACAGCACAACACACACAACACTGCAACATACACTATAGCACAACACACACAACACTGCAACACACACTACAGCACAACACACACAACACTGCAACACACACTACAGCACAACACACACAACACTGCAACATACACTACAGCACAACACACACAACACTGAGACATACACTATAGCACAACACACACAACACTGCAACACACACTACAGCACAACACACACAACACTGCAACATACACTGCAGCACAACACACACAATACTGAGACATACACCACAGCACAACACACACAACACTGCAACATACACTACAGCACAACACACACAACACTGCAACATACACTGCAGTACAACACACACAACACTGCAACACACACTACAGCACAACACACACAACACTGCAACATACACTGCAGCACAACACACACAACACTGCAACACACACTACAGTACAACACACACAACACTGCAACACACACTACAGCACAACACACACAACACTGCAACACACACTACAGCACAACACACACAACACTGCAACACACACTGCAGCACAACACACACAACACTGCAACACATACCACACCGCAGCACACACTACACTACAACACACACTACAGTACAACAGACTCTACACTACAACACACTACAGTACTCCACACACCAGCAGTGATGGGAGTTTCACAGCTGCTCTCCACAAACAACCAAACACTTAACAAATACAGCTGTTTATAAGGGACAGTAAAACAAATATAAAGGAAAGGCAGAAATAACGTCTTGAACACTTGTACCTGGTCGTTGAGTTGACAGAACAATCAGCCTCATGTGAGGAGAATGAGGCGGTCGCTACAGGTGTGGTTTAGCTGTGCTGTTAGCTGGTGAACAGCTGCTGTAGCTACACCAGCAGACTGATTAGAACAGCGACCACGGCGACCACCTTGCTGTAGTTCCTGATGAACCTTCTATCGTAGTTTGCTCCTTCCTGCTCTGGGGGCATGGCCACTCTCTTACTGCCTTGACTTTAGCAGGATGCATCCTGGCCTCATCTTCAGCCAGGATGTATCCTAGGAGAGACACAGTGGGGACATGGAACTGGCATTTCTCAGCCTTAACATACGGCCCATTCTCAAGGGGGCACTGGAGAACCTTGCGGACATGTTCCTCGGTGGTCCTGGAAAAGACCACAACATGTTTGTCATCTTGACAACCATGATGTGGTCTAGCATGTTCCAAAGGACATAACTGACGAGGGCTTGGAACACTGCTGGGGCGTTGGTTAGCCCTAAAGGCATGATGAGATATTCAAAATGGCCCAGGGGGGTGGTAAATGCTCGTTTCTAAAAGCTCCAAATACTCTAGATTTGATTACATGTCAGCAGCAGGTTCAGCCTTCACCCTGGTTCTTTGTAAGCCCAGTCTGATGGTGGACAGTATATCCCTGCATACTCTGTGTCTCTTCAAATTCCCTCCACATCTCCTCCCTCTCTGCCACCTCAGCCAATCACTGCCCTGCACATGTGAGCTCTGTGCGGCCTACAGAACTGTAAATGGGTTCATTTTCCACTCCCTTAAACATTTATGAAGCTGGAATTGGTCATTGGGAGGACTATATTGTTTTCTAAGTGAGTAATACTTGCAGCAGGTAAAAGCTAACAGCCCCATGGGTGAACATTTCCATGTTTTAACGTTTGGACAGGGAACTGAGGCCCCTAAATACAGCCGTGCTTCTCATTTCATAAAAGTTATAGCAATGAAACAAAATTACAACACCTTTATGGCTCTTAAATGCCCTAAAGACAGAAAATATTCTGCTTAACTGTTTATAAGGTAAAGATATCGCCTCTTTTTATGTGAAGTTTGAATTATGGTGAGAGGAAAATGCTGTTGAGAGGATTTCTTTCAAGCTTAATCCAATTTAGCTTTATTTTCCAGGACTTTTAAACACGAGAAGCAGGGATCCCCCCCAGAAAAGTTAAATTCTCTGTTTTTGGGAGGGGTGTGCGTTCACAGTGATAGCTGCAGAGAGAAATGCCAGTCGTCTATCTAATAGGCGGGGGTATTTTATTTATGCAGATGGAGACTCTCTGTGACAACCAGTGCGTGACAGTTGTTACAGGAAACATGATTAATCTAAAATAAATGTTGTTCTCAGATTGTAGAAACTGTAGGAGGAATGTTTGTTTCTGAGGGACTAACAATGTTAAAGGTGTTACTTTAGTGCTGAACAGACTGTGACGTTTTCAATCATTACACCTCAACCATCTCACTCTATAGACGTCATGGCTGCCCTAAAGGTACAATATGTAGAATTTTTGCACTAAAATGACCAGTCCTATGCTATAAATACCTGATATATTTTTGGTTGTGTACTTATATTATCTCAAATAATGCATCCTTAGAAATGGGACATGTCTTGTCGTGGTGGGAGTGGGACAGCCCCACGACCTTCTGACCCTCAGTGTATCCTCACTTGACAGGCCGAGTAGAGACCTGCTGCCCTCCTCCACTGCTTACCTCTGAATCTAGGACTCTATCATTTAAAAATGTACTCCACTATTCTGATAAGTAAACCACCATTTTCAGGTAAGGGCTGAACTTTATATAATGAGGTAGAAAAGCTGTTAAAGTGTCCCTGCTGCACTCTCACAATGCTCTGCAACTTGTTCAGGGCTTGAACCAGGAAAAACCATCAGTGAGCCTGCAAAATCTACAAAAATGTAGAGACCACTGGTGAGCAGCAATCAAAATGAAGAAGTTTGAGTACAGGTATGGAGACCACAGCAGTGCCCCAATGGCAGCGTGTTATCAACGTATAAACATCATCATCCTGCAGTGTTTAAACACCGGCTCTGTCATAAATCCTTCAGTATCAAGATGACCCCCCCCCCCCCCATCTTCAGGCACTTATTTAACCCTGCATGCACATATGAGGACATTACGCTACAGTTAAGTCGGGCATACACTGTGTGATTTCAAGCCAGCCACACAACAGTCATCTCAAACTGTGCAACTGAATCGCTTACGACACATGACCATTGTGCACGAGTTGTGTGCTCACACCGTGCGACTGAAGTCAGGACGGACTGTGATAGAAAGCCCGGGAGTTTCCCTTTTAAAAAGTCTCACACACTGAAGGTGAAGTGTTTCCAGTCGTATCCTCCCTCTCTCCCCCCTCTACCTCTCCCGCTTTCTCTCGCTCTCTTACTCTCTTTCTCCCGCTACCTCTCTCTATCCCACACACACACAAACATCGTCACCATCTGTGTCAGCTGCAGGTCTGCAGGTAGAAATATTTCCTACTCGTTTGTGCCCTTATCATAGCGGGGTGCGTCAGAAAGTCATTCTAGCCATTGTCATGGTAATTTAGGACGTTGTCTGACAGTTTACAAAGGAAAACAATCCCCCAAAGTTGTTTATTCTGTTCGTGTTTCTGCTCTCACTGTGAAGTGTCTGGAGTCGTATGACCAAAATATCAAACATGCCAGAAATCCTCCTGACCAGTCAGGAGCAAGTCATCAGGTCAAAGCAGCAACCTCCGGTCCTGAAAATGAAGCCAATGCTGAAGTGTAAAAAATTGCAATACAACGACTGTCCACTTGAGGCTGGCTGTAGGAACACCAGAAGTCCCGTCTGAGCACCTGTTAAAAAGCTGTTTTACCCTAAAATAAACTGGCTTACAGCCTGGTTCAGAAAACCAAACGTGTGTCATTAGCTAATGTCTTTATGTGCTCTCACTGTACGGGGTGAATGTTTTTGCCCCACAATGGTTTAGATTATATTTAGGAAAACCTCACTGTGGACTGATTGACGGGTCTCATTTGATTGACAGATAGCTCGACAGGCAAAAGCTACGATTTTGTCAACCAGAATGCTAGCTAGCTAGCTGCCTGCTCAATGGGCGGGCTGTTAGGTTGATCCAAAGTTTGGTTGAGGCCATGATTTCAACATGGTAGCCATCGCAGATTGGCTTCCAGAGCTCTTTGAGTCCGCCTTTTGTAAGCAGACGGCTGACGTCACACAGGGTTTGACCAACTCTTTCTACGGTCTATGGTCAGGTCGTAGTCGGGCTGTGGTCGGCCGTCATACACAGCACGACAAACAACGCCCAATCCGACTGAAAGTTGGCACAACCTTAAAGTGAGTCGTGCAACTTAAAATTCGTGGCTGAATCGGAGGAAAATCTCACAGTGTACACCCGGCTTTACTCATCATTTCTGCTAATAGAGTTTTTTTGTATATTTGTCCAGAATGTCCAGTGGAGTTCAAGTGCCTTGATACCATGGTCTTGGTGAATACTGGATTCTGATTGGCTCTGGAAATTCCATTGTTGTCCATTAACTTCTGAAATATGGACACCGTTCGAACTACACAAGTAGTTCCAGTCAAAAAATCATTACACTGTTCCAAATTAAGCAGCCGTTAGCCGTTTCTCCGTTAGGAGTAACCATAGCAACCTGAGACAGTCATATTTTCAAAGCAGGGAGTACAGCGCTGTGCACACATTATGGGATTGGAATGACTATTCCAGTTATTAGTCAAGCCATCAGGCATTGCCAGGTTTTAGTAAAACTTTCTATTTTGATCCCAAAACATATGATAAGTTAGTAGTTTTATTAATTATATTCGTTGGTAAGTGAGCATGGTATAAGCAGGTTAATGCCCTTTGAGGTGTCCACTTATCAGGGATTAATGAACTTCGCGGTGTCTCCACGTCATCCATTGGACACCTCGTCGGGCATTAACCCTTACTTCACTGAAATTTTAGGGCTTTTTGGATTGGGATGTGGAGGAATTTGCTTGAAAGTTTTGGACAGTTTCATGAATTTGGAAGAATCATTTGTTCATTTTGGGGAATTTGCTTTGAATTCTGAAGTATTTTCCTAAAAATCTGGGGGAATTTTGGGGGCATGTCCTTTTATGGAAATTTCAGTAAAATTCTTTAGATTTTTAGGGGGACTTTTCTATCATTTTAATGGAATTTAGGGTGATTTATTTGTCCATTGTTAACGTGACACCCTCATCCCTCTCTCAGTAACTGACTGAAGACCCCCGACAACACTTAGACCAAATATCTGCTCTAAGATCCAGGGCTGGGTTTCTGCAGAAACCAGACCTCTAGGAGATTTGTGGTCAGAACTGTTCAAAGATGCCCAGTGAGGTAACTTAATCAGTTCCTTGTTGGTATTTTATCTGTTTCTAAATGTTCTATGGAAATTGTGTTCGAATGTATATTTTTTGTGCTCTTACATGTTTTTATGTGTTTTGTGTACTCTTGTATGTTTCTTATGTGCCTCATATCTGCACAGTGAATTGCCCCATTGGGGACAAATAAAGTTCTTGAATCTTGAAAGATGAGTCTAAACTTTCAAACTAATCAGGTCCTGCTGATCCCAAATAAGTGGGAAAAACCAAAAGTGCATTCACAGAAGCTCAGGACTCAGGAGGTTAATGGATCACCAAAGATGGTCATGACTGGCACAGACGGGCAAAAAGATTAATTCAAAGACGAAAACATATTGTAAAGTTTGGTTTTTGTATTATTTGAAGTCCAAAATGCAACACGATAGCTGTCATTCATGTTTCTGCCACAGTTTTTATAATCTACCACCATTCAGTATCAGGATGGTTTTGGGGGTGTGGTCTCTCTGGAGAGCAGTGAGTTTCATTGGACGGCTCTTATTTCATCATAGCTGCTTTTTACTTAACCCATAAGAGGCCACACCCATTTCTCCTCCTACGGCGGGGCATCACACAGACTCACTAGAACATGTACAACACATTTCCGACTTTAAAAAGTACACTTATGTCTGTCACGCTGGGCTTTTGTGGTTGATCTATTATCATCTATTGGAAAATACATTTACTTTCTAGTCTTGATTACAAAGTGGTGTAATTTTATCTTTTCATTTGTATTTATACAGCATAAGCCAAACCAATTTAACAACAAGAACCATTTCAGGGGCTTTTTTAAATACAAAAACCCATGAATGGGCCCTCCAGTCATCATTTACTGATAACATCAATGCATGTGTGCTGGATCGGCCAAATAGGGGCTTTTTAACCGCTTTTCACTACTGATTCTGTTCATTTGTGCCACTTTTTCCAACTCTATGCTGAATCTTCAACTTTTAATTCAATTTTGAACACTATTTTCTGACATCATTTAGCCAATTTTTGCAATTGTTTCCACTTTACCCTTTTTGCCACTTTTTAACAGCTTTTCACCATTTTCCACCCATTTTGGCACCCTATTAGCATTTCTGTAACCCATTTTTGCCACTTTTCCCCATTTTTACCTGTTTAAAAAAATCAGCAACTATACTTTTAGCCATTTTTTCCCACTTTGAACTCATTTTTGCTGGTTTTTGACATCTTTTTACAGGTTTAGCAGGCTTTCTTTTTTTTTAACCTTTTGTCTCTTCAACCCATTTTTGTCAGATTTAACCACTTTTCACAATTTTCTGCACATTTTTTTCTGTTGTTGCATTTCTATATATATATATATATATTTTTTTTTTTTGCCATTTTAATCCCATTGTTGGCTGTTTTGAATCCTTTTCACCACTGCTTTCACAAGTTATGACACTTTTTTCTACACCGATTTCTTTTAAATTCTTCAACCAATCACATGACCACATCAGAATGTTCAGTGTGTTTCAGTCAGGGACTTTATTGGTCTAAGTCAAGAAAAAAAGCTATGCAAGGTCTCTTACAGCAGGGGTTCTCAACCTTTTCAGCCCGTGACCCCCAAAATAAAGATGCCAGAGACTGGTGACCCCCCCACTGTACCTGAAGGTGGCTGAACACAGCCTTATGCAACTAAGAAAATTCATGTGCTGACAAGGTCGTCCATTAGGGGGATAAAGGGGGGCGCTTTCTTGGGCCCAAATAAACTGGGGGCCATGGAGGTTGACAAAATCCTGGTCCATTGTGAAGTTAAGCTGTGATATCCTTATTTTATATTTAACCTAAAAAAAAAGACCAGTCTCATAATAATAATATAATAATAATAATAATAAATAATAATAAACTTTATTTGTATAGCACCTTTAAAAACAGAGGTTTACAAAGTGCTTTGACAACAAGCAGAATCACCGTTACAAAGCAAAACACAAACAACAAAAACATCACAAGAAAGAGAAAACCCCAACAACAGAAGACCCCATGAAAAACTCAGCCAGCAATGTAACTCCAACATCATAAAAACTGGCACAACATTTTAAAGACAAAATGGTGTCAGCTTATAGAGACATCATAAAAACCCAGATATGAAAAGATTCTGTAATAAAAAGGAAGACCACGAATAAAAATAAAATAAAATAAAAACCCAGAATGACCTAGACCAATCCCAATCCAGGCAACACAGGAACCGACTGCATAAAAGAGACCTAAGGACCAGAAATGTAAAAGCATTTAAAATATTGAGAAGAGACGGAAAGGAATATAAATAAAAATGGTAAGAATGAGAATAAAAACAATTAAAATATGTAGAGATTAATAAGTCAGTGAAACAAAGCTCTTCTTAAATCATTTGTGAGGTATATAACCATCTATTCATCTATTTTGTTTAAAAAAAAATTAAATGGGTGAGAAATTGAAAAAATGGGTTAATAATGGCAAAAAATGGTGGAAAAGGTGGTGAAATTAGATCTTAAAGTAGCAGAAATGGGTTAGAAGTGGCAAAAAATAACCAAAAAGGAAAAAATGGGTTTCAGTGGCAAAAATGGGCATAAATATTGGTTAAAGGGAATTAAAAAGTGGCTGAAAAGGCTTTACATTGTGCAAAAATGGTTGGAAATCTGGTGAGATGGGAAGAAAATCAGTATAAACGGGTAAAATAGTGCTGAGATAGAAGAAATAGGCAGATATTGCCAGAAATTGGTCAAACTGGCAAAAATGGGCATATTAAAGTAGTGAAAAGTGGTGAAAATGGGAAAAATTGGACATAAAAAGTAGTCAAAAAGGGTTAAAAGTGGTAATTATGGGTCAACAGAGGCAATATTTGGCTTATGTGGCAAGAATTGGTGTAAAAGTGGCAAAAGAAAAAAGGCAGAAAAAAGTGGTGAAAGGGTTCAAAATGGACAAAAATAAGTGTTAAATGGCAAAAGTGTGTTAAAAATTTGTGGGACATAATCATGAAAACTGGTTAAAAGTTGGAAAATTGATGGTAAGTGGAAACAGTGGAATTCTAAAAATATTCTTAGTTATTTTTAAGGGAATCTTGAGACCCCCTCTCAGTGTCTCACGACCCCAAAGGGGGTCCCGACCCCATGGTTGAGAGCCACTGCTCTATTCTACTCAGCTGGAGGGTACCGCTTTGAAACAGATTCACAGTAGCAGTTTACCTCTCTCTTTTCTGACCACCTGATTGTTTTTCCTGAGGCCAAATCTACTTGACTGTCCACTCCTGTGAACGGGACGTCTCAAGGTCATGGGCGTGTTGTACAGCCCCTGCTTGGGAACAAATATCTCAAAACAGTCAAAACAGGGATTTTCTTTAAACTTTGCATACAAGTTCAGTCAGACTCAAGGATGAGCTGTTAAGAATTTGGAGGTTAGAGGTCAAAATGATCAGCCATCAGCTCCTTCTGATGTGTGGTCCCACTGAAAATACAGTGTTGGGTAAAGGAACTCTGAAACTGGGCGGGGGAATAAAACCACAGGTGATAGTTCTAGTTCTGTATCCAACAGGGATGAAACAGCTGGCATCAATCATGAATATTATTAGAAATCTGGAGTTTAATGTGATATGAAAGCTTTACAGGCCACATGTTGGAAACTGTTTCACTGTTGTTCTCTGTTTACAGCCACGAACGCCACGTCTGAAGGCCCACAGCCCCAGAAGAAGAATAAACAGAGAGGACATGGCAAAATTGGTGTTAGGTGGCAACAGTGGAATTCTAAAAATATTCTTAGTTATTTTTAAGGGAATCTTGAGACCCCCTCTCAGTGTCTCGTGACCCCAAAGGGAGTCCCGACCCCAAGGTTGAGAGCCACTGTCTTACAGGACATTTAAAGGTCATGTGACACCTGTGTTATGGTGGGACTTATGGGTTAAAACTTCCATCCATTCAGCAGTCGCTGGCATTTGTCAGTCTTATCAACACTCCAGATTACAGCTGTGACTGGCCTCCTTTATGCCTGTGACCTTAAATGATCATGTTCATATTTCAATAAAAACAGAGACTCAAACAGCACCCTAATGCTCATTAATCAGCCTCTTATATTTGTGCATTTTCATGCTGAATCAGTGGTGTCATATTTGTTTCCTGTGCTTTTATAAATGAGTCAAATAGAGCTGCTTTTGTGCAGTCTTCCTGATTTGTACTTCATCAGTGAGTGTGTTGCTGGTGCAGCAGCGTGCGGCTGATAGTGTGACTGCTCTCAGAGGAAGGTGATGGAGTATGTCGTACCTGAGACATGCCAAAGAAAGCAATTGTGCTCGTTGATGGATGAAGTTTGCGGGTGCAGCTGTGTCTGCTGCTCACTGCTTTAAATCAATCTGTTCGTTTAGTCTCTGTCAAATTGATTATCTGAAAAAGGCAAACAGATTCCTCCTGAGCTGTTTATTGCTATTAAATCACAAATCACAAGCAGCAGCTACAACATCTGAGTGTTAACGCGGCTGAGGGATTCTGGGTAAATATGTGAGATAAAGTGTCGCAAAGATAAGAAAGGATAAAGCATTTGATGTCAGGTGTTTTTGTCAGAGCTGCAAATCAATTACACTGAAGGTGACTTGAAATGCTCTTGTCTGTCCTGTAGCAGGATCAGTGTTTGAAGTGGGCAGAGACACAGACAGACCACAGCTGCAGGAAACCAAGGTCATCATGTCCTCTCTGTTTATTCTTCTTCTGGGGCTGTGGGCCTTCAGACGTGGCGTTCATGGCTGTAAACAGAGAACAACAGTGAAACAGTTTCCAACATGTGGCCTGTAAAGCTTTCATATCACATTAAACTGCAGATTTCTAATAATATTCATGATTGATGCCAGCTGTTTCATCCCTGTTGGATACAGAACTAGAACTATCACCTGTGGTTTTATTCCCCCGCCCAGTTTCAGAGTTCCTTTACCCAACACTGTATTTTCAGTGGGACCACACATCAGAAGGAGCTGATGGCTGATCATTTTGACCTCTAACCTCCAAATTCTTAACAGTTTATCCTTGAGTCTGACTGAACTTGTATGCAAAGTTTAAAGAAAATCCCTGTTTTGACTGTTCTGAGATATTTGTTCCCAAGCAGGGGCTGTACAACACGCCCATGACCTTGAGACGTCCCGTTCACAGGAGTAGACAGTCAAGTAGATTTGGCCTCAGGAAAAACAATCAGGTGGTCAGAAAAGAGAGAGGTAAACTGCTATTGTGAATCTGTTTCAAAGCGGTACACAGCAAAAAGTGGAGTGTTGAATTCTCAGTGTTAAACATTTCAGTGTTGATTTTAACACTCAAAGTCTTATTTTAACTCCATTCAGAGTGAATGGTCTTCAGTGTTGGAGTTATTTGACGGTGTTAAATCAACCAGTGTTATTCCAACACTGTAGACAGTCAGTTGATCCAAGCCCCACCTACTGCAATTTCAAATCTGGGGGGCAGAGTTTTCCCATCATGCTTTAGTGCAGAGTGTTAAGCTGGGTTCAGATGTTTCTAGATGTATTTAGATGATTAGCTGTGTTTAGATGTTGCCTGTTGCACAGGGGTCACTGCTGGGATTCACTTGCACATGTTTCTTGAATTATCTTGAGTTCCTAAGTTTTTGATGGATAAACACTTTTGCACCATGAGTGTAGTTGTCTTGTAGGTTGGTCAAGTCTTGGCTGTGGTGACAGCATACTAAGGACTGTGAAGTGAGGGCAGATTGTCATCTCAGGACAATCTTTGTCTTTGAGTGTGTCTCATAACTCCCTGATCACTACTGAATACCTCCCAATGTGAGGTGGCAGTCAATGTTGTCATGAGTGTCTGAGTACTAACACCCACTTTGTGGAATTTACATGTCTTGTTTCTTGTCATCACCAGGTTGGTGGAAGAGGGGCAGTTGCTATCCACAGTATTTTACACCTGCTGAAATTAATTGTAATACACTCCTTAGTGTTAATTTTTTAACACTAACGCCAGTGTTGAGTACTATCAGCACTACTCAGTGTTCACCATCGTATATTTTTGACACCATTCAGTGTTGCAGTAACACTGGTTCAGTGTAAAAAAAAGTAACACTTTGAAAAGTGTTAAATTAACACTCAAAAGAGTGGACACAGATACACACTTTTCTAGTGTTAGATTTAACACTCTCAGTGTTAATCTAACACTGGCGATTTTGCTGTGTACCCTCCAACTGAGTAGAATAGAGCAGTGGCTCTCAACCTTGGGGTCAGGACCCCCTTTGGGGTCGTGAGACACTGAGAGGGGGTCTCAAGATTCCCTTAAAAATAACTAAGAATATTTTTAGAATTCCACTGTTGCCACTTACCATCAATTTTGCCAACTTTTAACCAGTTTTCATGATTATTTCCCATTTTTGCCACTGTAACCCATTTTTCCCTTTTTTGCCACTTCTAACCCATTTCTGCTACTTTAAGATCTAATTTCACCACCTTTTCCATCATTTTTTGCCATTTTTAACCCATTTTTTCTATTTTTCACTCATTTAATTTTTTTTAAACAAAATAGATGAATAGATGGTTATATACCTCACAAATGATTTAAGAAGAGATGTGTTTCATTGATGAGATTGGTCATTTTTTTAGGTTAAATATAAAATAAGGATATCACAGCTTAACTTTACAGTGGACCAGGATTTTGTCAACCTCCATGGCCCCCAGTTTATTTGGGCCCAAGAAAGCGCCCCCCTTTATCCCCCTAATGGACGACCTTGTCAGCACATGAATTTTCTCAGTTGTACATGGCTGTGTTCAGCCACCTTCAGGTACAGTGGGGGGTCCCCGGTCTCTGGCATCTTTATTTTGGGGGTCACGGGCTGAAAAGGTTGAGAACCCCTGGAATAGAGAATGGCCTGACCATAAAGCATCATCTGGGGAGACAGGTGGTAGCTACAGGCCTGGTCCAGGTGAAGCGACTACGTAAGGGTTAATGCCTGATTTGGTGTCCAATTATCAGGGATTAATGGACAACGTGGAGACCTGAACGTCCTCCGCTGCCTCTGCTAAGTCTGTCATTGCATTTATGTCAGTTAAGTGACCATCTATGCCGGTTCGCAGGCTGGCGGCGCTGTACTCCCTGCTCAGAAAATATGACCGCCTCAGGTTGCTATGGTAACTCCTATCATCTAATGGCTGCCGCACATTAATTTGGAACAGTGTAAAGATTTTTTGACCAGATCTACCTGAGAAGACCTTGCAAAATTTGACTCCAACAGTCGGGCAGGGGTTAGTGGTGATGGCTCACAGCATGAAGGTTCCTGGTTCCAGTTCTGGTCAGACAGGAACCTTCTGAATGTTCTCCCCAGGTACTCCAGCTTCCTCCTACAGATAAAAACATGCTCATTAGGTTAAATAATGACTCTCATTCACCTGTAGGTGTGGATGAGAGCGTGCCTGGTTGATCGTCTCCATGTGTCAGCTTTATGATCGACTGGTGTCAAGCCCAGGTTTTAGCCACGCCCCTCACCCAATGATAGCTAGGATGGGCTCCACCCCTGGGACCCTGAATGTGACATGTGGAATATATAATGGAGAAATAGATGTGGCAGAATACCTGAGTAAAAACAGAGTATTTACTCAGCATGACTGCAGTGTGGATGGCACCATAGTGAATAAAAATGGACAGAAACTACTGAAACCCATCCCTAAAATACTCTGATGTCAGATGGAGCTGATGCTCTGTTGTTTTCCTGGACTGCAGCTTTTAGAAAACATCTCTGTCATCATCGAGCCGTCAGCTCTGTTTAACTTTCACTTCTCTGTGTGTGACGATTTTTATAATTCACCTTCCACTTTAAAAGAGCGAAGATATGATTTCTCTGTTTGAAACGTCCGTCATTGAAAACTGAGCTAAATTAAGAAAGCCTTTATCATCCTGAGAGTCTGAGATTGAACCGACTGCATCTCTCTCTCTTTCTCCCAGAGCTCAGGCTCGCTGAATGATTCTGCATCGCCTTTTTTTTATTTTACCGTACTGATCGTCGTATTAAGTTCTATCTAAAATTGATTTTTCAATATTTTAAACCACCCCACGGTCTGATCAATCCAGCCCACCGAGGATTCAATTTGGAGCCTAAAAGCCCAGAGAGAAAGAATAAAATTCAACTTTCTTAAGAGAGAAAACGTGAATAATTCAGAGCTCATGCTGTTGACAAGCAGCCGACAAATTACCTGAGTCTACAACCTGCACACATAAACACACTAATACACAACACAAATACACACAAATACACACAAAAACACACATAAACACACTAATACACACAAATACACACAAAAACACACAAAAACACACACAAACACACTAATACACACAAATACACACAAATATATACAAATACACACTAATACACACAAATACACACATAAACACACTAATACACAAATACACACAAAAACACACATAAACACACTAATACACACAAATACACACAAATGTATACAAATACACACTAATACACACAAATACACACAAAAACACACTAATACACACAAATACACACAAAAACACACAAAAACACACATAAACACACTAATACACACAAATACACACAAATGTATACAAATACACACTAATACACACAAAAACACACACAAACACACTAATAAACACAAAAATACACATAAACACACTAATACACACAAATACACACAAAAACACACAAAAACACACATAAACACACTAATACACACAAATACACACAAAAACACACAAAAACAGACACAAACACACTAATACACACAAAAACACACATAAACACACTAATACACACAAATACACACAAATGTATACAAATACACACTAATACACACAAAAACACACATAAACACACTAATACACACAAACACACACAAATGTATACAAATACACACTAATACACACAAATAAACACTCCACACATTGTCACTAATACATAAAATACACACAAATACACACAAATACACACACAACACATAGACACTAAAACACAAATACACACACCTCAGTGTTGTAGACGAGTCACCAAACCTTGAGTCCGAGTCAATTCTTGAGTCCTCGGGGTTTGAGTCAAAGTCAAGTCCGAGTCACCAAAGAAAAATCTGAGTCAAGTCCCTGTTCACCATGTTCGAGTCCCAGACAAGGCCCTAGTGCCTAAAACACAGAGCCAAATTAAGATTATTTATCATTTTTAAGCCGTTGCAGCCTGTCAGGTGGGCTTCATTGATGTGTTTTATTTCATGTAGGAATTTCTTCAACTGTCATTTTGAAGGATTAAAGGAGCTGTTTATCTCTGACCGTGTTAACGTGGATGTGACTATCCCGGTTATGAGTCATATCCCATTTTTTTACCATTATTGCCGACTGTAAGCCATGTTTTGTCGCATCTCACCCATTTCTGCCACTTTTTCTTCACATTTTTTGTCACTTTTCACCCAGTCTCTGTATTTAGGCCTATTTTACCCCTGTTCACCCATCTTTGGCCACTTTTTTTGCTGTTTTTTTTTTTACTTATTTTGCCAGCTTCAACTTGTTTTTACTGCCACTTTCACCCACTTTTCACCTCTTAGATTGTGGCTCTTGCAAAGGTATTTTTCAACAATTTGGCTCTTTGGTTGAGCAGGGCTGAGTAACGCTGCTCTACAGTCAATGTCAGGGGAAACTATGATTATGTATGAATGGAGTAAATGATGCCAAATACCCTTGTCATACAAGGTGAAGACACATCGAAAACACACCTAGACTCTAGAAAGTACAGTCATGAACTCCATAGGAAACACACAATGGATTCAATTTGTCATGCAGGGATGTATGTGCTCTCACACCTCCATAAATAGACGTTAGACTGTGCTGCTTCCACAAAGAGTTGCTGGGAGTGTGGCAGACTGGCTGCAGTTTTCAGGGTGGTGAGTTATTAAGATGTATGTGACGCCGTCTGCACCGTGGGAGAGGGTCTTCACCACGGAGCTCACTTCAAAATGTGAATAATTAGGATGAATCTTTGCCTTGAGGGAAAAGCCGAAAGCAGCATCCTGGAAGCACATTAGCAGGGTGCTGAGCAGCCCTGTGACAAAAACAAATGGCCCCCCTGTGCCACAGGAGATACCGAGAAGCTACTTTATTGTTTCTGTTGAGAGGAGAAAGTGCTTCTCCGTTAGACTCTGTGGCACCATGTCTCTTTTGACTCGCCCACACAGCCTGAGCACAAAGTAGGACTGCAGAAAAGACACACCAGTGGATCTAATGACACAGTTTTACACTCACTCCTCTGGATTTGTTTCTGGGACCTCATACTAGGACAGCATCATGTTGGGTCCAGCAGATCACTGCCCTCTTTGTCTGTTTGTCCCAGGCCACTGTCAGGAATTTGCTTCACCTTTCGGTTCTAAGTGGCAGACATTTTTGGGCTCAGAAAAGTTTTGATTATATGCTACTGAGAAACACATACAAACATCCTGCCAAGGGCTACGTGTTGACTATACTTGTGACTTTACAGCTGCAGATGCAGCTCTATTCTCCAGCCTCGTATCAGTGCAGCCTTTACCTCAGTACCACTGTCTGACAATTTAGCTGAGCCATAACTGAATACATTTGATAAAACTGCAGGAAAATCAACATTTCTAATACTTTTCTATGTAGGTCTAGAGACATTGTCTGCATGCATTGTACTGATTGGCTGTTGGAGGACAGAGCCTGGTGATAGGTCAGTTGTGCTCAGGAAGGGTATGAAACAATCATGTCTAATGTGAAAATGCCTTAGAGAGAGGGAGGTGCTGTTCACCACCAACATACACACGTTTTTTATTTACAGTTGCTAGAAAACAAATACAGTCTGCTTTAACTAATACCATGCAAAAAATGATATGTTTTCATGTTTTTATTGATCAAACCATTTAAATACTCACAGTGCAGGGTGGAAAAAGTATGTGATCCAGTATGTGTTTATGCAGAAATCCAAGAAATCTCAAAGGGTTCACATACTTTTTTCTAGCAACTGTAAGTGATGTTTTCATATGTAATATATATATATATGCAGATGTTTCTGTAGCCTTCTTCAGGTCAGAGCCTGTCAACAATCCTGTCTCTGAGCTCTGCAGCTTTGCAGCTCCTCTGACCTTTGACCCTTGGTTTCTGCTCTGATATCACTGTCAGCTGTGAGGCCTTCGACAAAGAGGTGTGAGCCTTTAGAATCATGTCTAATCAGGTTAATTTAGCACAGGTGGACTCCAATCAAGGTGCAGAGACATCTCAGCAAAGATCAGAGACATGGAGGAACCTGAGCTACATTTACAGAGTTGATGGAAAGGCTCTGAATGCTGATTTCACCAACGATTGACATTAACTTTTGTAATGGAAAATTGTGTCTTAACCTTGTAACCTTGTGTTTACCCAACCTAAACCTTTGCCTTATCTTGAAAGTAATGAAAACGATGTCTGACCTGATGTTCCCCCCTTGGGGAAGTTTTTGGGGCAATCAAACAACAAAAGGATCTTTGATTTGAGGGTTTCTAGCCCAGGAGGGGTTAAGCGTGGAGATACGTGTTTGCCCAGTAGGGGTTAAGCCGGGGAACAAGTTTATCATGCAAATGAGTGCTGTAAACTGGAACATAAAAGAGCACCAAACAAAAGGTTCGGGTCACATTCTGTCATGGCCACTCTGTGCTCATGGTTGGTGAATAAAATCCAGAAAATTTTCTCCTGCTCATGGTTGTTGGTGTCTTAATTTTCCCGTCTTTTTAGAAATTCACACCACACTTTTTTGCTCAGCAGCCACGGTGGCTGGTGGTTTTGCAAACTTACTAGCCACTCGGTATTTCCACTGGCCACAATTTTGGTGTTAGGAAACTATGAGCTATGTACCAAATTTGGTACAAAGGGTATGAAATGAAAATCTTGCTCTACTTTCCCTCATCAGTATGATCAATATCAGCTCTCCTCTCAGTAAAGCACTTCTACCTGTACACTAAAGAGGTGTGTGTCATACTTCACTGTTAGAGACAAGACTCCTAGATTTTTATTTTCTTCAATGGATATTCAGTTTATGCTAATATTAAAATATCTTCATGTGTGTCTAAAATTAACTAAAATATCTGTTTAAATAATAGATGACCTATATTTTGTTGCTGAAGCTCAGATTTGGAGAGTATTGTACATCTGGCCTGTCTGTTGTTTAATATTAGAAGCAAAAAAAAAATCACAGTTTAATTGAATTATTTTACTCCTAAGTGATCAGTCATAGATTTTTATCCTTCTGCCTGCTTCTCACTGCCTCAGTGAACTTATCTAAAGTTTCAGAGTTTCTCTTGTCTTTTATATCCGTTAATTATCGATAAATGGCAAATCATTATACAAACGTGTCAAAGGTTTTAATAAATTTTATATTTTATGCGCATTTGCAGAGGTTTTATCATCTAGATGGCCCTCAACAAACAAAGACTATAGATGGAGTATTAATCAAACAATGTTCTGACTCACTGCCCACCCTGGCTCGCACAAGTGACAGAGAAACACAGCTGGAGCACACACACACACACACACACCCCCACACCTACACACACACACACCTACACACACTAGGCGCTGCTGGTGCATTTTTCTTCAGGGAGGCTACAACAAAATCCCTATCTGATATGTTCTGCATGTAATGATATCAACAGATGTTACTACACAGAGAGTTCAGTTATATAAGTATGCCTTTTTTATATCTGCAATTGTTTGGTTGGTGAACAAATATTAAAATAAGAAGGCTAGAATAACAGTCAACAGCAGCCACAAGTAACTAACTCTTATCACAGTCAACTTGAATTTTTCACTTATCACACATTATCAACTCAATACATGACAAAATTATGTTACAGAGCTGACTGAATGTTTATTTTAAATAGAAACATGTACGAAAGGCAGAAGGTGCAAGAAGTCACTTCTTCAATAGTGACTGGTTGAGTAAAAGATATATATACCAGACCTGAATGCAGCAAAAATGCTTGAACCCACAAAGCTATTTATTAATTGATTTATTTACTTCTTAATATTAGTCACAGCTTTGATGCTTCATCCTTTATCTGGCCGATCAGGTCCAGGCTCTTCTTTGTCCAGGGCATTTTTAAACACAAAATTAACGCTTTTAAGTGTCACATTTGTGTTACTTTTTTCATCGGATGAGTAGTTTAAATGTCAGACTTGCATGAAATGAGAAAAATGAAAAATGATCGTTTTGAAGAAAACGACTTTGTATCCTTTTTTCTCAACCACTGGAATGCCGACTTGCAGGAACTTTATCTGGCTTCAGTCACAAATCATCTTTATACAGTGCATGATAGAGTTTATATATATTCATACAAATTTGTTGATATTTAAAGCAAATGATTAAAAAATTATTCAGTGAACTTAAGATCTGTCCTCTCTTTGCGGAGAGTGATGGGGGGGCGGCGCCCTAGCACCCCTTATTGACCAGCCGCCACTGACACACACACATACACATCATTCTGAAACATTTTCCCTTAACAGATAGAAGCCTTCAGTCTACATTACCAACACATCATTAGTGCCAGTGTGTGTCCATATACGTGTGTGAGTGTTGCATTTATGTGTGTCTTACAGGATCAAAGCCCTTGGTGCTGCGTAAAAATACACAAATGGATGAAAAGACCGGCCACTTTTCAGTTATTTTGGAGGGATATTGAGCCTTTATGAGCCGAACAGCCTCTCTGTAACAAGCCTAAATCATAGGGCTAACAGACAAGCACGGTCAGAGTGAAGCAGAAGTTATGACACTGATAAATTCAACCCACCATCATGGCTAGTTAGAGTCATGCTGCGACCCGCCATGGCCGAAATCCACCCGCTATTTGGCGGGTGTAAATGTCGAGCCCTGGTGTGAGATTTCAGTCTTTATTTTTCATACATTTGCAAAAATGCCTAAAATGTTGTTTTTCTCTGTCATAATGGGGTATTGAGAGTAGATTAATGAGAAAAAAATCATTTTATATCTGCAGTGTATATAAACTTAGCACAAAAAGTAAGGCAATTTGTGTTTGGTAGATTATTTCTTTGTTGTAACAATGCTTCTTGACAATAAATCTAATAGTGTTGGAAAGCCTGTTTATTACCCTTTTAAATGATGCCACATTTGTAGGAATCATGCATTTGTGGGATGAGCAGCAGAGCTGAGTATGTGGGTTGCACCCATGAAAAATGTGCCAAATCTTCTCTGCCAAACAGCTTATTTTTCTGTTGCTATTGACTCTTGTTTTGAGCTTCTGGTACCCCCTGGTGCTGCCAATCAGGTGCCTGATTGGCAGCACCTGTGATCGTGGGCCCTGCTACAGTGGTCAGTAGATGTCTGCCCCAAGAATCAGCATGCCAAGTTTGACTGATCCAGACAGGGCAATTTCAAGCTGGTGTTCCCTAAAATCAAGTTGCGGCATTGTTTGGAGTGAACCCTAGTACCATCTCCAAACTGAAAGACAAGTTCCAGATAACGGGGGACGTCAGAGACAGGCCCTGAAGTTGGCGTCCCAAGAAGACGACACCACAAGAAGACTATTTCCCCACCCTGTCAGCACTGAGGTACCGTAGGCTGTCTTCTACAGATTTGCAGTCCAGGTTTGCAGGACGATATAGCTGACGGCTCTCTGCCCAGACAATCCAGAACAGACTGCACACAGCCAATCTCCAGTCTCATAGGGCTGCCAGGAGGCCTGCCATGACTGCCCTTCACCATCAGGCCCGTTTGCGCTGGCGTGCACTGAGGGACACGTTATGTTGAGTGATGAGTCCAGATTCTGCCTACGGCAGTTGGATTGTAGGGTCAAAGTGTGGAGAGGATACAGAGAATGCTTTGCTTATTGCTGCACTGACAACTTTTGGTGTAGGCAGTGTGATGGTGTGGGGCGGCATCTCCCTCACTGGAAAAATGAGGTTTGTCATCGTTGGAGGAAACCTTAAAGGTATACTTCAACATTCTGGCAAATTTGTCCATTGCCATAATCCCTATAGTCTTAGTAATAGGTTCGTTACCTTCAGTTGTCGGTGCAAGCTATTTTTAGATCGCCGTCGCGAGTTCAGACCTGCTGTGCCAACTCAATGTAAGCAGACGGTATTCTGGCGTTCCCTCATCAAACTCATCAAATACACAATCCAACAACTCCAAAACGCTCTCGTGGACAAGTTGTGACCTGCACATTCACCACGCTATGAAATAATAACATATAATTATGTAACATTACAATGCATGAAGCAAATACTCAGAATTATTTCTTGAGCAAACCACTGGGCAGACTGACACAGTGCATCAGCCATGTCTGGAGTGTAGTTCCAGCTTTGCGTTTAGCTTTAAAACATCTCTGTCTCGTAATGTCCCATGATTATTTCATAGCGTGGTGAATGTGCAGGTCACAACTTGTCCACGAGAGCGTTTTGGAGTTGTTGGATTGTGTATTTGATGAGTTTGATGAGGGAACGCCAGAATACCGTCTGCTTACATTGAGTTGGCACAGCAGGTCCGAACTTGGCAGTGGCCAATCTAAAAACAGCTTGCACCGACACCTGAAGGTAACAAACCTATTACTAAGACTATAGGAATTATAGCAATGGTCGAATTTGACAAAATGTTGAAGTATCCCTTTAATGCAAAGAGATATCGAGATGAGATTCTGCAACCAGTGGCAACCCCATATCTCCACAGTCCACCAAACACCAAACAAGAGTCAATGTCAAAATCAGCTGTTTAGTATTGGTGGAGAAGATCTGGCACATTTTTCATGGGTGCAACCCACATACTCAGCTCTGCTGCTCATCCCAAAAATGCATGATCCTTACAAATGTTGCATCATTTAAAAGGGTAATAAACAGGCTTTCCAGTGGTATAAGATTTTTTGCCAAGAAGTATTGTTACAACAAAGAAATAATCTACTAAACACAAATGTCCTTACTTTATGTGCTAAGTTTATATATGTTTGAAATTTCAGCAAAATAAAATGACATAAATAATTCACCCCAAAGCCTTAGTAGAGGAACAATGATTTGACTTGACCCGTTTTTAAAGAGAGGCCTATCTGTGTTTTTTGCGGTCATGCTGTGTACATGGATGTGTTTGCCTCACAGATTTGTTGGTTTTTCGAAGCATTTGGGTTCATGTTTCTTTGTCTTTGCCTGTGGTAATGTCATCCACACAGCGTTCACTTGTAATGTGGTTTATGTTGGACAGAACCGTACAAGAGCTGACAAGTCAAACATGAGAAATTCACATAAATAAAACTCAAAGTGATGCATTGTACTCTACAAGCCGTGCCCTTCAGTGAGCTCCCGGGCTGTGTTGTTGCCTTTGTTGTGTGTATTTGTGTGTTTGTGTGAGGGGGTAAAGAGAGAGACGGTTAGTGAATCACTCTCTCACTCGTACTTTTCTCTGAAGCAGAGCTCTCTGGCGGCGTAGCCTGAGTTCAGCGGACGCCGCTCATGCATACGCTGCATGGTCGTGAGTGTACGTTGGTGTGTGTTTGGGTCTGAGCGAAAGGACAAAGCACTCAGGGGAATAAAACAAAGAGAGAGCAGATGAGACACCTTCACAGGTTAAAGGTACAGTCAGTGAAAAATGGATCTCAATGATTGAAAACATGTGGCAGGTGTGTACAAAAATATTTCAGAGCACACAACTGAGGATCAAAAATCTGTTTTCATCAGTGTTTACATAAAACCATGTCAACATATAAACTGAATCCAAAAAGACTGGCAGTTTTTGTGTTCTGGTTGGAAAATTAGAGGGTGTACACGTTTTCATCCGTGGTGACAAGGTGAACAATGCTGCTGGGTTCAGACCTAAAAATACGTCAGGTTGGATGCTGATAGTAATCAGTATAACTAAGTTCAGCTTTATAAACCGGCTCATTCAGCTTCCAGTCAGGGCTTCTTTGGTATTCTGGCTTTGTTTCATACCAGCCAAATTCAGCAAAGTTTGAACTTGCAGCTGCATGTGAGAATGCCATTTACTTGAATTATTAAATTTTTTAAAAAGACAATCGAATGCAATTATTTTCCAAAGAATGTGGAAGTCTTGAAACAAAAGGAGACGGTGCTTTAGAGGTCTTGATTCTTCACTTTAGGAACGTCTCCAGATAAACTCTTTGTAGATGACATCAAGCAGCAGTGGAGGATTCCTGATATCTGCACAGAGAAACGCTACCAGAAGACCATGTTTTAAACAGCTCGCCACTAAGCTAAGCATGCTAATGTGAAAATAAAAATGTTCTCAATTCTTAACCTAATTTTTAACCCCAAGTTAGTGAAACATTCAGGAAAAAAACGATTGTCAGCGGGGGGAATCAAAATCCTCCTGAATGGCAGCATGGTCCGTTTCCATAAAGCGGTCCGGTTTGGTCCAGTCTAAGGTTCTGATAGTTTTGGATTTTTCATTAGTTTTTATTTTGTTTTCACGTTCTGTGTTCAATTTCAATTTACTTTTTATCTGTTTTGACTGCTGGTTTGTTAGGTTAGTTTTTATTTTGCAAAAATTGTCAGGTTCAGGCAAAAACTCAAAAGAGAAGGACCCAAATGCAGATAAACTAAGGAAGACTTAATTTAAAACAAACAAACTTACTTGAAACTAAAACACTGGAATCAAAATCAAAGAAGCAAAACAAAATCCACAGGAGCACGAGGAAAGCACGAGGAGTAACACGGGGAATGACATCTACAGTGAACCGACACAGACACAGAGAGACACAGAGCTTAAATGCACAGGCAGTGATTAACAACGGAGGACAGGTGTGGACAATCAGACACAGGTGGAACTGGTGAAGGTAATCACAGTGGAGGGAAACTCAGACAGGAAGCAAAACTAGGATCACACACAAGGGAAGGCAACCACAAAGTAAAACAGGAAACATGGAACCTAACACAAGAAGCACACGAGGACTGAATGACAAAACTAAACACTAGAAGCTGAACAAAGGAAACACAGGAGGATACAAAGAACCAAACACAAGGAGGGAAACTAAAACACAGGGAGGAAAACTGAACATGAAACACAGGGAGTAAATCTAAACATGGAATAACTAAACAAGAAGCACAGGGAATAAACTACACAAGAAACACAGGGAGGAAAACTAAACATGAGACACAGGAATTAACTAAACATGAAACACAGGGAATGTAAAACTAACATGAAGCAGGGAATTACTAAACATGAAACACGAGGAGTAAAACTAGACATGAAACAAGGAATAACTAGACATGAAATACAAGGAGTAACTAAACATAAAACGCAGGGAATAACCTAAACATGAAGCACATAAAACACAGAAACACTAAAGAAAACTTCTAATAAACTCAAAACCTAATACAAGGTCAAACTAGAAATCACAGAATTCACAAAGGATAACCATAGGAAAACTCAGAAACATAATAAATCAAAACCTGGATCATGACAAAAATGCTTCGTTTTAGTTTAGTTTTTATTAGTTTTAGTTTTTATGGATAGATGTCAGGGAGTGAGCTTCATACATTTTTAAAAACATATTCAATATACATCATCTTATCTACTTAATTATGATGTTTGAATACATCTCCAGACATAAAACTACCACTGTGTGAAGTCTTAACCAATCAGATCAGGCAGGTTTACTCTCCTCAGACTCTGGCGTAGGGGTCAGTCAGTCTGGTTGTATCAAAGACTAAAACTAAGGAGATTATGTCTCCATTTTTATTTTATTTTAGTTTAGTAAGCACACTATTCAGTTTTAGTTAGTTTTGGAGTTTTTTGTTAAAGCTTGGTTTTTATTTAGTTTTAGCTGATTAAAAGGATTTTTGGATTTTATTTTTACTTTTAGGTAACTATAAAAACCTTGGTCCAGTCCACTTTTGTCCTGGTTTATCTCATTAAACTCTCATCTTAGCTGGCTTCCTCAGCTGATGTCTATCCAGCCTCACTTTTTCTGACAGGAACTCTGTCTCTCTTTATGGAGATCCAGGTCATGTAGCTCAGCTCTGGGGGGCTGGTTTCTCTTCATTGATACCAGTTTGCTTTTTTAAATATGGATTAAATAAGGACAAAGGAAGGAGGGAATTAAACTGGAGCTAGCTAAAGTGGCTCACATTAAGGAGCCGGTTAGTAGAACAGGCTTGTTCATGAACGGCTCATCATTACTCGTGTCTCTTTCACCACAAGGTTTATTCAGTTAAAATCAAATCTCTGTTTCAATCAAACACATGCTTGTGACAAAATGAGGAGCTCTAAATGTTAAAGGGAACATACTTTACCCTTTTGAGACGAGTTTATATCGGTCTCAGAGGTCCCCAAAACATGCCTGTGAAGTTTGTTGCTCATAAGACACTCCAGTGTTGGATTTTTGCATGTCTAAAAACTCCTCTGTTTCAGCCCTGCTCAGAACGAGCTGTTTCTGTGTCTGTGGCTTTAAATGTTAATGAGCTGTCTGACTCCGCCCTTGACCACACCCCTCACAGGAAATGAATGTGGCACTCCTGATGTTACAATGTTACAGACCCTTTACCCAAAGTAAAGGATCTGACTGGAATTCGAACCATGAATTTCCCAGACCACAGTCAGCAGGATTACCCACTGAGCTATCCAGCTGGCAGCTGAGAAGAAGACCAGGAGAGGAGGGAGGAACTTTCTTACAAATGGGGAGGGCCAACCAACCCTAGGGGCGGTGCTTACCCCCCACATGACGTCATGAGGGGAAAATCTGAGAACGACTTGTTTCAGAAAACATTTTCTGAAGGGTGGAGTGGAAGGGAATGGATTTTTCTGGTATTTGAGGGGATTGTGGACAGGCCAGGGGCACGTTTTTGTTAAAAAAGCTTGAAAAAGTGATTTTTGCAAATGTCCCCTTTAAACTGTTCACCACTATGCCAAGCATGCCAAATGTGAAAATAAATAGGTGGGAATTAAAACGCTCCTTAATGACAGCATGGTCCGTTTCCACAAAGCGGTCCGGTTTGGTCCGGTCCAGTTTTGTCCTGGTTTATCTCATTAAACTCTCAGGAACTCTGTCTCTCTTTATAGAGATCCAGGTCATTTAGCTCAGCTCAGGGGGGCTGGTTTCTCTTCATCGGTACCAGTTTGCTTTTTTAAATATGGATTAAATAAGGACAAAGCATGGAGGGAATTAAACAGCTCCTCTCCCTCATCAATCTTATCCTCAATCACTGATACTAAACCTGCTGAGAGTCACGTGATTTCTCTACTGGATTAACGTTTCTTTATGACATGACAAAAACTGGAGAAACAAGGAAGGAAAGACAGGAGCTGGAGCTGAATGTTCCTGGATGATCTGAGTGTTTTTACAATGAGATTACATGGATGTTAATGAATCATTTATAATAAATGATCCATATCAAAATAATAACTGACAGTGAAACATAAAAGCAGAATCCACTTTCTTGTATTTTCACAGTTAAATGAAAATATGTACTCCATGATTTGAGGTACTTTTTTTTTAATATAATACAGTTTCGTTTACGTAGAGATATTTCTTATTTAGTATTTATTAGGGCTGTCAAAATTGACTCGTTAATGCGGATTAATCCATCATCATGATGATTAATCTGATTAAAACAATTAACCCATCTGACAATGACCAAAGAAACAACGGTTAGGACGGCTCCTATCCCTGCGCTGCAGGACAGAAAGATTTAGAAAATCTTTCATTCCATCAGCAATCGTCAAGAGTAAAACAGTAAAACACCTGATATCTTCAACTTTAACAGCTGTCTCAACAAAACAAGTGGCGAATAATCTTGACGATAATAAGCGCTGTCGGTTGAAGTGATGTGACAGTCAGGAAAAGTTTCGTTTCTTATCAAACGTGCAGTGTCAGTGGGTGTGCTCGTTTTGTTGACCGGGCCACACTGACGCAATGGTGGGAGTTTGGAAGAGTTGGCTGTACTCGGGAGGATGAACAACTTTCCTGCAGTGCGGCACACTGTCAGGAAAAAACTGGAGTTCTTAGTAACAGTTCAGTTATTTTCTCCAGAGGTCTATTTCCTCTTCATTCGGACTCACTATGCATTTATTTCGGTGTACGCTAACTTTAAGTACACGCAAACCCTGTGTGACGTAGCATTGAGTGGTTCAAGTGGGTGTTGTAGTCATTGCAGCCATAGCCATGAGACGAATCTCTCACTAGAGAACTACAATTCCCAAACGCCCTCGACTACAAACAACTCCAATTAGTATCTGCCGGTGGGACACTCACATGCGACTGACAGGCCGGTTTCGAGGCGCTTTAGAAGCTACATAACAAAAGGTGAAGTTTCAGTCAGTCAGTAGGAGCCTTCAGTTTGTTTTCCAGTGTTATTTAATGGTAGGTTTTCACAGCGCTAAAGCTAATACAGCTAGGGAAGTGGCTGCCAAGCTAACGGGCTAACATAAGCTAGCAACAGAAACAGTTTAGAACATCAGAGTGCATCTTTGCCTTTAAAGGTTTAAAGTTCATAAGAGTAGCGTAAGAAAACTTGTGTTTCTGTGTGGAAGTCACCCTTAAATGTGGGAGAATTAACTACCTTGTTATGTCGTTATAAAACCTGATGACAACGTCATTTTTGATAATGTAGTGACTGCGTATTAGAGAAGAATGGCTGCTTATAGACTCAAATAGGCAGTGCCAGCACTCACACCTTATTAGTCAAGATTATTCGTCCTTGTTTTGTTGAGACAGCAGTTAAAGTTGAAGATACCAGGTGTTTTACTGTATCCCCTACGCAGAAAAAAATGTAAAGCTGTCTCATATTTGTGTAAAATGCTTAGACTTATGTGTGTGACTGTTTCAGAGAGGTCACCATAAACTGAAAGCTTTTCTATGGAGCACTGCCTGAGTTATTACATTCATACCATGCTTTGACCATCCTACTTCCTGATAAAGCTGATTTGCATTTGTTTTTCAGTTTTAGAACAAGACTGAAGGACCATGTCTCCTCCACGGCTCACTGGTGCTCTACGCTCCTTCTCTAATGTCAGCAAGAAGGAGGACTTCACTGAGCAGCTCTATGATCTGAAGGTGAGGATAGCCAACAGTTATTCTACATGTTTATTGTCAGTAGTGATGCACAACACCATTGGCACAATGTTTGTATCTGCAGGTAACGGCTGCTTCTGATTGGTAGAGCGTGCTCTCTGTCAGCAGGTTGTTACAGTGCTGTCTGTAGCTCTAGGCTTTGGGAAAAGGCACGTGAAGCTTGGCCGCTGTTATTTGGGCCGTGGTCAGCCAAAGATAAAGTTAGTCAACTGATGTGGTGGCCATACACTGACCAACTGAGTGGTTGTTGGAGGGAATTTGAAAAACCCTGCTCGCTCTCTCTAGACCAGTGATACTCAATGTGTGGCTCTTGGGCCACATGTGGCTCTTTGTGAAGATTTGTGGCTCTTTTATGTCTTATTTTAAAATTTAATTCCCACAAAAAACCTTAAAAAAAGGGAAACTTTACCCTCAGAAATTATATATTGCAAGTTTAGTCCCACACTTATACGGTAAAGGCTTCAATTGTCAGACTTAATTGTCAACCTTTTTATTATTTGTATATTTCCATTGCCCCTTTTTTCCTTTTTTGTCACTTTTAATCTATTTTTGCTGCATTTAGCCCATTTTTGCCTCTTCTTTTTACCACTTTTCAATTATTTTTGCCATTTTTTTTTATTTTTGCCACTTTTTCCCCAATTTAAAGCTCAAGTATCTAACATTCAATGAGAGCTGTGTAGAATCAACTCTACTCCCCCTTATTTCCTGTTCTTCTCCCTGTTTGAGCTCTGTAGCTCCGCCCATCTTCTCACATACCTCCTCGCGGATGAGCATGTCCGCTGAATCAAATACTGATGGTGGCAAAGCTTTTCCACAGAAATCAAAGGCTGAGTCACAGGCAAGGAAATACATCATCTCAGCATGAACAAATTCTACATGAGACCAAACAGCGCTGGAAACGCCGCCATTGTATCAACTTCTAACTGAGCTGAGAGGCGGGATTGCACCTACTACAGTGGCCAATAGGAATGCTCCCTCTGACCTGAGCCATGATTGGCTGCAAGTACTAGCCTCCTCATTGGCTGGAGCATTGTGCCTTGTTGGTTTTGCTTAAGTGAGAGTACAGTGTGAGGAGGCATTGCAGAAGTTTGTTATTCTTTTAGATGGCTTTAATAACAAGATCCTGACAGGTTGTGTTGTTTTTGTGGGCGTACAACACTAAAAATAAATTGCTTACTACAGCTTTAAGCTGTTTTTTCCCCACGCTTGCCCATTTTTTCCACCTTTTTGCTGCTTTTTGCCCATTTTGGTCCATTTTCACTCATTTTTTGCCACATTTTTGCTGCGTTTGATCATTTTTGCCACCTGTAACCCCTATTTTTGTTAAGATTTATATTTGGGACTTTTATGCCTCTAATAACAGCAGAGGACAGTGGATGGAATCAGAAACAGGGATGAGAGAGTTGGGGAGAGACATGTGGGAAAGTGCCACAGGTCATATTCGAACCCAGGCCCACCGTGCACATTAGGCACTCAAACAACTAGTCCACCTGGGCCCGTAACTCAATTTTTTGTCACTTCTCACTCATTTTTTGCAACTTTCTGCAATTATTTGCCACTTTTCTCCCAAGTTTTTATCACTTTAACCCAGTTTTTGCCATCTTGTACCTATTTTGCCCCTTATCACCATTTTTTTGCACTTTTTACCCATTTTTGCCACTTTTTACTTCTTAGATTGTGCCTCTTACAAAGGTATTTTTCAGCAGTTTGGGTCTTTGGTTGAGCAGGGTTGAGTAACACTGCTCTACATCAACATAATCAGAGTTATTTCTTCCCATTTCCCCCCTCTGGTAGTCTAAACAAACCTAGAACTAAACATAGCAAGCTTTTGACTGCATAATAAAGGACTTTAACCACATTTTGTTACTGAAATAAGAACTGACGGGGAACCAAGCAGTGTGCACGTATTTTTCTGTATTCACAGCACATTAATAACTTAAAGGTACAAATTTATACAGAATAACTTGTTCTATGCTTTATATTTTTATTCATTTGTTATTTTTAATTTTGTAACAATAAAAGTCAACAGAACTCACTTGTTTCGGCCCATTCTGTGACATATCCAAACATGAATAATGTCTAGACAGAAATAATGCATATTAACCCAAACGAACTGAAAATAAGTCAGTGAGGTTAGAAAAACTCGAGTGACCAGGAGACACCTCTGTCTCTCTCCTCTGCTCTGCATATGTTTAGTAGACACTAACATTACCATGCACATTACCTGAGAAGATAAAGAGACTAGATTAAAGGTATTTACTGACAGGTGAATGACAGGGAACACTGGCATCCCTTCAGACAGGTCTTGGTCTGCTGTGGGAACTTGTATGACCACACGTCATTACTACAAAAATAGTTTTAATCGGGCTATTCTGCCTGTTACAGCATTTTTTTGATTTACTGCAGTCTTAAGTTGGATAAAGATTTTTAAGACAAAGCTTTATTCCAATGGATAGAAACTCGTTATGAGCAGAGAGAGGGGGATAGGAGGAGAGCAGCAGTCCTGCTTGAAACTCTGGTATTTTTTAATCTTTATTTATAAATCTGAAGTGAGACGTTTTGCTTCAATCAGTAGCTGTTTCTCAGAGCCTTGGAAGGATCCTCTAATGGCGTTCTTGAAGGATACTATGTCATCCACTACCGTCAGAGGACTGTTCAAGTCTCCAGGATCCTCAAAATTTTTCCAAGGACTGAGTCCTTCAAACAGAGAATTTCCAAGGATGAACATGTGTATCCTCCGCTCGCAGGACTTACCCACAATCCAATGCGCATTGTTTTCCTTCTCTTAAAAATTAGTTAATAGTATAATATCAGGAGAAAGCCAGGTCCTAGGGCCCTCAGTACACTTTAAAATGTCCTGTTTCCACTGTAAATATGTTGTCATCATTATTTCATATCATCAAAGTAAAGCTGGTTGGGTAAAAGTAGTACCATATAATATGATTATGCTCTGGAATTTTATTGTATGATTATATTAAATGATCAATATGATTATACAATCATATTATTATATATATTCCCCCATTCCCCCATTAGGGGGGCTTTTCCTCCCTAATGGGTGGCCTTGTCTCCACATGACTATTCTTGAATGTGCATGTCTGTGCTCAGCCACCCTCAGGTACAGTGGGGGTCACTGGCACCTTAATTTTGGGGGTTGCAGGCTGAAAAGGTTGGGAACCGCTGTCCTAGAGCAGTGGTGTGTATCACATCTCTAGATGTAGAGTGTGGGGTTTATATAGAAAGTAAAGAGCATGTAGAGCTGGTTGCTATGGTTTGATCCCCACCTGTCCTTATCCATAGAAGCATACTCCCATTAAAAACTGAAACGCTCTCATCTCAATAAATGAAGTATATCTGATCTCTGACATATTCAGAAATAAAACTATAAGACAAGCAGAGCATCACAGCTGAAGCCTTATAAATACTTTTGTATTTTCATATCAATGCAACATATTTTTAATCTGCTAATTATTCTCCAGGTAATATCAGTATCAGTCTTCAGAAGAACCAATCTGTGTCAGACTGAAAGAAAACAGCTCTTCAGAACTCAGTGGTGTGCTTCTTTTCAGTACTTTCAGTAACTTTTGACTCCATCCTAACCACTCAGTAATTAAAACATAGTGTCTTTGGGTTTTTTTAATTCACTGGCTCTCTGACACAGTTTTTTGCTGTGTTCCTGTTTTGGCTTCAGTGAGCGTTTTACAGCCCTGTCAATCAGTGCACCATCTTTCTTAAATCAAAATGTACTTTCTTTAAACTCTGTCAGTAGTTTGATTCTGGGATCAGTCGCCTCTTTCTGAGTTTTGAGATGAAATTTGGAGCAGTATTCAGCTGTTCAGTGCCACCTGGCTCACCTCCATTTAAATCCTCTAAGCAGAAAAAGTGCCTCACCAGGGAAAAGATGAGAGGAGTCACTCTGAGATTATCTCCCAGCCTGTGTTAAAACGCTCAGTTTTAGAAGACACGGAGGTCTAGGTTGTTATGGAGTCACTGAGTTAATGCTTCTCCTGACCACGGACCCTGAACCCTGAGACCTGCTAGGATTTCATACCTGACTGCTCTAATGGGAGAGGATCATTAATGCTGTCTTTAAGCCAAAAGTACAACGTGAGCTAAATTATCTGCCCCATCTTTGTTTCACTTATTTTTATCTAAGGCAGTTGTGTGAGTGTTTTTGTTGAAATCCAGTATAGATGGAGCCAGGCTGTGTCTGTGTGTCAGTGCGTTCCCTGGAAGCTCTCAGATGTGGACCAAACTCTGCAGAACTGGTAGCTGTGGGGGAAGTGTTGAGCAGTCTAGCCAAAAGTTAAAGCCAGACTAGTAAAACACAACGCCTGCTGTCCACACTGCATCCACTAACATTTTATTGTCTGCCCTTTGAATTTCTGTTTCCCCTTGTAAAAAATATGACAACTGGCACTTTGGATTTAAATGTGGATAAAGGGAGACGTGGCTCTTTGTATTGATAAGCTTTTGATGGGTGTAGGCTACATAGTTTTGCTTCTGTGTCTCACAAGTCTCCTAGTGGACTTCATGTAATCAAACAGATTTTATTCTTAACGCTGGCTGGTGTCACATGCAGAGAGGACACGTGTATGAGTTGGTCAGGATTAGGGATGGGTACCTTTCACATTTGAACCGGTACGGTACCGATTCTCTGTACCCATTTTCATTACTTTAGTGTGTGAGTAATATGCAATAATAAATGTTAAATAGCCTCCAGACTTCTGAATTTTAGATATTTATTTCTCAATATCAAAACTCTATCAGATATCAAATATATCAAAACAACATCAAACACCATTTGTAAGGTAACATCAGTGTTTTTATAAATGGCTCCAACATGAAAACCTAAACTACTAGAACTACCCAGTGTTTTTTCTTTATCTTGCACAAATTAAAACCCCGCCCACTGCCTCCTGTTCCTCTAATTTCACCGCTTGGAAAAATGTGTGTTAGGTCCATGGAGGGAGAATAACTTTAAAACAAATGAACAATAGAGTATGGGGTCTAAATGAATGAATAAATAAATAAAGGTATAAAATTTTACCGATGAAAGTAAACAAACTACTTTCTCTGCCATGAACTACGTGTTCTGCACATCTTCTGTCCTCACGCAGTTCTTTTTCCAACTAAACTAAGACGCCATCTTTCCCTGGTTAGAGCAGAGTCTGCTCCTTCAATCAATCATGTGACCGTCTATGCAGAAGATAACCGAGCCTTAATACGAAAAACGCCACACACCCGAACCGTGCACACCGGATCTGCTACGTTCTATTTGTATTCACTGCAAAAAGTTAACAGAAAGTGGAAAATTGTTTCATTCTGTGATGAAAATAAGCAGCGAAGATGAGCCTGTGACGCTGTCACTCCTTCAGAGTCTCTCTGGATCCATCCATCCTGACAGAGAGCTTCATACTGCACCAGCTGTAGAGAGATGGAGAGATGGAGAGCAACTTTTAGGATGCACTCACACTAGGCAGTCCGTACCGTGACTTAATCCAGTGTCTGTTGGGTGACTGAGAGAACAAACGTATCCCTTTATCTGCTATATTTCCATGGTTGATATCCACATGATAAACGCGTGAGTCATGGTGTGTAACGTGAGGATTTGATACGAGAGAGTGAGGGAGGGGGGCGAACGACCAGGAAACAGTGGGAGCAGAACTGAATCATCATCATCATCACACCGCTTCCTCAGATTTGAAGTATTTCCGTGGTAAACCTTGAACTTCATGTCCCTAATATTGCAGCGTAACCTGCATCGTATTTTGAAAAGTGGAGCGCTACCTTCGACTGCTTCTTTCAGCCATGCTTGTTTTGTTGATTCAGTTAGCTGCTGATGGCGTATTACTCACGTGCAATGCTATGTTCACGTCCTACATGGAAAATTGACTACTCTTCCTCTTCCTTGCATTCACAAGGAGGTGTTTAGGCACCGAAACCTGGTACCGTTTGATTTTTGATTTTTTTACCGTTTGACCCATAGGGTACCTATAAAAGTACCGAATTCGGTACCCATCCCTAGTCAGGGACTATAAACTTGCATATGCGTTCCTCATGTCGTCTATATTTTAAAAAACCACGAGCAATAAATCAATAGATGGCTGGTTGGAAATTCTAGTCAAACCATTCTGTGTTAAAACCAACAAAATGTTATACTATCACACATGGGCTGACTCTTACTGCAGATTTGATATGAACCATTGTACTGAAGGAGTGATCTTTGTATGCCATTCTCATTTTGATTAAGAAGAACATACAGAATTCAGGCCAGGTGGAGTTTTTGTAAAGTATCCCAGAAAAATGTGTCCCTCAATGTTTGCAGTAAGTGTAGAGCCTAACATCTCTGCTGAAAAAACTGTAGTTCCTGCGTCCATAGCTGACTGAGAGCACAGATAACCTCATTTTCAGAGCGCTTCTCACCAGTGCTCCTTGCTGCTATATTACAAAAAAAGACTTTCTTTCCTTGGTAGAATCTGTAACATTGTTTTGAATGGCTCTATGCGATTCATATTTCTGTATTTCAGTGAAATATCACTCAGAAGACAGTCAGAGTCAGATCAGTTTCTCTTCCACTGTCATCGGAAGTCCCGCCTCTTCTTGATTTTGATTGGCTAGTGAGGGAGAAGTGACACTGATGAGAGCAGCGCTGTTCAACAGTTAAATGGTTTTCAACTAAGAGCGCTTTAAGAAGGTGACACAAACAGCCGATGCTGAGGCAGGGCTGGGCGATTATGGCAAAAATCAAAATCACCATTAATGGAAATTTTTATCTTGATTACAATCAATGAATGATTATTCCACCCCCAACCTCCAGCTGTTTGTTCTGTAAATATCTGTATAACTTTAAAACAAATAACTGAAAGGAGCATGCACAGGTCTACAGTTTATGGATGGGACAGTGTCACATGACCCGTACTTCTTCTTCTCTTGGGTTTCCAGGAGGCTGCATTCCTTGTGACACCTGGCTACCTCACAGAGCCACACAGCCAGTAGTTTGTTTTAAAGGGGTGTTGCAGTAGTAGAGAGGGAATTACAAGGAACAAACCGAAATAATTGACATGGCTGTTTTTGGTTGGTTAGAGGCTCTAAATGTTGGTTTTGATTATTTTTCGATTATTGCCCAGCTCTACACTGAGGGCGTTTTTCTGCCCTACACTGCAGTAGGCCTTACTGCGCTTTCATTTAAATTTTCAATAATTGCTGAGCTTTACCAAGTACATGGACTGATACAGTTAAATTTGGAGTACAAGCAACACTTTTTAAACTATTTAGTCTTTTTAAAATTGGCCGTGTCTTATATACCAGGGTAGATTATATACCAGCACCACTGCATGAGATCAAACATGACTGAAATCTTATCCCTGTTCATCCTGGCTGGGTTAGCTCAGAAGTTTGTGTGCAGCACTGGTTTGACAGAGAACACTCCTCAGTAAGGACTAGGGCTGTCAATATTTATCTACAGTCTCATTCAAATTTCATTTATTATTTTTTAAAGATTTCGAATTATATTTGAATATTTATGCACATTTATTAATATGTATGTGAAACGTTCAGTTGCTTTAATCACTGTGTAGTTACACATTTGTCCACTAGAGAACTCTCCAATATTACATTACAGATTGCAATGAAGAAATAACGAGCTAAAGCAAAAGTATCCATCCATCTTCCTCTGCTTATCTGAGGTCGGGTCGCAGGGCAGCCGCCTAAGCAGGGAAGCCCAGACTTCCCTCTCCCCGGCCACTTCGTCCAGCTCTTCCCGGGGGATCCCAAGGCATTCACAGGCCAGCCGAGCGACATAGTCACAGAAGCAAAAGTAGTCAAAGTTTATTTTTATGTACTTTTTTAGTGAAAACACAGCCACCTGCTCCATTTAGAGGCCTTTATGAAGTATTTTGGTACTGATCATCAACTTTAAAACTAACAAACGGGTTAGAAATTCACTGTCAAACAAAAATAATTAAATTGCGCTGCTTTCAGCGGTGATGACATCGTGTTTATAATGAACAAAACATTTAAAAAATGTTGGTACAATCTTGTCCCTACATGTTTTTACCTCAAAACTTGAGGTGATCCACGTCTTCTGAATCAAGAACAGGGTGTTTTTTTGTTTACTATCATCTCAGCTGTGGAGAAAACCCTCTTTGCCCTGACGGAGGTGCCTGGGATGCACAGGTAACGGCATGCCAGCTGGGACAGGAGAGGATACCTGGACTGAACGTTTTCCACCATGACAGCAGGTTACTGTCGGTGGGCATCGCGGTTTTACTCTCGTTCGTCAGCACCTCTTGATGTAAGGAAGCCTTACTTGCCAAATCATCACCAGAGTGTGCACCACCCTGGCGATAAACATCCCCAAACATCTCCAATGGTGGCTGTGTTTTAAGTGTGAAAACTTTTCTTGTTCATCATGCCACGTGTCATGTGACGAAACATTTGGTTCCTACACCTACATATGGGTGAAGTAGAGGCCAAGGAGAGAGGGGAGAGACTGGAGAACGATTACAAACAAAAATATTTAAAAAACACACTCGAATAGTAACTTCAGCTTTTGAATATTTATGATTTTTTACATATTCACATTATATTCGAACCCCGAAATTCATTCTAACAGCCTCAGTAAGTACAGGTGGTGACGGGTGTTTAGGACAGAGAGACTTGCAGGCTGTAAGTCTGTGCCATCACTGCCGCCTGAGAACTCTTCTGTTCTCTACTACTCTACACTTCTATAATATTACTATATTATAGTGTGTGTAAACTCCATGGTGAAAGCACAACGGCACACATAGGAAGATACACCAGAATGACTGGACAGAGATTTCCACCTGCAACAACCTCAGACCAGCTAACACTGTCACACTGACAGGCAATTTCAGAATAAAGACACAAACAGAAACAAGATTGGCATTTTCATTAAGTCGGATATACGCCAAAAACTTCTGATTGAATGATTCACAGGAATAATTTAGTTTGAAGACATGCCTAAGGAAAAAGTCGGGGTGATAGATCATGATTAATTATAAAATAGTGGCTGTATGAGATAAACTTGACTAAAGAAATGACTGATGACACTGACACAGCTGAAACTGCTCTCACAAATATTTCTGAGAAATATCAGGGACTTTTAGGACTACGTAGGTGTTATCTAAGCATTAGTTGTCTGTTAGAAACACTTGTGATTATCAGAGAAGTGAGCACTGATGTCTTTTTCCTTCTTGATGTCTTACTGATTTTCTCTCCCTGGCTCCTTTTAGACCAAACGGCTGAAGAGACGGGAGCTGTTTGCCAAAGAGGGCCTGACGTGGCAGAAGATTGTCCATTTCTGCACCGAGCATCAGGACAAGGCGAAGCAGCAAGCTGTCAGTCAGGAGCTGAAGAGCCTCCTTCTGGCAGCCAAACAGATTGGTAATTAACTCCTCTGCCTCAAATCCATAGTAATGTTTTTCAGAGTAGTAAAACATGTTTGAAAACTGTGTACGGAGTTAGAAAATCCTCTTTTCTGCTAAAGGCTTCCTGTCTAAAACCTATCATTCAAATGGCGTTGGAAGTTTTTGTTCCTCTGGTTAAGGTTAGGTCTGGTTAGGTCTGGTATCTGGCATCTCAGCTGATGGAGGAGGATCAGGAGAGGAGGGCGTAACTTTCCTCCAAGTGGGGCGGTGCTTACCCCCCACATCAGGTCATGAGGGGAAAATCTGAGAACGGCTTGTTTCACCACACATTTTCTGAAAGGTGGAAAAAGAGAGGGGAAAGGGAATGGATTTTTCTGGTACTTTAAGGGGATTGTGGACAGGCCAGGGGACATATTTTGTTAGAAAAGCTTGAAAAAGTTATTTTTGCAGAATATGCCCCCCCTTGATTTTATAATACTGCCACTTTGTCCCTTTGTAGTACCTTTTAAGTACCTTTATTTAAAAAGGAAAAACTCTTCTCAAAAATATAAAGTTATTTTAAAAGCAATACTGTAAATAATTCAGGTTTTGTATTTTATTCATGCCACTATCATTATTTTCTGCATTTTCCTCAAAAACCAGGCAGCTAGATCTATGATACCATTTTTGTATTCTATTTTAATTTCAATTGCAAATCGCAACATTGTCCAGGATTAGCTCCACCACACATTGTTACCAAATGATAAAGCACTAATCCTGACAAATACATTGTGTGGTGTCGTGTCAGACAGTGTATCTTGTGGTGTAATCTGGATCCTATCCTACTGGGATGGTGTTGTGTCATATTCTGTCCTGTCTTATGTTGTGTGGTATTGTGTCATGTCCTGTTGTGTCGTGTTGTGACATTTCATGCCATGTTGGTCTGTTGTATCGTAGGTTATCATAGCGTTGTTAGAAATGTCTTGGCTGAATGAGTTGGCTCTCAGAAAGGTTTCCTACATCAGATCTAGATCAGATGTTCTGAAAATGCTGAGTGGTTCTCCCCCGCGTTCTTGAACAAGAGAAGAGAGATGTTTTGGTCCGGGGGAACAGGCAGGTCTAAAGTGAAGATAGGACAAGTGACAAAAAGGACACAAGCCAGAGATGTCAGGCTGTCCTAGGGTGATAAATTCCTATTTTCAACGCTGGCATTGGGGACGTGGAAAAGCAGGAGGAGAAAAACACTGCTTTTGCTGTCATGCCAAGGTCCACGGGTTTATTTGAGGTCCAGGGACAAGAGAGAGATAACTGTGTGCTCAAATCAATTAAAAATGTTCCCTCACTAATGAAAACATTTTAGATTTGCTCCAGGGAGAAACAGGTGTTCGCTGTAATCCTCCCTTTATGACTTGAGGTGTTCGCTGAACTTCACGAGTCAATTATGGAGCGCTCTTGTGAAAGCTTGTGATCATTTTAATTTAGTTTGCTCTTCTCTCTGTTTGTGGTATTTTTCTCTTATCTCTCTTGCCAGTATAGAAAAACAGTATTTGTTGTGTCTTTATGCGTTGAACCTGCTCTCAGCCGATGCGGCTGCAACTAAATAAGATAAAAAAAATGCTTTTAAACCCTGCAGACGATGAAAGCTGCCATTGTGCTCATGTGTTTGCAGTCTGCTGCTTTTAGACCATTTTAATTGGTATAAGTCCTTTTCATCTGTTTTCGCCTGCCTCTGCCTCTCCACCCCTCTTCACTCTTTTCTCCCTCTGTCCCTCCAACATTTTCCTCTAATTGGACAATTAATCTGTATTTCTTTTTGTAAGTTGCACTTCTGGTAGAGGTGGTTGTTTGGAATGTGAAGGACCTTACACAGTGAGATAATATTACCAAGGGAAAAAGCTGCAGGCCCCTCTGTAGAGCTGTAAATACTGCTATGACAAGTTTTATTTTAAACTTTCATTTTTTTCAACTCAAAGGATGTAAATTCCACCACCAGGGGGCTCTCAGTTAAAAAACACTGAATCTCTGAAAACTGTTTTCAGTCAGAGATTCTGCTTAGTGAAAACAGTGCTCTGTGAGGACTGGCTATTAAAAGTCTCCACACACTTGTTAAAGTGCTGTATTTATGTGTTTTTTTTAAAAAAAAACAAGGCCAAGATATGTGATTTCATTACTTTTTCTACCTGTGATGAAGCCTGTAACATACAATCCAATCAAAAACCAACCAAAATCACTCAAAGCTGCTCATCAAAGCACCTTCAGATTATGTTACAACATTCAGTCTTTTTGGGTCAGAGTCTATCCGTGTAACCAGATAGGCTCCAGTTTAATGACTGTAATAACAGCAACATACAGCAAGTGTGCTTGCTTTGGAGAGCAACCCTGTCTGGGGCTTTAACACAAGCTGTGAGCTGCAGAAGACTGACCTGGTTTATGTTGAGTCCAGCACTACTGCTAATCACCTGTAATGGCTCAGGGCTAAATCGCAATGTTGCCTGTCGCAATTTTCAAATCGCAGAAGGTGCAATATTTCTTTGACCTGAAATTTGTGTCAAAAATGCAGTTTAAAACTTTTTTTGCAGCAGAGATGCTATGCATGACATATCATGCAATCATAGAAGTGCCAGTTTTTTCAGAAAAGTCTTTAAAAAATCCTACCTTCATCTTTTTTTAAACTTTTTTTTTTTTATTAAATATGAGAATTGCAAAAACCCTTCAGTGCACCAATTATATCCAATATGGAATATGAGTCAAAATCATCATAATTAGATATTTTAAAGAACTTTTCAGCCCTTGTTTAGGAAAAAAAGAGTTAAAGAATAATCGCATATCAAATTGCAATCATGACATTGGAGAAAAAAATTGCAATTAGATTATTTTCCAAATAAGAAAATCGTTTAGCCCTGGTTTATGCTACACTTTCTGGCTCCTGCCAAAATGGCGGCCAGTCCTCCAAAAAATTACAAAACTTGAAACACTGCTAAACAGCTTAATATCTGCACTAAATTTAAAATGACCAGAGTCCAACACAGTAGAACCCCAGCTTTGAGGTCCCTGTGACTCTGTTATTAAGGCCTGCTTGACCAGGCCTTGGAAATGACGATGGAAAGGCATTCTTTTATTGGTCCTCCTGTAAGTTGTTTAAGCAAACAGAGTGAAAGTTGTGAGCCTTTCCTAACACACATGCAGCCAAGTTGAACAATGGACTCCTTCAGTTTAACAACAACAGCATTTAGCTTCACATTAGCGCTGTTAGCTCTAAGCATATTGTAACTTAGTAGTTTGAAACAGCCACAAACACAAACAAATCCTCCAAGTTAATAACTAAGGAGTGCACCGTTAACTAGACAAAAACTCTGCATTATAAATAAAAACTGAGTCTTACCAACAGTTGTCCAGTAGTAGTCCTTACAACTGTAATCACTGCTTACACTGTCAAATCCAACCATGGTGGTTTCCTAGCTGAAGTTGTGTTCACTGTGACTGCATCTGCAGATTTTAGCTGGAATGCTCAGAGCAAATAGCCCCAGGAAACTGAGATGGTGCCCTAATCATCAGCCACAACAATCTATGCTTTTTTGCACGACGTGAATAGAGTCCCACTTCATCTGAGAGGTGGTCATCAGTTGTATTTAACAACTCAACAACTCTCTGCTCATTCTTGGCCTGTCCTTGTCCAGCTGTTGCATCAGTGTTGATGCCACTCAGCCATGTGCATTATTCATTATTCCTCACTCCATCCATCCAGGCCCATCCATACTGGAAATGTCCTTATGTAGTTTTAAATTCGCCATGTGCTGTGTTGCGTGCGTAAACAACCGGCTGCACCTAATAGGAAGTAGATTATAGAAAAAAAGTACTTTGAGTTTTTATTACTTTGACTTTAATGAAAGGATTCTTGCAGCATATATATTGAGGTAACACAGTATATAATATGTAATCGCAGTATTCACTATTCACATGTTTGGCGATTGACATGGACTATTTTTCAGCTGGACAAAGGATAATATCCTTATCTGCTGGACATCTGCCTGTGAAACCAGCCAAAAGCAGGAAAAAAACAGGTTAACTTAACACGACAGTGCAAAAAATTGGGCTGCAGAGTTAAAAGCGGAAAGGGAGGCAGTTATAAACTCTTTGGATGTGTAACGAAATCAGCTCCACAGCTAAGGCTGAGTTAAATGTTCCCATCAGGCTCTTGAAAATTGAAGTTTAAAACTGTTATTTTGCTTGAGTGCTATTATTGAAAACACCTACATCAGATAATAAGGTATAATCAGTAGCAGCTCGACACACTTCAGCAGGAGAGAAATGAAACTTAAAGTGCTGGTGCAGGTATGAAGAAGTGAGGCTTATTAAATCATGTTTCTGTGCTCCTCTTCCCAGACTTGAGTTCATGATGCTGTCAGAGGTTTGTTTTAGGGGGAAGAAGGGTTGAAGCACCCTGATCTGCATTAATGATACATGATACATAAATACTGAGATAAATGATAAGTCATATTGCCCAGTTCTACCACACCCTCAACAGCAAATATCCTGTGGGAATTGCTCAGTAATGCAGAATCCAGCTGACTTTTCCTCTGCACAAAGGTTTCACTGTGAGGTGTTGCAGTTTGTCCTAGTATCTCCTGTTGTTTTGCTCCTTTAATTTGTAAAATGTTCTGAATTTTTCTGGTGGAACTCAGACCTTGTATTCTAGCTGAAAATGTTCCAGTAGAAACGGTCGGCTTCATCCTCCAGCTTTTCAACAGGCTGAGATTCCCAGCCATTTGGTTTGGCTCTGTGTTTCTCTTTGAAACATAGTGAGAGAGGAACACAAGAGCACAAGAACCTCTTTTCTAAGTGAACGGTAGTATAATAGTGAAAACACTGTATGACTTTGTGCTCTGAGATCTTCTTCTAACCCTCGTTGCTTTGTCTAACCTCCAGGGAATATTGAGAGGCTCCTGGGTTGTCTTATGTCCATCGATCATTAAATGCTCCTCTGATAGTCTAGATTTCGTGACATTAAAATTATAAAATTTTGTGTTACAGTGGGGGCGGATCAGGGTCAGGAGGCCATACAGAGTGCGGCTGTCTTTCTGTTCGAGACTTTCCACAACAAAGATCATGTTGGCACAGAGGAGACCCGCTCCATCAAACAGATGTTTGGGCCCTTTCCGTCATCTGCAGCCGAGGCCTCCTGCGCCTCCGTGGCTCGGCTGGTGGCTCCACTCGGAGATGCCCATGTCGAGGACTTTATCCAGACCCAGAGCTCCCGACACCACCCCCAGCGAGGCTCCTCGTTTGGACGCAACATCGCCTTCTCGTATGAATGCTACACGCTGGACCCTCTGGAGGAGCTGCCATACTCCGGACTCAGTGAGGAGGACGTGAGTCTTGACTTTATCAACTTCCTCAACAACCAGCAGAGTGGGAAGAAGACTGGTGCGGAGGGAGAGGCGTCCACATCAGGAAGGTCTCTGGGCTCAGGGGATGGAGGCATCCTCCGATCAGAGGTGGAGAAATATCTGAATGGAGGAAACATGATTTCTTCAAGTCCGGAGGAGCTGTGCACCTCCCTGTTTGAGATGCTGGCCTCCCACAGGAGCGACGACGAGCTGCAGAATGAGGTTTGTGCCATGACTAACACAGTTTATTCTCTTATGCAGGTTAAAAAAAGCCAATCATGGTCCACAGATACAACTCAGTACAAAACAGACTGAAAGAAGAAATAGCCACAGAGGGTCTGGTTAGAAAAAATTAATGCAATATTTTTAACCAGAAAAAATCACTCTGAACTTGACCCAAGATCTAATGTCTATTGATAGAAAATATATGTATTTATATTTAGAGAAGATTGTGTTCAATAGTTTATCCCCAGGTTATGTCTTTGAAACTATTTTCAAGGTTTATACTGATCAAAAAATTGAGATTTTTTTTAAGTATGGAAAATGTCTGACTAGGAGTTCTGATGGCCTAGTAGACAGGTGTAGAGAGGCTATAGTCCTCCATACCAGGGGCCGGGGCTCAAATCAAGGTGTAGTTTCTTTTCAGCATATCGTGTCACTCTGTCTGTCTCTTACACCCCAACTCTAGCCACTGTCCTGTCAAAGTAATGACGATCAAGTTCTGTCATTTCAGCTGGAACCACTGATTTACCTGAACTGTGTTGCAGCACAGTACAAAAGACATGCCTGTAGAGTAGACGTTACTCAGAGGTTTGCAGTTACCCAGCGCTAACCAGAGGACCAATCCTGAGCCTTGCAGTTTGTGTAGTCATGATGTGTAATTGCATTTTTGAGGGGGTGCATGTCAGCTGCAACGGTAGGCCTTTGCTTAGGGTTCATGGCTGTGCAGACCTACAGCAGACACTCTGGCATAGCTTCGACTCATGAGCATAAATCAGGCCTAAGTCCAAGTCAAGCCTCAGTGTTACTTACACTTTACAGTTAAAGTAAGACTCACCAGGACCAGGAAGTAGCAGCCTCTCTCAGCTTAAACATAAAACCAAATCTTCATTTCCATCAGAGAAATCTCCTCCGAAGACAGGATTTAGTTGTTTACACATCTCAGTATTTGCTCTGCTTTCATTCTACTCAGACGTTTGTGCTGCACATGGCCCTTAATGGTTTGTTGGTCAGTCTGTGAAGGCATCGTCTTTGTAGACTCTATCCACAATAAGTTCACCAAATGCTTCAGTCACTGACAGACTACGTGTTGGTGGAAACAAACTCTCCCACAGGGATGAGGTGTAAACATATCTGCTTATTTCTGACTAGGAGTGTGAAGATAAATACCCCCATTCTCCAGTAACTGCTGTGTTTTGAATCATACACTTCTGTGATTTATGAGATGAACCCATGATGATGAATGATGATTTGAGGCTGCTGTATCTTTCCTTCAGAGCTGGTGATGACCTTTAAAGATCAGTTTGACCCTGAGCGTAGAAACAGTCAGTTTTCAGCATTTCTCTGACATTAGTTTGATCCTTCTTAATGTTATATTTTATCTTTGTGCTTTTATTGATTCAATAACCTTGACCTTAAACAACAACAGGCCTTTGGGTTTGATCCAGCTGCTGCATTTATGATGTCCTTGGCCTTTACTTCGTAATCTTTATAGACATTTCCAACTTACTACATGACTTTGGCCTTATTTTGTCAAAATAACCCATTGGAAATAAAAGAATCTTGAAGTAATCTTAAACTCTATTTTAATCTTGCTTGTGAATTAGACTTTAATAATGGATCTAAGGGCCTCAAATCAAGCCAGTCCACATTTTCATTCAAAGACCAGTGTTCTTAGACTTTATTTATTTATTTAAATCTTACTGCTATGATTGAAGAGCTGTCTGGATGTCTGGATGTCTCGCTTTGCAAACCTCCCTATTGCTCCAATAGTCACTCAGACCTCTCAGGCCCCGTTTATACAACAAGATTTTCAAGTAAAAAACGCAAAAGTTTTGGCAGCGTTTTGGCTGTCCATTTACACGGCAGCAGCGTTTTGGTGCCTGAAAACGGAACTTTTTGGAAACGGGCTCTAAAGTGGAAGTTTTTCAAAATGCCCTGTCTCTGTCTCCATGTAAACAGGGAAACCGGCACTTTCTGAAAACGGACATGCGAACTGCGGCTGCAGTAAATATCCATGAGTGAGTAGGCTTTTAATGCATGAGCGGATGGGAAGGCCAAAACAAAACAAAGATGGCCGACACCAGTGTACTGTTCGTGCTCCTCTCTCTTTGAATTTAACTGTACTTCTCCAACAAAGCAACAAAACAACTTTTTGGAAACGAAAATGGAAAACGAAGCAAAATCTCATGTAAACGGGGCCTCAGAGGACTTCATGGGTGTACTGGTTCAAAACTGGAACCATGACAATATCATAAATATGTATAGATTTTGTATAAAACTCCAAAATTAGTTTTTTTCACTTCATGTTGGTCCCCCTCAGATCCACCGATACGGCCGATGTGCTGACATACGGTGAGCGTATTGCGTCACTTCCTTAGTACAGCTGCTCTTTTCCAGCATCTCTCTTTGTCACCACCATTACACACCCAAAGACGGAGCGGATGCTGATTTCCTATGTCTCGATTGCACTGCAGTTAATTTTTGTTACTCTTTCTTCCTCTCATCACTACTGTTTCATAGCTGTTGTGCGTTTATGCGTACATATAGTTCACAACAAGCACCCTCGCCGTTGAGCTGCTTTTCTCTTAGCCTCCCGTTCATCTTTTACCACAACTTAGCCCAGCTTAGCCTCAGCTGCTCTGCTCTGTGTGCGGAACATTCAGTTTTCCCCCATCCTCCTTTACCGACAATGGTACATGTTAGGGATGCACCGATACCAATCCTGGTATCGGAATCGGTATCGAGACCAGAAAAGGTGGATCGGTGCATCCCTAGTACATGTATTACATGTGGTTTATTTGTAGCTCTGGAGGACTGGGTAACGTTTTTGGAAACGCAGCTACACACTACTGGATCCAAACTTTTATTCTCAGCTGTCCCCTGTAGCCAGGGACAGCCAGGTCCCAAGCTGTGAGTGTGAGTGGATGGATGTATGGGTGGTCAGTCGGTCGGTACAAATATTTTTTGAACTGTACAAGAACACAACCTGTGCTAAAGGTAAAAGCAACATAGCACTGTTTAAAAGATAAAAAATATATTATGTATATGGACCAAACAAACAGAGATGAATTTGTGCAAATCTGTATATGAGATGGGTGAGGTGTAGTCCTGGGACCAGAGAAGTCAGCAGGCATTGTAAGGTGTAGTCCTGAGTCCAAAGAAGTCAGCAGGCATAGTAAGGTGTAGTCCTGAGACCAGAGAAGTCAGCAGGCATAGTAAGGTGTAGTCCTGAGACCAGAGAAGTCAGCAGGCATAGTGAGGTGTAGTCCTGAGTTTAGAGAAGTCAGGCTTGAAATCACAATCACCTCTATTGGCTGGCTAAGCTTGTGCAACAAGGACTCTGGTTAGCTTTCCTCTCAATGTTCAGGAATCACACATTGAATACACAAATACATAAACTTGCAAAGTAATAAAAACAAGATTTAGCCAGGATATGTACGAGCTTTTGTTGGTATTATTTCTAGTTTATTTAACCAAGAGAACCTCCCTGAGATCAAGAATCTCCTATATAAGAGTGTCCTGGCCAAGAAAGTCAACAGCACATCAATAGAACAACAAGCTTGTACCAGCTCATGCTGAACATAGTTTATAGAAACGAGAAGAGCTACATCATCTGCGAAGAGTAAAAGCAAGGCAGCTTAATGCAGCACTGATAAACTGATGTGCTGATTTAAAATTAGTTTTGGCTGATATTATCAGCTGTGTTGACAGACAGTGGCTGTCTGCAGACAGTGTGGCCATGAAGGATATCATTTAAGTATATTTATCTGTTGTGTCTGATCAGTTTAATGCTAGTGTGGTGTAGGTAACTGCTGATGCTAAGCGATTTTACTGAGTGGAAAATATCTCCAGTTTGACGAACAGAAAATCATGACACTATGGGAGTGTTAAACAGAATTTAATAAACATTAGCACTGGCATTCTAAATTTTAATATTGGCCCTGATTTTAAAATAGCGCATCTTTTTAATACACAACAATGGTTAGATAAATCCAAAGATAACAAGTCCTGGGGATACACACTATTATTGGCATGACATCAGTATCAGCAGATAGCTTAAAAATGTAATCAATAAAAACATTTCTTTTGATTTATGCAGCCATTATATTTGCTATACATGCTTTTAGTGTGTTTTATCTATCAGCCTTAAATCTTGGCCAGCTGTACCATCCAGTAAAGGTGATTGCCTAGGGGGCCAAAGATTTGAGAAGGCCCTCGAGGCTTTGCTTGACTCAACCTCTCTCTGTACAGGAGACATTTGGTGTCTTTACAACAAAAAAGGTGCATCTATACTGATATCGGTATCCATATCAGCTAAAATGAGTCTGGAAATGTCAGCAAATCGGATATTTGCAAAAATCAAATATCATGCATCACTATTATGATTTCAGATCATAGCTTCAGCCATCTTCTAAGCACAGAGAAGGCAAAATCATAGTAAAATGACCTCACACCACGGTAAAATCTGGAAAGATACCATCAGATAATCAGGCCTTTGCTGACTTTGGTTGTAAGAGGGGAATTGGACTTCTGTGAGTTTAACTTGCATACCCCAACTTAGTCCACTTTAGAATTTTGGGTCCAGTTTCAGTTGCACTAACATGTTTACAGGTATTTTAAAAGTCCGGTTTCAGTTGGACCATGTATTCTAACTGTATGTAAATACACTGAGTGATTTTAGATTAATTTCAAATCATCTGTTTTCATAAGATGATGGGTTTTCCCGTTGTAAAACTAGAGGTGTCGGTTTTCCCCTGGTAGCTGTAGATTTAACACTGAGCTGGTATAAAAGCACAGCCAAGAGCTGGCTACCCCTCTGTTCTGATCCTCCTCCACATCCTCCTGAGTGGAGAAAACAGAGAGGTAATGTAGAATAAATATCAGGTTCAGGGAGCTCACTGTTGGCCTCTGTAATGTCTCACCCTGTAGAAACCTCCAGCAGATATTTGCCATCCTTTACATTTACTTTTTTATCAGCAAAGTGCTCCATCATTCTGTCCCCCATCATTTTCCCCCACTGTCACTCTCCGCCTCCCTCGCACTCTGGAGCTTTACCACCATCTCCGTATCTCTCTCTCTCTTTCTCTCTCTCTCTCTCTCTCTCTCTCTCTCTCTCTCTCTCTCTCTCTCTCTCTCTCTCTCTCTCTCTCTCTCTCTCTCTCTCTCTCTCTCTCTCTCTCCCTCTCTCTCTCACCTTTATATAAAATTGCCTCACCACAGTAGCAGAGCTGTACAACTTCTGCAGGTTTCGTCCGGTTTTCCGATGTTTCTCACGTTGCTGACATTTGAAAGCGAACTCTCCCACTGACATCTTTAGATGTAGACGGCCCCAGCTGTGTGTGCCTTAGTGTGTCTCTCTGAAAGAAAGGAGTATGTGCACCTGCAGACTTTCTATGCATCTACCTCTGTGTGACTCCAAAGTAGACGGTAAAGTTCAGAGGCTCTACACTCTGTGCCATTAAAGCTGACAATAGAGAGAACCTGCTTCTTATTATTCTCCCCACTGACCCTCCACTGCTGACATTTTATTGAAGGAGCTGAGTGGAGGCAGGAGGAGCGGCACGTAAAGAGTGGTATAAACACACAGTGATTATAAAGGCCGTTTAAGACGGCGTGCTCCAGAATCTTCTCATGTTGCTGATATTGTTTCGATAAGGACGGAGCTGTTTGCATTCACTGCTCCTTCAAACAGTCCTTCAGTTGGAAGAGGAACCATTGTTGTATGCCTCCTCTACATCCAGCATACTCCTCTACTTCTATTTATTATATCCATAAAGATGGCCATGTGTGCAGCCGAGCCTTTGAATATGGTTGTATATATGGTAAACTTATTTTGGAGCTTTTTCTGCCTTTATTTCAGAGAAGGACAGTGAATAGAGTTAGGGTCAGGGTTTAGAGAGGGTTTCACATACCTGCCCCTTTAGCTGGTGGATCCAAAACTCTGCCAGCCACTAACATTTTAACTGGCAACTTTATTTTAACAAGCAGCATAATGAGACTGGTATAGCATAAAAATCAAGAATTATACTTTTCAAGTTTAGGGATATCGGATAAAGGGCAATTTCCAACTGCTTAACTATTTAAGAAAATACTGACGTGTTTCACCTCGTAAACATTATTTTGAGAATGGTTTGAGTCTCCATAGCAGCTAGGTCATAAAAATTCAGATTAAGGTATAATCAAGCCTCCATTTCGAGCCAAAATAATCAGTTTGCTGTTGTGAGCTCAGATTGGAGAGTATGCCAGCCATTAACATTTTTATTGAAGACCATGGTGGTAGAGTTTGGACTATGGCGGTAAAGATTAGACTACTGCCATAAAGATTAGACTATTGTGGTAAAGATTAGACTATGGCGATAAAGATTAGACTATTGTGGTAAAGATTAGACTATGGTGGTAGAGATTAGACTATGGCAATAAAGATTAGACAATGGCAATAAAGATAAGACTATTACGGTAAAGAATATATATATGTTTTACATATATATATATGGCAATAAAGATAAAACTATGGCCGTAAAATTTAGACTATGGCGATAAAGATTAGACTATGATGGTAAAATTTAGACTATGGTGGTAAAGATTAGACTATGGTGGTAAAGATTAGACTATGGTGGTAAAGATTAGACTATGGTGGTAAAGATTAGACTATGGTGGTAGAGATTAGACTATGGCGATAAAGTTTAGACTATGGTGGTAAAATTAAGACTATGGCGATAAAGTTTAGACTATGGTGGTAAAATCAAGACTATGGCGATAATGAATAGACTATTGTGGTAAAGATTAGACTATGGCAATAAAGTTAAAACTATGGCGGTAAAATTTAGACTATGGCGATAAAGATTTTACTATGGTGGTAAAGATTAGACTATGGCGATAAAGATTAGACTATGGCGATGAAGATTAGACTATGGTGGTAAAGATTAGATTATTGCGATAATGATTAGACTATTGTGGTAAAGATGAGACTATGGCGATAGAGAATAGACTAATGTGGTAAAATTTAGACTATAGCAATAAAGATGAGACCACGGCAATAATCTTTAGACCATGGCAGTAAAGATAAGACAATTGCGGTAAAATTTAGACTATGGCAATAAAGTTTAGACAATAGCTGTAAAGATGAGACTATGGCGGTAAAGTTTAGACTATGGCGATAAATTTTAGACTATGGCGGTAAAGTTTAGACGATGGTGGTAAAGTTTAGACTGTGGCGATAAAGTTTAGACCATGACGGTAAAGTTTAGTCTATAGTGATAAAGATTAGAATATGGTGGTAAAGTTTAGACCATGTCAGTAAAGATTAGACAATAACGGTAAAGATTTGTCTATGATGGTAAAGTTTAGCCCATGGCGATAAGGTTTAGACTGTGCTGGTAAAGATTATTCCATGGCAGTAAAGATTAGACTATGGTGATAAAGATGAGACTATGGCAATAATGTTTAGACCATGGCGGTAAAGATAAGACTATGGTGGTAAAGATTAGTCCATGGCGTTAAAGATTAAAACATGGCAGTAAAGATTAGACTATGGCAATAAAGATTAGACTATGACAATAATGTTTAGACTATGGTGGTAAAGATGACACTATGGTAGTAAAGATTAGACTATGGCGATAAAGATTAGACTATGACAATAATGTTTAGACTATGGTGGTAAAGATGACACTATGGTAGTAAAGATTAGACTATGGTGGTAAAGTTGAGACTATGGTGTTAATGATCAGACTATGGTGGTAAAGATTAGTCTATGGCAGTAAAGTTTAGACCATGGCAGTAAAGTTTAGACTATGGTGATAAAGATGAGACAATGGCAGTAAACATTAGATTATGGCGGTAAAGTTTAGACTGTGGCAGTAAACATGAGACAATGGCAGTAAACATTAGACTATGGCGGTAAAGTTTAGACTGTGACGTAAAAGTCTGGATTATAGCGGTTCATGTTCATTCAGCACTTGAGATATTCAGATATTCCACGAACATTGGGTTAAGTGATGTTAAGTTTAAGATATTAAAGAGATTTTATCTCTTACCAGGCAGTTTAACTAGGAAGTAAAAGATATCTGGGAATGACACTTTAGGCCACTGAATGGCTCTTTTTTCAGTCTTTACTAACAACAGTCCAACCATATTCTGATTGGTTTATTAATGCATCATCCTTCGTCAGCTAATGGTAATGGCTCAGTTTAGGACAGCTAGTTAGCATTAGTGTTGGAGTTTTTAAAACACTGTCTTCAGCCCTACTGGCTAGCTGAAAAGATACTTTCTCCTAGGAAGGCCCCTCCCCCAACCATGGTGCGTCCCAGCCGTCTGTCCTAGCCTCAGACAGAGGTAGCATTAATGCTAAGCCCTTTGATAGAAAAGCCTTTCTGTTTGGAGACCTGTGAGGGATATTATATCATCAATTGTGGATTCCTGCAAGGATGTTTGAATCATCCTTCTTTTCATGCAGAGTGTGATTTATACCAATATTTAAGGCTAAATAGTGAATTCTAGTCATCATATGGCATTTGAGTGCTGTAAATATTTGACTGCTGAAGGTTGAAATGAGGCTGTTTGTTGAATTTGTCACAGCCTGGCTCTGTGGTGACTCAGCGCTGATAATTCTTCAGTGCCATTTACTGGCTGAAAAATCGAGCAGGCAAGGCTGAATATTTAATCACAGTTAAAGGAGGGGGACGCCGGTATTTACTCCCTTGACCTGTAGCCTTGGACATGTGGACTTATTACACAGTTAATGCTTTAAAAGTGGACTCGCCTGCGGGATGGTGGACTGTACAGCATCCATCTGAAGGTGAAACTCTGCCTCTCAGTCCCAGAGGAGCCCACGCCTAATCAGTCAGCTCCAAGGACAGCATTCATGAGAGTTCATTAAAAAAAAAAAAAAAAACACTTTGAGGACGAGAAACCCTCCCTGCCACAGCACAGTGACTCAACTGTAATAAAACCGCGACAGTCACCGGGACCAATAGAAATTTAGAGCAGATATAAAAGAGAGCAGCGAGAGAAACAAAGATAACCTCAATAAAGACGACGGCTGACCTGACATCAAAGTGCGTCTGTTGTTTTAGCTCCCCGCTGTGCTGACTATTGCTTTCCCGGGGGAGGACGGACTGAAAGAGCACGCCGCCATCCTGAAAGGAGCTGAGAGAAAATACAGCATTGTTTTTCAGGCTTCAATTTACAAACCCAGCACCTTCAGGTCCACTATTTTCCAATTACAAAGCACAAACTTTATCATCCATTCCACTTCTGTCTCACAACCATATTGATGACTGTCTGCAGCCCGGTCGACTCTACTTTTAATTGTGTGCTGCTGCTGCTGCTGCTGTGCACAGGGTTTCTTCTTGTTGTTGTTTTTCTGTCACTTGCTAAGTGCCAGGTGGTGATGTTTGGGAGGCTAAGCGCTGGAGCATATTCTGTACCAGGCGGATGGTAATTACCAGGTGCTCAGCCTTGGCAGTAACAGTGTTTGGGGGCGTTGGTGAGCCATAGGATGTGTATACATGTCTGGATGTTTGTTTGTGTGAGGGAGAGAGTTGGACTGGTAGATATACTCACTTTTTAGGATATATTTATATATTTTTAGAATGAGATGTAGGGTAACAAAGTAGAGCCCGACCGATATGGAATTTTTGGGGCCAATGCCGATACCAATATTCGGGGCTAAAAAAGCCGATAGCCAATATATCGGCTGATATATGAAATAAGAATATTGATATACACAGGATATATACTAATTTAACAGTTGCATTTATCTTTGTTTATTTCACAAAGATGTAACTTGGAGAGCGTTAAAATGCTGTATAATAGTCTTTTATTAGACAATGGTGGGCATGTGAATTAACCCTTTACCTACTGAGCCAGCGCTGGTGCTGTGTTTTATATGTCCGGAGTATTATTACTGTAACTCTGTCAAAGTTTGTCCGATCAGAAAAATTGCAACGGTGTTGGAAAGCTGAGAATTGTGGGCATGCACACATATATGGTTCATTACGGTACTCACATCCATATGACGTGGGCATTCATAGCAAAACACCAGAAGTATCGCGAGACCGCTACACAGATTCTCAACACTGTAACTCCTCGAAAGTTTGCTCAATCTAAAAAATTCCAACGCTGACAGAGAGCTGAGAATCTGTGCTTTCCGGCAATTTATGATGTGTGGTATATATATAACAGTAATGTCGAACTGCACCACGAAAACGGCAGCTTTGGCAGAAGACGAGTGAAAAAGGAGAGCGAGGGAGAGTAGTGTTTTGTTTTCAAAAATAGCGTTAGATAGTGGCATTTGTGTGTGTTTATCATGTGCAATAACAGTATGTTACTTGAGAATGTTGAGAATGCATTTTTCCACCTTTATTTGCACTAATTGTCGCCTATGTATATAGTTATCTTTTGCACTGTGTTTTGCACCTTCAGAGTCCTTGACTCAAAAAATGACTGGTGATTGTTCTAAACACGTATAGGTTCACATTTCAAATGTCAAATCAAAACTTCATGAGCAATAACAAAATTTCTTCTTATAAAAGCCATGAAAAACAAATCAGTTTTTGTGTTTTTCTTCTTTTAAACTGCTGACAATTCCATATAATGTGCAATAATCATTAACCAGATGTTGAAAAGTCAAGTTCAAGTACTCCTGGGAAAAGGGACCAAAGCTCTTAGATTTGGGGCATTTCCTGACTATTTCCTGACTATATAAAGGGTTAACAGTTGCATTTATCTTTATTTCACAAAGATGCAACCTAAACGACTGAAAACGCTGTAATTCATATGCCAAGCCTGTATGTGGCGCTGTATTGCTCCCATGGAAATGCACTAAAAGAAAAGAAGAAGCTCACAGAAAACTGACACAAACTTTCTTCTAGTTCTGGTTGTTCTCTGCGTTGGATTTAAGAACATATGGTGTATGAGTTTCGCGATGGTGGTAAAGGAGCATCAGATTTTGCTGTAAAAGCAATAACAAGCTCAGTAGCCTCAGCGGCATGAACACAACCCTGCAGTCTGTCATGTTTGTTTTGGTTGGACCCGCGCAGACGTCTTCAGAGAGCTACACTGTGTGTGACGTTTGTTTCAAGAAAGATACGAATAGCCGTCCACACAGAGAAGAAACGGTAGTCGTTTACGGATTTATGCACTCTGGGACCTGTTTTCAGAAAGTGTCGTTTACAGTCACCCAAAACGCCATTTCCGTGTGGATGAAACACCGACATGGCAAACAACTTTTGCTATACTCCTGAATTCATCTCCATGTGGACAAGGCCTGAATGGGGGAGAGAGAGCTGCTTGTGTGTGTGTGTGTGTGTGTGTGTGTGCATGTGGCACTCAGGCTGAGTTCAGTAGGGACACACAGGAGCAGAGCGACAAAATCCCAGCGCAGCAAAAAAGTTAATATATTGGCTACATGTTGGCCAGTGTTGATTAATCTGTGATACGCTGTAATCGGCCCGCAGATTAATCGGTCGGGCTCTGTAACAAATAGGGCTGGGTATTGCCACTGATTTCCTGAATCGATTCGATTTCGATTCACAAGGTCCTGATTCGATTCAATTCATTGTTGATTCATTGAGGGATATTTCAGCTACAGTAGCTGTTTTGCTTGAATATGCAAGGCGGTCTTAGAGAACTAATGGCAGAAATTATACTTTCAGTTGAAGTATTAATAAGAAACCTTCTAACTAGGCTTATTTTTAAAAAATTAAAGTTCACACTAAAAACTGACCCCAAACTTGTTTCCTAAAAATACTTTTCATTGACCAACACATTTGATCAATCAACATAATAAAGTGCAACATAGACTTAACAGTCAGTAATAAAAGATCGATCTTTGAAAATATATGAATTGATATTGAAAATTCAAACAGAAACTCGATCTGAATTGGAAAATCAATTTTTTGAACCCAGCCCTAATAACAAAGGTTCAAAACTGCATGCGTTGCCACATATGGCACCGTGCACTAGTCCACGCTGCAGCTGGTGCTTTTATTTTGAAAGTAGGGAATAGGAAGTGTGGCGCTGAATGGTTTTACCACTGGTATAGATGTAGATATTATTACTGCACTATACTCCACTACAGAAAAACAACAAGTCCTGTGAGTGTGACGAGTGGTAAACTAAATCAAGGAGATAACAGGCAAAAAGCAGATGGAAGTTTATGACAAAGTTTTAAATAAGCATCATCTCTGTATCACAGCTGTGTTAGACAACCATGGATAAATAATCCTAGAAATAAAATATGTATTTGTAAACCAAAATAACATAAGTGTTAATATTGTTGACTAAAACTATGACTAAAAATGCTCATCAACAGCCTTTTTTCCATGACAAAAACTACACTAAGGCTGGCCACACACTACAGGATTTTAAGCCTGATTCGGGGCGAGATGTGCCTCCCCTGTTGATCGTGGAGGCGTATCCTGAGAGGAGCCTCGTCGCAAACAACTGTTTGCTTGAATGATCCTCATGTGTGGTGTCAACATGATTGTTTTACTGCACCAAATCGTGTCATAACCTCCAAAATCCTGAATTGTGACTATAAAACACGTTTGATATTTACGATTCTAGGTCGTAGTGCCTCTGACAAAGTACCCACAACAACCAATGAGAGCGAGCAGACGGGGTAGCATCCCAGCCAGACCATACGTACTTTCACTGCTCACAACTATGAACACAACTTTAACTTAATTCCAGCCAGGATTTCATCCCAAGTCTTTCCCATTTTCATGATTTTTGATTCACCTGTAACGCATGCCAGGGTAGCCTGTTGTGTAGGGACAGAAAGACAGTATCGACATACATCCCTGTTTGTTTTTTTTTCTGAAGTCACATGATCACCAAGGTCATCGGTAGGTCGGCAGGTGTGTGGTCTCCAGTGATCTGACAGTCTGGCTGAGTCGTCTCGTGTGTGCGTTCAGAGGACTAAAGATGAAAAATCTTTTTAAATTGTCCTGAAGTCTGTGGTCTCCCACGGTTTTAAAATAGTTTCAGATTTAAAGATCTAAGACTAACAAAAATAGATCAGTGATGACTAAAACTAGACTAAAATGTAATGTAGTTTTCGTCTGACATGCAAAATCTATGATATTTCTCCACTGTGAGTAAATCTGTCTAAAAACAATGCATCTGTATCTATTCTGCCTCTCAGCTGTAGAAAGCAGGGACCCCAGGTTTGGCAGAGAACACACTACCATGATTTAGTTCCAGATTTAGACAAGAAACTAAATGCTTGGACTAAAAGTAAAGACTAAAATGTGAGGACTTTCATGGACTAAAACTAGACTAAAATGTTTTTGAGTTTTTGCCGACTGAAACTAAAGAGGTTAGAAATGACTAAAATGTGACTAAAACTAAAAGACATTTCATCTAAAGACTAAGACTAAAATTAAAGATAGCTGCCAAAACTAACACTGCATGGAACCTGATTTTCAATACAATCCTTGATTTAGAGTTTGAAATGGATGACAGACTTATACATCTCAGGGCAAAAGCCCCATTACATGGAGTATAAGCGATATATTTCCCACCCCTGCATTTACCAAACATGCCTGACTCTATGGACAAAACCAGCACAATTTGACCTTCAGCAGTAATCGTTTAATTTGAAACTTGATTAATTTCTCAGCTCTAAACTGCAAGCAAACTCCTGCACACTGTCTTAATTGCACAAATGTGTTGGCAACATGTGAAGGAGTAGTAGGAAAAGGTGGGGTTACCCTTGCACCTGTACCTGTTTCACCTATTTTTCCAGATTTTGCCAGCATATTTCTGCATTTTGACCACAGCATCTCTCTTAGTCAAAAACAGGACTGAAGTTAATGAAGTTTCTGTGTTTTTTTAATCATTCCATTTAGATACCAATGAATGGATCCGTTTGAAACGCATTTAAAGAATTCTAATTCTTGACAACCTTCATTTGTGGGCATCTTCCCATTGCAGCTGTACAGTTTGGACCAGTGTTAACCAAAGAGCTTAACCAAAGAGCCAAACTGTTGAAAAATACCTTTGCAAGAGCCACAATCTAAATGGTGAAACGTGGCAAAAACGGCTTGAAATAGCATTAAAAATAAGTTAAAGGTGGCAGAAATGGTCCAAAAAAGGAAAAAGCGTGGCAAAATATGAGAGAAAGTGAGTAAAAAGGGCAAAAAGCAGTCAAGAGTGGCAAAATAGGGCAAAAAAACAAAACAAGAAAGAAGTGGTATTTAATGGCAAAAGGCAGTTTAAATGGGGAAAACAATAGTAAAAAGTGGCAAAAATTGGATAAAAGTGGCCAAAAGAAGTAAAAATGGGCAAAAAGGAGGAAACCAGTGGTATTTTAGGGCAAAAGGCAGCTTAAATGAGCGAAAAGTGGTGAAAAGGGGCAAAAATGGGCAACAAAAAAAGGAAAAAAGTGGTATTTAATGGTTAAGGTAGTAAATGAGTGAAAAGTGGTTAAAATGGTGAAAAAGGGCAAAAATTGGATAAATGTGGCAAAACTTAGATAAGTGGGACAATTTTGTTTTGCAATTAAAGCTTTCTGTGTAAGTCTGGAAAACAAACTGATTAATATGGTTAATTTCTGAGGTCAAAGTTTCCCTTTTCTAAGGTTTTCTGGGGGAATGATATTTCAGATGATGACATAAAAGAGCCACTTGTTGAGTATTACTGGTTTAGACAGCGTGTAGGAGTCTGTCTGCAGTTTTCGATGATTAAAAATGAAACATCCAGTACTGGGTGTGTGGGACTTCTGCTTTAGTTGCTGTGGTATCATTTTGGTTTGAATATAGTTTTCTTTTTAATAGAATCATACTTGAGCTCTTACTTTTGGTATTTTGACAGCCAGGTTTATCCCCACTCAGCTAAAAAGTATAGTGATATAATTTTTCTCGGGGCAGGCCCACCATTGCTGTGAGTGTTTGTGAATTATTTCCTAGCTGCTGTAGTTCTGGCTTGTATGTTCAGATTTTTCACCCCCTCCCTCTCTTCCTCTTTTCTCTCCAGCTGTTTGAGCTGCTGGGCCCCGAGGGGTTAGAGATGATCTCCACTCTGCTCCAGTGCCGTGCCGCCATCGTCGACTCCCTCCTCTCCATCCCACCTGACAGGAGCGGGTACCCACCAGGTAAAACTGCCTCATGGCAACCAGGTCATCTCCATGGTAACGCTTACTCCACTTGTATTGAACAGTCATGAATACAACACAAGACTTTGTCATGGTTAAAGGGTCCTAGACTTTCGCTGGCAATCGTTTCTGAGTTGGTAGAACAAAATCAAAGAATCAGTGATCATGGAGCTTCTGCACAGTTATTATGCACATCAAGTGATGAAGACTTCCACTCTAAAGGATGGCGTGGCATCAGTTTCATCCCCTGAGACATCATGTTTCTTTAACTGGAGACTGGGTAAGAAGAGGCCTGAGAGCGGAGGTCTGCAGGCAGACACCTCTGAGAATGAGATTACTGACCTCTAGTTCTAGTGATGACTACTGAGGGACCGGACCAGCTTATTGAGTGCACCCTTAGTCATCACTGTGCAACGTGTTTCAGGTCTAGGTTTGCCTTGATTTAAACTGCATTTTAACAGCTTTCTAAATAAAAAAGCACCTTCATGCAATTTCAGAGCGCATCACAGCCAGAATTTTATTCTCTATTTGCTGACTTACTTACCTGAAAGGTGTTGTTTTAAGTGAGCCTTTTGTTTTTGCTGTGATACTCTTGCTTAGAAACCGAATGGAGCCACTGCCACATGCACAGTGAAATTCAAGTGCAAATAAGATATAAAACCAACTACAGTATGACTGTTAGCCACGGTTTTTACAGAGAAATATCAGGCAGATTTCAAAATAGCCATTTGGCCTCAAAAGACAACATATAAAATGAGGTGTGCTCTCCACTGGTTTGGCAAATACTCTAAAAACAAACCAAAAAAACGAACTTCCACAGCAGCGCAGATTCCCTGAGCAGTGTCTTTTCAGTGAACAGTGGCTGGTTATACCTCAGTAGAATTAGAATCGGATTGGCTGTAAGTCCTGGCAGTTGGAAAAATAGCCGCTCGCCAGTGTGCTCTAAGATAACAACCTAAACCCGCTCTCGCTGCAGACATCTTTTTTATTTCATACTTTATTGCACGTTGTCATATTTCATCCATGATTTCTTTCATCCTGCCCTATTTCTATAGGCTACTTCTTAAACAAATTAGAGGCAAGAAAAGTGGTCAAAGTAGTAGAAAAGAGAGTTGAAGGGTCAAGAGTTCAGGAAACAGAAAACAAAAGCCAGTACTCTCAGGTTTAAATTCACTAAATTACATCGTGTCACCTTGCTCTGTTTCTTTCAGCCATTTACTCCAGTTATCTAATGCAGCCTTAGGTCACTTTACTGACACGTTCCAGCCAGTACAGGTCCCAGAATCCTGTGGTTGGCTTGTTTTGTTCCCCAATCCCGTTTCAGACTGGGAGCGTGTTTTGCTGCTTGCGTGTGTTGCGCATCTGCTCCGGCTCCTGCCGGTGCGGCTTTCACACAGGGCACGAGTTTGCTGCGTGTCAGCCGCATCTCCCTGCTGTCAAAGCCCTGTTCTTCTCCATAAGCTTTACCCAGTAAACCCCCCTAAAGCTCCTTGGTTCAGTGTGTAGAGGAAGTATGTCAGGAACTATTGAAAACAAAAGCATTCTGTACAAGTGAACGGAGTTTCTCTGCAGAATATCTAAACTGGGATTTTAATTTGAAAAGCACAAACCAGAAAGTACTTGCTGTGTTTGACTTTCCTGTGACATATTCTACCAGCATGGAGACAGAAAGTTTCACTACTAGGAAATCTTTAGAGAACAACTTTGTCAAATAGACGCATTTAAGCTTGTGGCCTTCCTCAGGGTTGTCAAGAAACATGTTGTAAATATATTCTATGTGCATATTTGCTGCAACAATGTAAATATGGCTCTCCATTTATCATTTTCCTGTCTAATAAAAAAAATAGGCAAGACTTCGAATCTCTTAACTGTCCGTGCCTGAGCCACGCGAGACGCTACACACACGCAGGCAGTCTGAAAGCCCTGACTTGTTAACATGCAATCAAACTGAAAATCCAGGCGTGTCGTGGTCGAGACGCTCGTGTCACGCTCCCAGTCTGAAACAGGCTTTACGGTCTTTGGTATACAGGGAAGGGAGATGTTCCACCACTGCTGCCCAGCATAACAGAAAACTCAACACAAAATGATATGTATATTTTACTGATGATTTCCTGAGTTAGAGTGCTTTCAGGATTATATGAAGCTGTTAGTTCTGGGTTTTAGAGTTTGGCTTAATCTGGGTACCAGGAGTTAGCAGGATTTATATAAAGCCAGACTACTATAGTCAGTTTCTGTGTTTTAGTTCCACTAAAGAGGCCGGATTTTGTTAGAATCTCGGTATTCATGTGTAACAAAACCAGATTTACTCAAGATATCACCCTATTAACCCTCTATGACCTACCACAGAACAAGTCTGCTAGAGCATATCTTTACATTTTCACATGCTGTAGGGCCATTTTCTGGAGTATTTGAATTGGCTATACATCAACACAACCCTTAGAACCCAAATTTCAATGATATGTAGGTGATAAGTCTATAGTAACAAATAAAATTGCTCAACAGTGCAAAAAAACAAAACAAACATTTTTACACATTTTCCTGAATAAAGAGATGTCACAGCTGTATCCCTCAAAGTTGTGATTGTAAAAAAGTTGCACAAGATCATTTCAAACCACAAAAGAAATATTTTGAGTATGTTCATAACTTCATTTTTGAAATACACTCATCTTTATAAACTGGCAAAAACGAAAATGAAATGAAATTGTGCTCAATTTGCAACAAAGACAGCATCTTTAGAAGAAATAAACTATTTACAGTAGTGCAGTTAAATCTCTATGTTTGCCAGATATATCTGAGTATACATGTGTTTGCAGAAGACCATGTTAAAACAATAAGAAGTGCAACTCGTAACCTGCAAGAAAACAACTCATTTATAGCCCAGATTATGTTACATACATTGTTTTTTGATGTGTGTGCTTTGTACTACATTTACACAAAAGAAGGAAGGATATTTCTAGAAGGAAACACATTGAATGTGTAATATGTTAATGTAACTCCTCTGGTTTTATATGCATAAGGAACTATTGCTTTTTCTCTTTTGGTTAGAATTCTACCCACAGTTGAAAATAGATATGCAAAATGGGAGTGCCGGCGATCCCGTAGGTTTTAAAGGGTTCATGAGTGCGCAATTACTGTGACATCCAAAACCTCCTGAGTATTGGTGTGGTTGAAATGGTGGAAATGTTGGAGGCATCCTTCGTGCTAATCTCCCGTTCCATGTCATGCTCAGTGGTGATGCTGCTCCTCTGCATATATGTGCTGATACGACCAGATCAGTTTCACTCTGTTGGAAAACTCTGTGACATTTGAATACGTCACATCCCTATTTGTAATCATGTCTGCATGCATCAACGACGAAAACTCCTCTGTTATCAGCTTCTTAAAGCTGGTGGAACAGCTGACTTCAAGTGTTTGAATAATTAGCAAATATTATTCCTCTTAATGCGTTCTTAATGCCGTCTTCTCCTCTAACCGTGCTGGTAAACTGGCTGAGCCCTGATGTTCTGTGTGAACAACTGTTGTACAGATCCTGGGTGGTTGCTGGAGTTTTTCTCTGGGTTGAGGGCTTGGTTGATGATAAATCAGAGCTTATTTACCTTTTATTCTGAGTCGGTCCACATTAGGAGACTGTAGCCTCTAAAACAGAGCTTTCCAGCATATTTATCGATGTAGATTTGTTTGATTGTTTGATGTCTTAATCAGGTCTCATCTCACAGACCTGGAGGATTTCTCTCTGTCCTTTCTGCTCTGGGGTTTATAGATAAGGACGGCCGTTATTCTGCAGTGATTGGTGTTTATGATGAGGCAGAATTAGAACACACAGAGGACAAAGACTGTGATCATGGGACTGATACTGTCTGATAATATCCACTGATTAAAAAAACCCTGCCAGTGGTTCTTGTTTTCATCGGACATGGAATTAACCCTTAGAGCTCACAGCTGTTTTTTCACCATCATGTCTCGCCTGGACTTTTTGTCTTAAACAGCTTCTAAAACATCAACCCTGTGATGCACAGTCAAGCTCCATACATCCTTTTTTACAGGACAAGCTGGGCTTTAGAATATATCTACTACAGTAAAGTCACTTGAATTTTTAAAAAGTTTTAAAAATTTGACTCTAAGGCAAAAGAAAAAAACAAATCAGAATTTGAAACTCATATTTTTATTTATAACACATGGAAAACATTAGTGACTAAGCCTTTTCTTTGCACAGATTTGTTCTCCCGTCTGTTGGGGACACAACGGTGAAAAAATAAACATTTTGTGACTAACTGTTTTCAAAATATCTACATATATACAAAGAAAAGTCCATGTGCTTTTTTTGCAGTTAGATTCATGTGTGCCTTTCCTCAAAGCAGTAGAGACAACTGGTCGACTACAACTCCCACAATGCATCGCAGTAAACATCATGGTGATGTCCTGGGCAAAAAGCCAAAGTGATTGATGGAAAACGGATTAAAAATGGTTAAAAAAAAGAGATTATTATCAAGATTATTATCGGATCTAACTATATGGATTCAATCTGTAAAGACCCTGAAAAGTCACCGAAGTCCCAGGCCCACAAGAACGGCGTCGTTTAGGGCTACGGAGACATCGAGGGTAGCAAACGAACGAAAGGAAAGTCAGCTTTCAGAGGAAGAAAAGAGCAAGTGTCTATGACTTATGATTTAAAAAATACCAGTGCTTTTGAAAACTTGTCTCTTGTTATTTATGACAATGCTGTCATAAGAGATCCCGGAAAGTCAGCCCAGTTCCAGGCTCACTAGAAACTGTTCTGTAAGAGCTACAAATGCATGGAGAACATGATCAGAAAGGCACAACGGAGAGCTTTCAGGTAAAAAAAACAATAAAGTGTTCAAACGTTAACAAGTGATTTATAGAGGGATGTGCCTGTGTGCCATGTGAGCTCTAAGGGTTAAAAAAATGAAATTACCTGAACCAGAAAATTCCATCTTATATGACATTTAAATGATTTCAGCTGTTGTCAGATTTGCTGTTTCTTGAGACAGTTGCTCTCCTCCTTACAACTTTGTCATATTTTTGATTTACCAGGAAATACCCGATCTTAACTTCACTGATTTCAGAAATAAAGGATGGAAATATGCCTACTTCTTTTTTATGGTGTATTTAAACCAAAAATGAAAGTTTAAAATCTGATAACAGCTGACATTTCAGCCTTTTTATTTATCTGAACTAATATTTTATTTTTCCATCTACAGAAGATCACCTTCTGCAAACTAAACTAGTTTTGTTTTTTTGTTTATTCATCAGGAGAGGTGACTGTAGATCTGATTTGGTGTGAAAATTCAGAGATTTTATTTCTATGTTATCTCAGCCAGCCTAGTTAAAGCTTTACTAGTGCATTTGGTGGATGTCTGTTTCCCTCAGTCAAAGAAAAATCCTCTATTTTTTCTTGTTTGAACTAAAATTGCACATCTTTGTTAATGAGGCATTCTCACCTGGACCAGAAAGACTCATTTAAAGCCTTTAAAATGCATTAAACCCATTCAAACCAGTCTGAGACTGCCATCAGCTCTTGGTGTAGATTGTGACTGGGATATTTCATGGCAGACTGCTGTTTCTTATCAGACAGTCAGAGTGTTACAGCTGCATAGTACTCATGTTTTTTACATGCTTGTGAAAGAGCTGGATCCACTGAAAGACTATTACCTAAAGATTGGCCTTACACTTCAACTCAATCCTTCATTATTTCTCTCAAGTCTTTCATGCCATCTAGCAGGAATGATGAAGACCTGACTAAAGCCTCCCTGGCGGGCAGACTCTATTTCTGTCCCTGCTCTGAAACCTCTCATGAATAAGAGAAATAATAGAATATCATGCCTTACTAATAGAGCAGAAGGCGGACATGTGTGCGCCGCTGCTAACGCCCAAATAAGCAGAGACTTGTGAGAAAATGGCTTACACTGGTTTTCGCTGTAGTTATCTGGCTCTGCCTGCAGCTTAAAGCTGAGTTCATTGATTTTGCATGAGATAGTATTTCAGGAGGCTTGATAGTGAGCTGTACTACAGCAGTCCTTCCTATTGATGTACCTTCCCTCCATGCCTGCAGTATTTTTTTTCCTTTACTACAAACGCCGTCCTCCATCCTGAGCCAGCATTGTCTTGTTTCCTTTGTCCTAAGGTGGCACCCTCCTCTTCTTGTTCCCCCTCTTTATTGTGAGAGTGAGCAGAGCTGTACAGTAAGTGGTTAGAGATATTGGAGGAGAGATAAGGACGGATCATTTCTCATTGCCAGAGCTGTCCTCTGATCCATATGCAAGGTAGACATCAAAGAGTGGCTGAAGATAAGAAGAGAGAGCTCCTGCCCTGTCAGAATAATCCTCCAACTATTTAAAGGCACACACGCTCATCCTTTAGAGGCTTTTGGACTCATGGAAAATTCACTGGGCCTAAATATAGATTTTAATTTTGGACTTGAAATGAAACATGAGCTAATTAATGTGGGCTTGTTACTCTGTTCACCCAATTAGCTGGTTAAATCACTGATGTAAGTGCATATTAAATAAGAGTTAACTGAAACATTTTCAGCCCCAACAAAGGCACCCAGACATGATGTGTTGAATTAAATCAAGGAAACCATTTACTGATATGTAATCACCCTGATTAATAACTGGGCCTTTAGAGCACTCAAGTGTGTGCATAAAAATATATTTAAGTATCAAACTAATAGTCTTGCATCACCACAAACTAGTCTGTTATTTTAAAGGCACCCTTAGGATGTCTTACCACCATGGGTTTATTTAAGTAATAGGGATGAAAGCATTTGTACTTGTACATATAGGGATACATGGTTGTTATATATCAGCAGATTTTTTTTATACAATAATATGAAAAAGTTTAATCATACATCAATGTGATTCCAGTGCCAGATGTTAGAGCTGCCCCTGCCATAGGCACTAATGCAACCCCATACCATCAGAGATGCAGGCTTTAGACCTGAGCCAGGAGAACAAGCTGGATGCTCCCTCTCCTCTTTGGTCCACAGGACACGCCGTCTGTGGTTTCCTCTGACCACAGAACAGTTCTCCATGTTTCCTCAGTCCATGTTTAATGAGCTTTAGTCCAGAGAAGACACTGGTGTTTCTGGATCCTGTTCACATATGGCTTCTTCTCTCCATGATCCAGCTTTAACTGTCATTGGTGGATGGCATGGCCAACTGTGTTGACAGATGATGATTTCTGGAATGTTCCTGAGCCCATGCAGTGATTTCAGAATCATGCCTGCTTTTAATGCAGTGGCCCCTGAGGGCCTCTTCAGCCTTGTCCCTTGCTCACAGAGATTTCTCCAGATTCTCTGAATCTGTTGATGATATTATGGACTGTAGATGGAGAGAGACTCAAAGTCTTCACTAGGGCTGGACGATTTCAGAAGATAATCTAATTGCGATTTATTTTACCCAAAATTGCAATTGCAATTTAGTATGTGATTATTTCTTAAGTTCCTCATCTTGTGTATTTTCCAACAAAAACAAGCAATAATTCATTCTCTACTATAACCAACAAAATATTATCTTCAACCAGGGCTGAACACTTTTGATAAATCTCTTATTGTGATGATTTTGACTCATTTTGCAAATTCGATACTGTTGTATTGAAAGGAATGATATTTTTTGTATAATTCTCATATTTAATAAGAAATACATACAAAAAAAAAGTTTTTTTTTTTTACAGATCTGATAAACAACATTTACAGTTAAATTCTTAACAAAGGAAGCTGAGGCTGAGCTGAAACAAGGATCTATGAACCTGCATTAATGTGGTTTTATTTGTGTACCTGAATAAATATAAATCTGACTGCAGCAGCTACAGTCATGTGCTGCTTCAGTCATCAGCTGTTGGTTTCTTGTTGTGAAGAAGTTTAGATCAGCGTAAAAATTTCACTTGCCAGACAGCTTTGAGATTAGTGTTGCCTTGACGACTGAGGGTTAAAAAAGGCTGATTAAATTTTCCACTATTTGCATGCCATCAGGAAGAGTGGGATTTAGTGGGGATGCCTGTCTCTTGCTGATTAGCTTTTTAAATTGCAGTTTGCAGCTTGGCACTGGTATGTTTATCAAAGAACGGATTCTCTCCAAGGCTCCTCTCCACGTTTCAGCAGCTGATAGAGGCTGAAGACAGAAGAATAGACAGTCTGAAAGACAACGGCCACACGCCCAACAGAGTTTTCAATCAAGGTTTAAACATGTTCAGTCAGTTTTACTCCATGATACTGCTGTATAACTGCAAATGTCCTTAATGCTGTGGACAGAGCAGATTACTGCTGACTTTCACAAACGTCTGGCTCTTAATCTATTCAACAATAATGGAAACAGAGACTCTGGTTTAAAGGAACTTCATCGATAGCACCAGGAGTTAGAAGGTGCACAAAAAGGCAGCTGTCTTCAGTTACTGTCTGTCTGTATCTCTGCAGATGATTCTGCTTTCAGTAAAAAGTTTTGGAACAAACAACACTAATCGGTCATTTTTAGTCTTCTTTGTAAAATATGAAGCCTGAGGATAACCCCGCTATCCTGGTTGTCCCACATTGCTCTGAATAAATCACAGAGCTAAGGCTGTGAGGACTTTTAAGAACTCAGTCCTATTTTAATGCTACTTTAGAACAGGGGTTCTTAACGTTGGGGGCGGGACCCCATTGGGGGTTGCAAGACACTGAGAGGGGGTCTCCAGATGCCTTAAAAAAATGAAGAATAATTTTTAAATTACACTGTTGCCACTTACACCAATTTTGCCAAATTTTAACCAGTTTTCATTACTTTTTACCACCAATTTGATCAGTTTTAACACATTTCTGCAGCTTAAAACCAATTTTTGTCATTTTAAACCCTTTCGATCACTTTATTTCTGCCTGTTTTTACCACTTCTAAACTAAATCTTGCAGCTCTGCCTATTGTTGGCTCTGTTGACACATTAATGCCATTATTAACCCCTTTTACTACTTTTTAAGCCACATTTCACCATTTCATATGCCCATTCTTGCCAGTTTCTTTTTTTTCTGCCTCAGCAGAATGGTGCTACTAGCACCCATTTTTGCCTTTCGTTTTTTTGTTAATTTGCCACTTTTATCTAATTTTTTTGGCATTTCTAAGTAGAGCCTGACTGATATGGGATCTCTGTGGCCGATGCTGATACCGATATTGGGGGCTAAAAAAAGCCAATAACCGATATTTTGGCCGATATATGAAATAAGAACATTGATATACACAGGATATATAGTGTACATGAACACAAATGTGGACATGTGAAAAAACAGCTGCATTTATCTTTGTTTGTTTCACAAAGATGCAACTTAGACAACGTTAACTCACTGTATAATAGTCTTATACTGTGGCTGTGGACCATATTAGGAAATATTAGGAAAATGATAAGTGGAGAGCCATATTTACATCATTGTGGCAAATATGCACATAGCATATGTTTACAGTGTGTTTCTTCATAACCCTGAGGAAGGCCACAAGCTTAAATGTGCCTGTTTTACAAAGTTGTTCTCTAAAGATCTACTATTAGTGAAACTTTCTGTCTCCACACTGTTAGAATATGTCACAGGAAAGATAAACACTGTATGAATGCTTTTCTGGTTTGTGCTTTTCAAATTAAAAGCCCGGTTTAGCATTTCTGCAGAGAAACTCCGTTCACTTGTACAGAATACTTTTTTTTTTTTTTTTTTTTTTTTAGTTCCTGACATACTTCCACTGTACACTGAATCAAGTCACTTTAGGGGGGTTTATTGAGGTAAAACTTATGGAGAAGGACAGGGCTTTGAGAGCAGGGAGATGCAGCTGACATGCAGAAAACTTGCGGCCTGTGTGAAAGCCGCAGCGGCAGTAGCCGTAGCTGCGTGCGCGGCACATGCAAGCAGCAAAACATGCTCCCAGTCTGAAACAGGTGTTTAGTCCTCTTCTCTGCTGCAGCCAACTGAGTCCAACTACTGCAGGGACTGCTGCATGAGGCCTGGGTTGCCTGTGAGTGCTTAGGGATGGGGAGGGTCCCACAGCAGCACCTGCTGCTCACTGAGAGGCACTACAATGATATGTGCTTTCATGTCTGAGTCCCCAAAACTCTCCAATAACACCAGAAAAAAAGTCGCTAGATTTGTCGCTAGTCTCTTTTTTGAAAAAGAGTCACTAGAGGGGTCTGAAAACTCCCTAAATATAGCGACAGAGTCGCTAAGTTGGCAACACTGAGTGAGGGAGAGCTGCTGCTGAACTTGCTTGTGTCTGAGAGGGAGGGGCCAGACACACGGGCTGAGTTCAGCAGGGACACACAAAGAACGACAGAATCCCCACGCAGCAAAAAACGTTAATATATCAGCTACATATTGGCCGATGTTGATTAACCTGTGGTACGCTATAATCGGCCCGATTAATCGACCCACCAATCAATTGGTTGGTCTCTATTTCTAAGCCATTTCTGCTACTTTAAAATCCAATTTCACCACCTTTCCCAGCATTTTTTGCCATTATTAACCCATTTTAGCTATTTATATTGTATTTTAATTCTGTTATCAACAATAGGATTAACATTTTTAAGAGGGCTACTTGCACCTTTATTTTGGGGGTCACGGGCTGAAAAGGTTGACAACATGCATGGATAGATGGATGGATGGATGATAGATGGATGGATGGATGATAGATGGATGGATAGATGGATGGATGGATGGATGGATGATGGATAGATGGATGGATGGATGGATGATGGATGGATGGATGATGGATGGATAGATGGATGGATGATGGATGGATGGATGGATGGATGGATGATAGATGGATGGATGGATGATAGATGGATGGATAGATGGATGGACAGATGTTGGATGGATGGAAGGAGTGTTGCATAGATGGATGGATGGATAGATGGATGGATGATGGATGGATGGATGGGTGGACAGATGTTGGATGGGTGGATGGAGTGTTGCATAGATGGATGGATGGATGGATGGATGGATGGATGGATGGATAGATGGATGATGGATGGATGGATGGGTGGACAGATGTTGGATGGATGGATGGAGTGTTGCATAGATGGATGGATGGATGGATGATGGATGGATGGATGGATGGATGGATGGATGGGTGGATGATGGATGGATGGATGGGTGGACAGATGTTGGATGGATGGATGGAGTGATGGATGGAGTGTTGCATAGATGGATGGATGGATGGATGGATGATGGATGGATGGAAGGAGTGATGGATGGATGGACAGATGTTGGATGGATGCTTTTTTTTAATCCTGAGGGGAATTCTGCCACACTGAAGTGTTTTTTAAGATACTTTTCCCCTCCTCCTCCAGTCTTGTCTGTTTACTGTAACGGCTCCAGAGGAGGGAGAGCCATTGTCAAAGTTAGAGCTTTTTTCCATCTCCTCTTAATCAGAGTGTGGAGGAACCAGGGCTGAAGCCCGGTGGGGCGCTGACAGCTCTGACCTGGAAGAAAGAGCCTCCTGTGGAGTGTTTGTGTTAGTGTGTGCAAATGGCTGGTGCTGGGTCATTAAGCATATTTCTTTTTCAGCTCCAGTGTGGTACAGTCAGAGTGGATTCAAGTCTTCATCTACCGTAACATAGAGATCTTTTATGAGTTTAGAAAGAAGACGGTGCAGACGTTTGACATTTCAGGCGTTTCATCTGAGGCGTTTAATCACACTGGAGAAATGGGTCCAAGGTTTAAGTATTTACATCTTGATGTTGCCATTTCAAATGTGAAATATGTAGATTTTTTGCACTATGTTGTGCAGTTTTTAGTTACTAGTTATATCTAACCAGTAAATAAACTGATCTGATACCAGCATGAACTTTCTGGGCTGCACAGTCTGTCCAATGATGGTTTTCTCTGAAAAGAGTCTTCTATTTAAAAAAGAAGGCAGCAGCACAGCAGCAGAGGTGTGCAGCATTTGCAGCATGTGTCTACATTACCATTCCTTATTTTGACTGAAAATCCCCTGGAGGGAGCATGCACACATACCTGACATGGATTTATTTTGTAAATATGAGACCGCTTTGTGGTGGGGAGGGATGTGTACTGATCAGTTTAAATCGAGCACCAAGGAACTCTGCATGATCAGACAAGTTCATCTTGTTGAATAGGTTTTTGTATCTGTTGCATATATATTGAACTAAAAAACTCACTAAAAATCTGCATTTTGAGTAAATTTGAGCTCATAAACTCACCAGGAGGCCGCCATGTTTTGGTCCGCGCTGGCTTCTGTGGAGAAACTCCCTTCGTATGTCCATGATGCTTTTATTTTGAAAAGCTCCCATCGTGCTCCCACTATACACTGAATCATTCACTTGTAGGGAGTTGTATTGAGGTAAAACTTAGGAGGAATGACAGAGCTTTGACAGCAGGGAGACAAAACCAACATGCAGAAAACTTGTACGGCATAGGAACGGTGAGGAGCGCTCATAGGGAGCGCTGCGGAACTGTGGCATTACACTACCAGCGCGGACCAAAACATGGCGGCCTCCTGGTGAGTTTATGAGATCAAATTTACTCAAAATGCAGATATCTAGTGAGTTGTTTAGTTCAATATACATATGAGAGATACAAATGTCTGTCCAACAAGATGAACTCATCTGATCATGCAGAGTTCCTTTTAAAGGTGGCAGTGGTGGGTGGTCACTGTTGGGCTATCTGGTGACTACAGCTGGAACTATGTGACCTACCACCAGATCAGCCAAGAACTTGGGTTTTAGTAGCTGGTTTTAGCCTGTAGAGGGAGGAGACTATGATTACTACTAGTACTAATATCTAGATATTTTTTCACTTTTTTTGTTAGATATTTTTTAACCTAAACAGTCTCTTTTTGATAAAATAGTTGCTTTCCTAGGTGATTAAAAGAAAACAAATATTTCAGTGATATTAGACATGAACGTTTAGTGTGATTGCGCATTTGTCTGTCCTTCCTGGGTTGAGTCGCAGTGGAAGGCTGATTAATCAGTCACCAGCCCAGCTATCTCTCTCCCCACTGGCATTTTCCAGTTCCCCTTGGAGGATTCCAAGGCATTCCTTGTCCAGATGGGATATATACTCCCTCCTGTGAGTTTGGAGTCTACCTGGGTCTCCTCCCAGTTAGACATGCACCTAAGACCTCCACAGGAAGGTGGCCAGGAGGCTTAGTGGTCAGATATCTGAGCCACCTTAACTGGCTTCTTTTAATGCCAAGGGGCAGAGGCTTCGCTCCAAGATGCCCTTAGATGTCTGAGCCCCTCACCCTGTCTCTGAGGCAGAGCCCCTCACCCTGTCTCTGAGGCAGAGCCCCCCACCCTGTCTCTGAGGCAGAGCCCCCCACCCTGTCTCTGAGGCAGAGCCCCTCACCCTGTCTCTGAGGCAGAGCCCCCAGCAGCCCTCATGAGGGATCACATTTCCACAATCTGTGATCTTTTCCTTTTGGTCACTACCCAAAGGTGATGACCATAAGGGAGGGAGCGAGCCAAGTAAAGGACAAAATAACAGATCCATGATCATTACATTTAAATAAATACTTTTAATGCATTTTTAATATATTGATTAGAAACTGACATTTTATTTCCACCTCCATTAAAAAAAATCTTAACACAAGTATTTTCTAAAGAAATTTGAGGCTTTTTTTTTTTAACCTTTGAATCAAACGTATAATTTGACTGAACATTACAGATGTTTGTGTTACAGTGGTATAACAGATTATGACGACATGCTAATGTTCAAAAGGCTATTGTTGAAAATCCAAAATGGATTTTAAAGACGACTGTTTTAAATTTATAAAAACACGTCACAGCCATCTTGTAAACAAACAGAAATCTGTCCTGGTCTTGCTCTTCTCCATGATTACGGCTCCATGATCGCTTGTGGAAATGAGAATCCTGGAGATTTGGAGGCAATCACTGCAGCAGACACATAACAAGGTGCAATCGCTCCCAGAGAGAGGCAGAGTAAAGGATGGGGAACGGTTTAGACAGAGGAATTGGTGCATAGAGGGTGACAGAGTTAACGGGGCCGGGAGTTGGAGAGGTAATGGGAGGGAGGGGGAAAGTGACAGGAAGAGGGGAGCTGCTGAAACGAGGGGAGGGGAGGGGACGGGGGCTGGAGGGAGGGAGGGGGGTGTAGCAGGTAGAGCCGCTAGATGAGATAAAGAAGAAATCATTCAGTCAATCAGGCCGGGCCGCAGTGCAATCATCAGATCTCATCTGTTTTCAAGAGCAATTCTGCCTTTTATTGAGCTGTTGTGGCTCAAACAGGGAGGCTGCAAAGGGAACATTAACCCTTTCAGTGCTACATGCACCTGCAGCAGACAGCAGTGGCCAACAGAATGAAATACAATTCTTTTTTTTTTTCACTACGAATGGCTGAAGTTATTTTTCTTTTCACATGCATTTAGGACGGCTCCAATTATGTCAGACATCAACATAGTTTTGATTGACAGTCAGATCAGGATTATTGAATATTTAACCTTTACACTTTAAAAATGTAATAACGCATATACACAAGCAAAAAATCTACTCATACATTTATAGAAACAGGGTCATCCAAAGTAATAGTTCTAATCCAGTTTCTTGTTTTCATGGCTTGTTGCTTTTCTATTTTTTATTATAATAATAGAGTCTATTAACTAGATATGACACTGTAAAATGTAAATAAAAACAGAAGTCAAGAATTGTCCAATCACATAAACCCGTATCTGATTCACAATAGAACAGAAACGACATATCAGATGATAAACTGAGACGTTTTACCAATCAATGAAAATCTTTGTCTTAAAATTATGGAATAATTTTGGAAAAATGTTTCTCAAGTCTTTGAATCTCCCTCCATCTACAGTCCATAATATCATCAAAGATTCAGAGAATCTGGAGAAATCTCTGTGAGCAAGGGACAAGGCTGAAGGGGCCCTCAGGGGCCACTGCATTAAAAAGAGGCATGATTCTGTACTGAAATCACTGCATGGGCTCAGGAACAGTCCAGAAATCATGGTCTGTCAACACAGTTGGCCATGCCATCCACCAATGACAGTTAAAGCTGGATCAGGGAGAGAAGAAGCCATATGTGAACAGGATCCAGAAACACTGCCGTCTTCTCTGGACCAAAGCTCATTAAACATGGACTGAGGAAACATGGAGAACTGTTCTGTGGTCAGAGGAAACCACAGACGCCGTGTCCTGTGGACTAAAGAGGAGAGGGAGCATCCAGCTTGTTCTCCTGGCTCAGGTCTAAAGCCTGCATCTCTGATGGTATGGGGTTGCATTAGTGCCTATGACGTGGGCAGCTCTAACATCTGGAAAGGAACTATCAGTGCCAATGCTGAAAAGTAGATGGTAAACATGATCCTGTCCCAACTTTTTTTTGAGATGTTTTGTTGCCATCAAATTCAACATGAGCTAATATTTTTCATGAAGGTGAACTGTCTCAGTTTAACATCTGATCTGTTGTTTCTTTTCTATTGTGAATCAAATATGGGTTTATGAGATTTGACACTCATTGACTTCTGTTTTTATGTACATTTAACACAGTGTCCCAACTTTTTTGGAACTGAGGTTGTATGTTATGATCCTTTTTGTGTGACCCCTTAGACTATGAGCCATGCCTGCACAGGTTTGAGTCAGTCTTAATTTTGGCATTTTTAGTCTTTAAATGAAATGCATGTTAGTTTTAGTCTCATTTTAGTCATTTTTATCCTTATTAGTTTTAGTCTAGTTTTAGTCCATAAAATTCCTCACATTTTAGTCTTTACTTTTATTCCAAGCATTTATGTTCTTGTCTAAATCTGGTACCAAATCATGGTAGTGTGTTCTCTCCATTCTGCTAAACCTGGGGTCCCTGCTTTCTACAGTTGAGGGACAGAATAGATACAGATGCATTGTTTTTTGATAGATTTGCCCACAGTGGAGAAATATTAGAGATTTTGAATGTCTGACAAAAACTACATTACATTTTAGTCTAGTTTTAATCATCTTGACAAAAACTAAACTTAGTTTTTGTCAGTTTTGGTCATCACAGATCTGTTTTTTTAGACTTAGTCTGGTTTTTGTCATGGAAAAAAGGCTGGTCTCAGTTTTAGGCAGAGTTTTAGTTGATGAAATTAACACTGTGTTTGAGCTCTAGTTTACCACCCTGGCCACACTTGCAGAAGGACAGGCCAATCTGTGGATGGTAGAGAGGGAAGAACATGTCTGTCACCCATGGTAAAAGTCAGAGAACTCCCTGTGGGTATATGATCACCCCTCCTTTATCGATGAGTAAAGCTCACCATGACAGCACTGCGCACTGCTGTGTTGTTGAATAAACCTTACCCATTTGAAGTTGTCCTGATGTTTGTGGTCTTCCATGTTTTTATAATCGTTTCAGATTTTAAAATGGTCTAGTGTGTGGCTGGCCTTTGTCTGAATCAAAATCACAGTGTTTGGGTCCACACCATCTGCAGTCTGTAGCAGTGTGCTTTTGCCCGGTGATTCCTGCATTGTTTTTGTGTGCCTCCCTCCCTCTCATATCTAATTAAAGCTGGAAACAGGTGCTTAGAAAGACAAATCTTCGCTTAGCTTAATTAAATGATGCATACTGAATCTGTTTAGTGGGTAACATTTATTTTTCTCTAAAATGTGGTTGGAGTCTGGGACATTTTTAAGTATCGTGTTTGTTTCTTATGAATTGCAGATGAAAAGAAATCACCACTTCTATCATCTTTTCATCGTCAGGCTTGTTAAACTTAACCTGATGTGCATTTCACTTCCTGTTGATTATTTGCATCATATTTGTATAATTAAACATCACTTCCAATAGACTAAAGTTTGTAAAGCCTTTTCTGATAAAAAACATTTAAAAATATTCCCAAACATGGCATCACAGTTTAGTATTATGAGCACTAAAAATATGTCTAGAATTCAAGTATTTATCAATGTTTTAGAAAAGTACTCTATGTTTCTACACTCAGACCTGTTTCGGATGAACATTTTTGTGCAGATGTGTTTTTAGTAAAATGTCTTCAGATTGTGTTTTAAATATAATTTCCATGTATTTATCTGTGACAACATTTTAATGCTTTATATCACTTTTACTTTTTAATACTCACATGAACTTGTAGCTTGCAGGTGTGAAGGTGCAGAAATCAAACCGTTGAAGTTATTGGTGCTCTTCTTTCTTCCAGATGTGAGCAGAAAAGTCAGCGGTGAAGTGACGAAGCCCGCTTACGGCTGTCAGGTGACCATCCAATCAGAGCAGGAGAAACAGATGATGAAGATGTACCGCAGGGAGGAGAAGAGGGAGAGGAAGAGAGGAAAAGGAGCGGATGACAGTGACGCTTTAGATGCCGCCATGAGCTTTGACCCCAGAGAGATGAGAGCCCTGCGGTATAAAACTTTCCCTCACTGTCTCTTTGTCTGTCCTCTCTGCGTGCTGGTATTGAAACCGACAAGCTTCTGCACTGGAGCTTCATAAAAAAATTAAAATGAAAGAAAGAGACGCTGCAGCTCGTCACACTTTTTCTGAAAGTTTAATTTCAGCAGCTGGAAAAAAAAAAGAGCAGCGATCTGTTTAATTAAAAAGTTAGAACGGTTAAATCCAGCCCAGTGTGAAGGAACAGATTAGCAGGGAGGTAAGCCACTTTAGGACGAAACACAAAGCTTCACATCTCAGTCTACATTTCATCATCAGCTGCAGAACATCCACTCTGCTGCAGAACACAGGGAAATCCAGGGCTCTGTTTGGCTGTGGATGTGACGCTGTGATCATGTTTTACTGGAACACTGGGACTCACTGACCAGCTGTTATTCCAGAAGTTTCTTCTGTATAATCCATATGAACCATTTTTAATGTGATCCTAACATTCACCAAAGTTCAAAGGAGGATTTTTTCTTTAGCTGACCACAAACCAGAGGAGTTTTAAAACTTAAACAGACAGGACAGTTTCGCCTGAATTTTAACGTAGCCCTCTGTGTGATGATTCAACCACACCAGCTTGTAGTTCTAACAGCTCAGTGGAGATTCCACAGACCTGAGATTTCACAGAAACTCACAGGATCAAACATGACTGTAGAGGAAAAGCAAACATTGAGGAGAACTGATGTCCTTAGCGCTCTGTCCTGTCATGCATTAAAGTTTTAGAGTCAATCAAAAGACAAGGAAAAGAATAGGTAGTAGGGATGTTCTGATACCATTTTTTCCTTCCCAATATGAACTGAATGGTTTGACCTCAGAGAACACAGTACCATGTGTCAGAGCTGTGTCTGCGCCGTGCCAAGCCATGGCACGCATGCATCTGTGCCCCGGTATATATGTGTGTCTTTTGTCTTTTGCAAAACTGTCCCGACATCATTAACAGGAGTTCTGTTATCACTTTTAAAGCATCTTCATACACAGGTAGTTGTGCTGCAGGTGGAAAAATACACTAATTCCTGAGGAATTTATTATTAATGTGCACTCATGACACGGCACCTTGTTCATGATGGTAAGCAAAATAACACTGTGGCTATTTTTAGGACCTCAGGATACAGTATTACTGTATTACCAGCATTCCTGGTGAAATTCATAAACACAGACTAAAGCGGTCAAAAGTGTGGCGTCATTACTCCAACAATGTCACACACAGGGCAATGTGAAACGTCTGTCAAACTGTGATTTTAAGTGAAAGGCATGTATCTGTTTGTACAAGAGCTGTTAATTTTGTGCAAGATTTCAGTTCATCTCCATACGTCCAGAGATCTAGAATCCAGAGACTATTTGATAATTATTCTGAGGTTTTATCTTTTAAAGGAGTTATATTTTTCCCTTTTAAGACAAGTTTATATTGTTCTCAGAGGTCCCCAGAACATGCCTGTGACGTTTGTTGTTGATAAAACACTCCAGTATTGTATTTTTGTATGTCTAAAAAAAACCCTCTATTTCAGCCCTGCTCAGACACACTGTTTGTGTGTCTGTGGCTTTAAATGTTAATGAGCTGTCTGACTCCACCCCTGCCCACACCCCTCTCAGGAAATGGATGTGGCACTCCAGATGTTACAGAGTTACAGATGCTTTTATCCAAAGTTAAGGACCTGAATGGGATTTGAACCATCAATCTCCCAGACTAAAGTCAGCAGGGTAACCCATTGAGCTATCCAGCATCTCAGCTGGCAGCTCAGAGGAAGATCAGGAGAGGAGGGCAGAACTTTCTTCCAAGCAGGGAGGGCCAACCAAACCTGGGGGCGGGGCTAACTCCCAACATGACATCATGGGGGGGAAATCTGACAATGACTTGTTTCAGCACATATTCTCTAAAAGGAGGAGAAAGGGGGTGTGTGTTGTGGTCAGGCCAGGGACACATATTTTTGTTAAAAAAAAGCCCGAAAAGGTGATTTTTGCACAATATGTCCTCTTTAAAGAAAATTAGCTATAGTACTGTTTTCTAATTCAAGTTTAGAGACTGAAGATCCAGAGAGAAGTTTGTTTATACCAGTGTTACTCAACCCTGCCCGACCACAGAGCCAAATTATTGGAAATCACCTTTGCAAGAGCCACAAGCTAAGTGGTGAAAAGTGGCAAAAAAGGGTTAAGGTGGCAATAAAAAATAAGTAAAAAGGGGGCAAAAATTGGCAAAAAGGGGCTAAATAGAAATAGAAATAGGTGAGGAGTGTCAAAAAAAGAGTTACAGGTGGCAAAAATGGTCAAAAAGCAGGAAAGACAGCAAAATATTTGTCACAAGTGTCATTTATGGACAAAAGGCTGAAAAGTTGCAGAAAATGGCAAAAAGCTAAAAAATTGCAAATAGCAAAAAGGTTGGTAAAAGCAGCAAAGACAGGATAAAAGTGGTAAAAATGGGCAAAAAGTGGCAGAAATTGATTAAAGGTGGCAAAAAAAAAGAAAAAGGGGCAAAAACCACAAGTAGGGGCAATGGAAATATACAGACAGAAAATAGGTTGACAATTAAGTCTGACAATTAAAGCCTACTGTATAAGTGTGGGAATCAACCTGACTTGTGACTTGCAAAAGATAATTTCTGAGGTCAAAGTTTCCCTTTTTAAAGGTTTTCTAGGGGAAAATATTTCAAATGAAGACAAAAGAGCCACAAATTATCACAAAACCACCACATGTGGATAAAGAGCCACGTGTTGAGTAACACTGGTTTAAACTGAGACATTTCCAACAAAAAAGAAAATTGTTGTATATTTTAGCACGTTTTCCTCCCAAACACTTGATGTGTAGGTTTGATAAATGAAGTGTTTAATAATTGTGATCTCAGTATCAGACTGCTTGTGAGAATGGTTTTGCCCTAATGGAGAAGCTCTAAACAGGGCCTAGTTCCTGTTGAAAGAGTCCCTGTACGTCCTCATCTTCAGCCTGTCACTCTAGAGTTCATTCTGGTTTCTCTAACCTTCTGTGGTCTCATACAGGGAGCAGGCCCTGCTGAACGCCCGGCGTGAACCTGTACTCAGCAGAGAGAGAGTGTACGAGCGTATCCGATATCCAAACGTCTACGACAGCTACGCAGAGGCAACAAAGACACCTGCGTTTGTCGGGGGAGCCAGGGTGAGATTTCTATTCCCTATTTTTGTCTCCAAACCTCTTCTATTTTTTTTCCCCAATATATATTTATGTTGTACTTATGGTAGGCCGTTAAGATTTCACAACAGTCCTCTCAAAATCACATCAGGAGGCTTCAGAGTGTCAGCCATGACACATGATTGAGTACAGCTCCGTATGTATTTGTGTGCATTTCTACAGTCACATGAAGAAGGTTTGTGTCGGCCTGGTCTCTGTATTTTCAAGGCTGCATGGAGAACATGCTAATGCTTGTTGTTTTTTAAACAGGTGAATTCTTAGACTCTCCTTTCTCTGACTGTGGGTTTCTGTTTGAGTTTTCCAGTGTTTTGTTGTGCAGGAGTCTTTGAGGTCATCCTTGAGGTCTGTGTTTTGTTCTTTTTCCTGTCTGTGTGACATTCAGATGCTGCTTCCCGAGGGAATCCGCAGAGACAACAATAAGATGTATGAAGAGGTGGAGATCCCGCCCAATGAACCCATGCCCATCGGCTTTGAAGAGAAACCCGTCTACATCTCTGAGCTGGATGAGGTAGGAGCCGCTCTGGGCTGCTGTATGCGTCTGTGTGTGTGGATAGTTGGGGCTGGGTCAGCGTGTGGATCTGAGGACTGACGGTGACATTTCTACAGTCAGGACGGTTGACTGAGACTCTGAATGTGCTGTGGACAAACTATTCCTTTACCTGACACGCCAGATAGACCAGATGGATGAACACTCGGCCACATGACCTGTGGCCAAGCAGGAAGTAGTTTATTTAGACTCACCCAAAGTTAGTAAATGCCAGCATATCCAGTCTGGTGATCACGCCCAGTAGACTTCAGCAGACTGTTTCTGTTTGATTCAGAGGGTTGGGTTTGCTGCTTCAAACATTTCTGTACTGATGAACGCAGAAATCCCTACTGTTGGCAGGATGGCAGAATTAAGACCCACTCTGTTTTCTGTTATCACCCCCTGGATGGGCGGATGTTCAGCTGTATCTCATTCACAGATGATGGACAGATACTTTAGTTATGGACAGCAGAATCTTCTAGCAATATTGCTGTCATTCTGTGGGCCTCCAATCATTCCAGTATTCTTGATTTTCATGATGTGATTTAAAGTTTGCATGAATGCATGTAAATGCAGTGTAACTCCACAGACAGTCATGCTGCATTTGAACATCTCTAGTCCAGGGGTTCTCAACGTTAGGGTTGGGACCCCCTTGAGGATGGCGAGACACTGAGAGGGGGTCGCCAGATGCCTTCAAAAAGAGAGAATATTTTTTCAAATAATACCAAACTGTATTTTTTAGCCATTTAATGAAAATATAAGCATGAAATTAGTTAAATATAGAATAAAAACGTTTTATCAATAGCTTTAGTGCTAGCATCCTACTGTTTCCTCATTTGGGAGCTGAAAAGCTTGTCAAACTCTTATGGGGGTTTTGTATTGAAAATATTAGTGGTGTAAAGATAATCCGATGTTGACGTCAGCGTTCTGAGTGCATCGGTCCGCGGAGCCCTGGATTAGTAAAAATGCTGCACGAACCAGTCTTTGGACCAGTTTTAATGCAACATCTTGCTATTGGAGGACAGCCCCTCCCACAATGCATTGCATGTATACATTGCCCTCAACAAATATGGCGCTACCCACAGAAGAAAGCCAAAGTAAATAATCGAAAATGGATTAAAAATGAACAAAAAGACACTTAATATCAGATCCAACGCTGTGGATTTAATCTTTAAAGACCCAGAAAAGTCACAGAAGTTCCTGGCTTGCTAGAACAGCATACTTACGAGCTACGAAGAAATCGAGGATGGCAAACTAGTCAGCTTTCAGAGGAAAAAAGAGTAAGGGTCTATGACTTATGGTTCAAAAGTTATTAACGTTTTTCTAAACTGTGTTACTTCTTGTTGTATACAACAACCCTGTCCTCAGAGACCCGGGGAAGTCAGCCAAGTTCCAGACTCACTAGAAAATGTTCTGTAAGAGCTACAAATACATAAAGAATATATGTAGAAAGGCACAACAGAGCTTTAACAGGAAAAACAAGTCAGGATCTTGGACTTAAGGTTCAAAAGTTACCAAGCAATTTACAAAGGGGTGTGCCTGCAGCACGGATCCGTGCCGCGTGAGCTCTAAGGGATGAGTCTTTTACATTGTGTGACTGCAGCAGCTGCAGGCATTGCAGACATTGTATGTCTTAGCACTTACACTGGTATACAAGTGGCCCTGGGATGTAAACCTCAGCCAACCTTTTAAAAGAAGAAAACACGGGGCGTGCCAGTAGTCAAGTGGCTAAGGCGCGCACCATGTACACGGGCAACCCGGGTTCGAGTCTGGCCTGAGGCCCTTTGCCGCATGTCTCTCCCCCACTCTTGTCCCTGTTTCCAAGTCTATCCACTGTCCTTCTCTATCTAGAAAGGCACGAAAGACCCCAAAACAAATCTTTAAAAAAAAGAAGAAGAAAACACCTATCACTTGTGCGGGTTATACTCCTGATTCTACGGTTATACTCCAGCACTGCTGTCAGAGAGACTCTGAAGCAAGGTTGTTTTAAAGCATGAGAACAAAAACACACTGTGTAGTAGAGCCTTTATAGTAAATAAACTGTGACTTTTACATTATGGCTAATTGTGACTTGGTTTGAATGACCCGATCCTTTTTGAATCTGCAGTTCTTTAAGAGAGATTGGATGAGTTGATTCCAGGCTTTAGATTTGATGCCATCCAAAGGAACTCCAGCCTCAGCTCAGCTCTGCACCTCAACGTCTCATTTTGAAGTAAATCCGTGTGAACACTAACGGCGGCATGCTCGTCTGTTCAGCTGCCAGGAGAGTGCGAGACGCCCCGGTGTGTATTTGGTCCCTGTTATCCTCCATCTCAGTGAGCAGGAGAGGACTGCTGCGGCTGTAATGGCCAGTGAGTGATGTTCCTTCTTAATGGAAGCGCTGTAGCTCTCAGCCGGCTGTCAGCAGACACAATGACCCGTCAGTCTGACTGACACCTTGACTGACAAACCCACACTGGTACTCTAGTGCACATACCCAACAGCCTCTAGTGGTCTTCGCCAGGCCTACGAAGGATCGTGTTAGAGGGCAGCAGGCTGTAAACGAAGTTCAGTCTGCTCCATCCTTGAGGAAGATGTCTGGCAGGAGGTTGGAGAATCCTCCAGATGCGTCATTGTCTTTAAAAGGCTCGGCTTCAGTCCTGTCTGATGGTGTGGGCTCTGTAATCCATCATTACTGCCTCACTAGTGAAGATGCAACAGTGCAGAAGGTCACCTCCTCTTCTCTCAATCCCGCCTTTCATTGATGAAGAACCAAAACTAGGATGCTGGCCGGTGTTTGTCACACTTCAGGAGGCCGGTGTACGTGCTCCCCTCTCTTAACCTTCCTGTCACTCATGTTAATGGACGTCATAATAAACAGGAACCAGCGTCTTTGTGTGATAATGTGTGTTTTTGTGAGACTGTGTTTGTGTAATTGTGTGTAGTTTGTGGGCGGAAATCTGTGCATGTGTGTCTTGCCGTGACAAATTGATGAGCGGATGGTTTAATCACATTTTCACCGTTGCTCTTGTTGTTTTCAGTTTGTGGTGCAGGCTCAGGTGTGTGTTTGCGGTGTGAGTACTGGTCTCTTCAATGCCTGTCAATTTCAATCCTCATCAGGGCGTTCTTTAAGGACTTGACCATTAATCTTTCCATTAGGCACAGGCCTAAATCCCAGAAAACAGCGGTCAAAAAGCACTTCTTTCAGATAAATGAATAACCGTGTTAATGCCCATAGACTCCTTCCTTTTTGTTTAGGTTGCTTGTTTTTTGGCAGGTACAAGCCACTATTCAGGATTAATTTTGGGGCTCTTTTTGATAGAGAGGGCAGTAAATAGAGTGGGAAACAAGGATCAGAGAGTGGGGACTGACATCTGGGAGAGGAGCCACACTTAATCATCTGCAGCCTCCACAAGCCACCATTAAAGACAAAAAGATGAGGATTAGCATTTCTCTCCCTCAAACACTAGCTTTCAGCACCAGCCAAGTCAGCTATTAATCTTGCGCTTGATCTGTGCCCTGAAGATGGAGATCCTCGTCTGTTAAGAGAAGCAACAATAATTGGGATTTACCTGTCAACATGCAAACTTTCCCATCTCCTTTTGTGTGGAAAATTCAGCAGAAAGAGTGCAAGGAAAGCACAACAAAATTAACATGGTCACATTTTTCTGTAGAAGTGGTTTCATTATCTGTGATGATCTCAGGGTCTGGACCTTGGGGAAGGTGCCAGGGTTCTTGGGGGGGGGGGCATGAGGCTTCTTCTGTTCTGAAGTCATCAAAATGAGACCCACTCATATTCAGTTTAATCATGATAAAACACTTCTGAAATATTTTAGACAGCAATGGTGAGAAAAGCATGCATGGGCCTTTTTCTTTGGGCTTTATCAATCAAACACTTAGAATCAGTGCACATTTTTGACAGCAGTCTGCCATGTAATCCTTATTTATATTTATGGGTCAAACCTGAGACTACAGGTCTCCTGAGCTTTATACAGGTCTACATACACTATATTGCCAAAAGTATTCACTCACCTGCCTTGACTGGTATATGAACTTAAGTGACATCCCATTCTTAATCCATTGGGTTTAATATGACATCAGCCCACCCTTTGCAGCTATACAGCTTTACAGCTTCAGCTCTTCTGGGAAGGCTTTCCACAAGGTTTAGGACTGTGTTTATGGGAATTTTTGACCATTCTTTCAGAAGTGCATTTGTGAGGTCACACACTGATGACGAGAAGGCCTGGCTCTCAGTCTCCACTCTGATTCATCCCAAAGGTGTTCTATGGGGTTGAGGTCAGGACTCTGTGCAGGCCAGTCAGGTTGATCCACACCAAACTCTCTCATCCATGTCTTTCTGGTCCTTGCTTTGTGCACTGGTGCACAGTCATGTTGGAACAGGAAGGGGCCATCCCCAAACTGTTCCCACAAAGTTGGGAGCATGGAATTGTCCAAAACCTCTTGGTATGCTGAAGCATTCAGAGTTCCTTTGACTGGAACTAAGGGGCCAAGCCCAGCTCCTGAAAAACAAGCCCACACCATAATCCCCCTCCACCAAACTTTACACTTGGCACAATGCAGTCAGACAAGTACTGTTCTCCTGGCAAACACCAAACCCAGACTTGTCCATCAGATTGCCAGATGGAGAAGCTCGATTGGTCACTCCAGAGAAGGCGTCTCCACTGCTCTAGAGTCCAGTGGTGGCGTGCTTTACACCACCGCATCCAACACTTTGCATTGCACTTGGTGATGTATGGCTTGGATGCAGCTGCTTGGCCATGGAAACCCATTCATGAAGCTCTCTATCACTGTTCTTGAGCTAATCTGAAGGCCACATGAAGTTTGGAGGTCTGTAGCCATTGACTCTGCAGAAAGTTGGCCACCTCTGCGCACTATGACCTCAGCATCCACTGACCCCGCTCCATCATTTTACGTGGCCTACCACTTGGTGGCTGAGTTGCTGTCATTCCCAATGGCTTCCACTTTGTTCTAATACCACTGACAGTTGAGTGTAGAATATTTAGGAGCCAGGAAAGTTCACCACTGGACTTGTTGCACAGGTGGCATCCTATCACAGTACCACGCTGGAATTCACTGAGCTCCTGAGAGCGAGCCATTCTTTCACAAATGTTTGTAGAAACAGTCTGCATGCCTAGGTGTTTGATTTTATACACCTGTGGACATGGAAGTGACTGGAACACCTGATTTACATTATTTGATGGGTGAGTGAATACTTTTGGCAAATAGTGTATGTACTAGAGATGCACCATTTTGGATATTTGCTGATATCTGATATGCCAATATTTACAGACTCATTTCAGCCAATACAGATATCTAAATATGTGATTCAGACCTTAAACTTTATTCATTAAAAGAAAAAAAGAAAAACAATGTGTGAGCAGACCAGAGGGGAGGACGTGGGGGAGGCAGTCATGCCCGAGCATGGTGTAAAACAGTCAAGCCTAAAAAAGTGTGCAAGATAAACTTCAAATTATACTTCTTTTCATCTAAAAAGCTGTCTGCAGCCTATATACCAGTGTAACCATTATACCTGTTTACCACACGGGTTGCTCCTGACACAGGTGTTACTGTACTGTAGCTTCTCAACATTGGTCTGCTGTTTCATCACTCTATCCAGTCATATATCTGTTGTGTGGTAACCAGCGTTGGCAGTCTCAGCGTCGACGCCTCTCAGACATTCCCTCTGTTTTCAGTGACTCTGTGGTAACAGACGAGTTTGTGGTCTGATGAACAAAGTGAAGGTCCTTTTCTCTCTGAGCTTTTGTTCTGGTGTTAGGTGAGAATTAGAATTCCAGTTCACATGAGTTTGGTTTGGTTTCCTTTAATCTTCAGAGTTTCTTATGCTTTGATTTGTCCGGCACGGCCTTAAAAAGCTCAGTTATTTTCTTTTTTTGTTCTCCCTCTTGTGTGAAGTCAAGGGTGTTAAAGGCTTCTGTCTGATCTAGACTTTGGTACAAAAACCTGAGCTGGAGCCGGAGTGCTGTTAGCTGGAACATGGTCAAAAGTTTCCCTCCATCTCCTCTTTGGATGTAAACGGAGGCCTTCAGCAGACACAGACACTGTTAGACCAGGAGACAGGCTTTGGTGTCTGCTTCTCAACAACAATAGTTTAAAAATTTGGTCTGTTTGTTTGAATGGGGTCCTTAATGAGCATGCACATGCACCTCTGAATCGACATATTTCTGTAGCAGAAATGTCAGGTTTTCTTTATCCTTTTCTTCATCAGTCATTGTGCTGTCATTCCTACCTGTCACAGATTCACCTGAGGGTAGCTGACAGCTGTCTGAGACTTCTACTGATTGGCTGAGGGGTGTGGATAAATGTCTCTTTAAGATCTTTGTTTGTAGTTTTACATCCTGATATCCAGTTAAAAATCTGCTTTACTGTCACAGCCCTCAGCTCTCAGTAATTTAAATTGTTTTCTTAAGGGTCTTGTCACCCTTTTTTCTTAATGCATGGACGGTTTCCTTTCTGATTCATAAAGAGCAGAGTAATATAGAGAGATAGATTCATAACTAGTGTAAGCTCCTGACCACAAGAGGTGGTCTAAAACACAATATTGAGCAATGTGTTGATTTTAGATATCCATAATTGCAAGCCAACACTTCTAAATTGCACAGATAGGTTGGCAACATTTGGAACAGTTGGTCAGTCTGCCACTAAACTTTACAGAAGTTTCCAACATGGGTGCAGTTTAGACTTTTTCTTTTCTTTAAAATCTGACTGAAATCATGAAGTTTCCCTACTGTTTGATACCACTTATTATTAAATAAAGGATTTTATCTCTTTAAAACACATGGTTTTTAAAACACATGTTATTTAGAGGTGCAAAATAGAGAAAGTTTGCACTTGAAAGTGTAGAACACATACAAAATATCTACTCCTGATATATTAGTTGTTTAGATTGCCTAGAATATTTCCAACAGTTTTCAAAGTCAGAGAAATTCTAGATTTTTATAACTGGATGTGTGTTTTGATGGTAGTTTTCATAATGGAGCTGCAGAGACTGTTGCACAGCATCACTGTATGTTTGGTGGAAGGCTGCTGTATAACAGAGATAACTGCTGATGGAAGCTGCTGCTGGTCTCTGTTTTATTTTCACCCTGGTTGCAGAATGTACAGTAGTGCTGCAGGATTTAGTAATAATGTGTGATTGCAATTATACTTGAAAATACTGCAATTTGCAGTTACAATTACAATTTAATCCATTAATGTTATCATGAATCTGCTTGTTTTTTTTTAATCAAGGAAAAAGCAGAGAATAATGACTGTGTTCATCTAGAAACAAACAGATATGAAGGAGCATTACAGAAAGATGAAGTTTTTACAACACGGCTTTCTACTTTTGTAAACCTTTAAATTCAGAAATAATTGCAGCATTTAATGCTATTGTGTTTTTCCATAGCCTGACATTGAAACTGCAATTGGATTAAAGGTCTGTGCTCACTGAATCTTTTATTTTCTGATGCGTTTTTTCCCTGTCCATTTTATAAAACAACATCACACAAATAAGACTTGTCCTTGGAGTCCAGTGCAGTTTATTTGCATTCACTACTGAAATTCTTTAAACTGTGGCAAACTGAAAACAGACTGAATTCTGTGGCTCTATTAGTCCTTGAAAACCACACTGGGTCCTGACACAGAAACTCATATGGTGCACGCTTGTGCATCATGGCGGCGAGCTGGAGCGATGGAGAGCAACATTTAACTTCAGCCTTTGTTATGTGGCTATGAGGAGAATGTTCGGCCTTTATCTACACTATATTGCCAAAAGTATTTACTCACCCATCCAAATAATGTAAATCAGGCATTCCAATCACGTCCATGTCCACAGGTGTATAAAATCAAGCACCTAGGCATGCAGACTGTTTCTACAAACATCTGTGAAAGAGTGGGTCGCTCTCAGGAGCTCAGTGAATTCCAGCATGGTGCTGTGATAGGATGCCACCTGTGCAACCAAGAGCAAGCATATCAAGAGATTTTGGACAATTCCATGCTCCCAACTTTGTGGGAACAGTTTGGGGATGGCCCCTTCCTGTTCCAACATGACTGTGCACCAGTGCACAAAGCAAGGACCAGAAAGACATGGATGAGAGAGTTTGGTGTGGATCAACTTGACTGGCCTGCACAGAGTCCTGACCTCAGCCTGACAGAACACCTTTGGGATGAATCAGAGCGGAGACTGAGAGCCAGGCCTTCTCGTCTAACATCAGTGTGTGACCTCACAAATGCGTTTCTGGAAGAATAGTCAAAAATTCCCACAAACACAGTCCTAAACCTTGTGGAAAGCCTTCCCAGTAGAGTTGAAGCTGTTATAGCTGCACAGGGTGGACCGACGTCATATTAAACCCTATGGATTAAGAATGGGATGTCACTGAAGTTCATATGCCAGTCATGAGATGGTTTTTCTGTTTTATGGACTTTTTGCATTAGAAGGACAGATTCAGTCCAGAAATTCTGAAAACCTCACTATATGGAATGTTCTGTTTGTAGGATGGTTGTCTGCAGTTTCTCATGAATAAAAACATTAAATTGCCCAATATTGAGTCTAGGAATTCTAGTTCTGTTTGAAGAGAAATCAACATAATTGATGTTGATTGGAATTAAAGCAAAGGTTATAGTTCTGTTATAGTGACAGCTATTTTATTTCTTCAACAACATCCATAAACAGATAGTATTCTGCCATTCAGCTGTAAAATGTGATTTTTGATCCTTCACACCCAGCTCTGATTTGCTCAGTACATATTAGGGCTGAACGATTTTGGAAATAATCTAATTGCGTTTTTTTTTTTTCCCCCAATATTTCAGTTGCTATTTGATATGCGATTATTCCTTAACCTTCTTTTATTCCAAAACAAGGGCTAAACAGTTCTTTAAAAATATCAAATTCTGATGATTTTGACTTGTATTGCAAATTGGATATGAATTGCTGCATTCAAGGGTTTTTGTCATTCTTATATTTAATAAGAAAAAAAACACAAAAATGAAGAAGGTAGGATTTTTTTATAGACTATTCTAAAAAAGTGGCTCCTGAATGATTGCATAAGTCATGCATGACATCTGTGCTGCAAAAAAAAAACGTTTAAAACTGGTATCAAAGAAAAATTGCACCTTTTGGGATATGAAAATTGCAGCAGGCCATATTGCCATAATTACCCAGCCCTAGTACATATACTGTACTAGTATTTTTCTAACTTAATTTATGATAGATGGTGAGAAGTGTTTGCTAAATCCAGCCCAATCTAAAAACTCTCTGAAGTAAGTGTAAAGATAATGAGACCATTTTTACTGGTTGGGTTTTGCTGGTTCCCCATTAATTGGGAATATTTGGACTCCAGTGAGGATTTGCAGCTATCTCCAGGGAGCCCATTTCCTGAAATGAAAGCTAAAAGCCCCAAAGAATTAGCAGACATCACAGGGAGATGTTTTTGATGCTGTCGGTTAGACATTCAGCAGCGCCTGAGTTTCTGTCCTTGCTCTCCTAAAACGGCTGAAAGTGAAACAATCGAAACAGCAGAAATAAATTCTCCGTGGCTCCATCCCTGTCGTCTCTCACTCTCTGAAAGATTTATCTCTTGTTTTGCCTCTCTCTCAGACTTTCTCTCTGGCAGTTTTTCCTTCATCTTTGAACGTCTCTGTGTAAGCGATATAGATTGATATGGAGCCTCTGTCTTCTGCTGAGCGATGTGAATTAGCCTCAGTCAGGCGGCAGCTCTATTCATTAACTTAAGCCTGGGCAACTGTGGAACAAAGTGCCTCACTCCTCTGAAGCGCAGACACACAATGCCTAATAAGTCTTTACGTGCTATTAGACTTTTCAGCCTGCCTTTCAAAGCCTTCACGACGCCCCCCTTCCCTTCCTCCTCCTCTTCCTCCTCAGCAGCGTCCCGTTTACACTGAGTGCCGATTGTCATTTATTGAAAGCTGTAATGGGAAACAGGGCTGTGCGAGCCTCGCTACGCCTTTAATAGCTCTGTGAAACATTAAAAGTGGGGAATTTATTAGGGTGCTTTTTAACTAATGAATCAAGGTCTAGGCTTCCTGCTCTTGGCACTGTGGTAAAAGCCTTCCTAATTCATCTGAATAAATATGTTAGTCAGTGTGTCGTGAGTGAGAGCAAGTGCCTCTCTTTAGTGGAACTGATGGACCAAACACGTCCGTATCTCATGGAATGGACACTGGAACTCAGATGAAGTTTGTAGGAAGTGCTAATTGATAAGAATCCACCAGAGCTGCTAATATATTCAGAGAAATGACACGTTAGCACGGGGGAGCGGTCCGCAGAGCGAGAGGGATTAAAGCAGAAAACCATGGAGGGGGGATTGAAAGGCATAAGTAATGACTGACTACTCCCTCCTCATTTGTGCTGTATGTCTTAATGCGGCTCGACACTGAAAACTTTCTTACTCTATGATTTTCTACTCCACTTTGTTAATCTTTCACTTACGTTGTCAGCTCAGGCTGCTCCTAACCATTTCTCCTTCTGACTTCTCATTCCGATCCCCAGAGGACAATAATCATGTTCCTTCGATTTCACTGCTCAAGAAGTGTAAAACAGAACCATAAATACGATGTTTAGGAGTCTGCATGAGAAATAAAGACATGAATGTGATTACACTCCTCAGTCGACATGGATATGAAGGAAGAGGAAACAGAGATGAGAAAGTAGAACTGTTACAACACCAGGGGTAAGAGCTTTGATACAAAACAACAAGACATCAAATAAGACCAATACCACGGCGACACAGAGACTTCCTCTGAACCTAAAACCTGCTAATCTCAAACCAGGGCTCTCATTCAGAAACGTCATGTACGGTGCTGTGAGAAAGTATTTGCCCCCTCTCTGATTCCTGACTTTTTTGCATATTTATCACTCTGAAATGTTTCGGATCATCAAACCAATTTTAATATCTCACAAAGACAACCAAAGTACAAAATGCGGAGTCTGAATGATTATTTAATTTTTTAAGAGGGGTAAAAAATTCCAAACCTAAGGAGGCACACGTCCCCACCGATACCAACACCCTCTCCTTCCTGTGCAGAACACAGACAGTGTATGAGCACAAAAATGAGGCTGAACGCAACAGCCCTCCATCCATAATTAATCCACCTTGATTGCATTACCTAATCCAGTTGTGATGTGGTTCTTCCTGCAGCACACCACCGTGGCTCTCTCTGATTTCTCAGACTTTGTAAACAGAAAGTGTTGGAGGCTTCGATGACGGACTCCAGGGTTAAATCCTGGAATCCTGAATAAATGTCACTTCATAAATGAACGTCGTGTGTCTACGGCAGTAAAAGAGGAGTTTGAGCACTGATCATTAGTGTGAAGGCTATGTGACTTTAAGAGACCGCTTATATTTTAGTTTTCCTTTGAGGCTATGATTTAGGTTCGTCTTAATTCAGTTTAATGACTCTATTGAAGGTCTAATTAGTATTTAAACCTTTCATCAGTGAGCTGAGAATTATTTATTTGTTTGTTTGTTTTTTTTTCATTTTTTTTTCCTGCAGAATTTACAGACAGACCCATGTTTGGTGTTTATGCTTCAAACAAAATGAAACTGTACCAACAGAAAAATGTTCAGATTAACTTTATTCATTAAGAAGCAGTTTTAAGTGCTAGCTACACTTTATCAAAAATGTTTTATATCAGATGTAATTGTAGTTGTACTACTTAGAATATGTTTTAATGCAACATTAACTTCCGTCTGCTCATAAACTCGGTGGGTCCATCCATTAGAGCTGCTGGATTATTGAAAACAGAGATAATCATGGTTAATTTCATGGATATCGAGATCAAGATTGTCAGATACTATTGCTGATTTTACATCTGCATCTGTGCAGAAATTTCTAGTGAATTGTGTTGCTTTGAGAGACAGCAACAATGAAACACGAAATATTATGATTTCTTGGTTTTATAAATGTTTTCAGGATTGATTCTGTGCAGGAAAAGTAAAAAAGATGTTCATATCAGTGCTGTTGTAATGGAGCATGAGCAGAGCACTTTAATACATTTTTTAGCCCGTTTTCTCTACTCATATATATCCACGTAGTCTTTAAAATGAATCATCATTGATCATTTCTCTTCTCTCACAGACAGGCTCTAAGAAGGCTTTAAAAAAATGGACATAGGTGCTGGTTTAGCTCAGTAAATAGGGCAACCACCCATATATAGAGGCTATAGTCCTCAACACACTAGTCGCAGGATCAAATGCTGGTTGACCATTCTCTGCAAACCCTAAAGATAGTTGACCATTTTCTGCAAACCCTGAAGATAGTTGACCATTTTCTGCAAACCCTAAAGATAGTTGACTGTTCTCCGGAAACCCTAAAGATGGTTGACCATTCTCTGCAAACTCTAAAGATAGTTGACTGTTCTCTGTAAAATCAAGAGATGGTTGTCTGTTCTCTGTAAACATTAGAGAAGGTTGACTGTTCTCTGTAAACACAAGAGATGGTTGACCATTTTCTGCAAACCCTAGAGATGGTTGATGATTCTCTGTAAACTCTAGAGATGGTTGACCATTCTCTGTAAAGTTTAGAGATGGTTGTCTGTTCTCGTCACACTCTTGAGATGGTTGTCCATTCGCTGGAAACCCTAGAGATGGTTGACCATTCTCTGTAAACTCTAGAGATGGCTGACCATTTTCTGTAAAGTTTAGAGATGGTTGTCTATTCTCTTCACACTCTAGAGATGGTTGACCATTCTCTGTGAACTCCAGAGATGGTTGACCATTCTCTGTAAAGTTTAGAGATGGTTGTCTGTTCTCGTCACACTCTTGAGATGGTTGTCCATTCGCTGGAAACCCTAGAGATGGCTGACCATTTTCTGTAAAGTTTAGAGATGGTTGTCTATTCTCTTCACACTCTAGAGATGGTTGACCATTCTCTGTAAACTTTAGAGATGGTTGGCCATTCTCTGTAAAGCTTTAGAGATGGTTGTGATGAAAATCCCATTAGTTCAGCAGTTTCCAAAATACTCAGACCAACAACCATGACATGTTCAGTGACTTAAACCCCTTTTCTTCTTCTGCTCTGAAGCTAGGTTTGAACTTAAGCTTCTTCTTGGCTGATTAGCAGTTTGTGTTGACAGGCAGTAGAACAGGTGTACCTCATAAATATCCGTCGGGTCTAAAGACAAGGTAAGCTGAAGTACATGTCAGAATAACAGAGGTGTTTATGGATGGAGATAGGACATACCTGTCTCTGTATCAGGACTACAGTCAGCTGATTAAAGACCCAGGTTTTATCCTGATAACTGCTGACTGATTCAAGAGTCGGATCAGACTCAATTGTCTAATGTAAATAACAGTCATACATGAGGCACTTCTTTATGTGGTGATCATTTCGGGGTTTAAAAGCTCTCTGTACTTCCTCAGCGGGTATTTCTGTGTAAAGTGATGGATTACCTCACCCCATGCTATCTCCATCCTCGCCCCCTCCATCCTGCTGCTGCTGCTGCTGTTTTGTAGGGAAATGAACGATCCTCCTGTTTGCTGCGTCTAACTCAGTCAGACACCACAGTGCATCTGCTGTGGAGGGTTTGTGAGCGCGTTCGTGTGCTCAGCATGCACAGGGATCCATAGGATTGGCTCTGTGCTTCTCTCTGTGTTTGTTTGTGTGTTTATGTTTGTGTTTATGTGGGTGTGTTTGGCCAGGTCATTTAGTACTCTGCATGCAGGCTTGGAGCAGGCTGATAAGCTGTTAGCAAAAACTGGCAATTAAAAGTTGATCAGGCTGTCAATTCAAATGGAATGAAATGGAACCAGAAAGTAATTAAAAGGATGGCATGAAAATGACAACAATTATATCTCTTAGCTTCCCATTACTGATGCACAGAGGAATTTAATTAGTTTAGGGGCTCATAAAGTGACTCCTACAGTAAACACACAATCATAACACAATATAGCAGCCACCAAAACCCTCTCTCTTTCACTATTAAACCTATACGCTGGGATTCCTCTGAATATGGACCACACTGGTGTCCAATTAGTGTGTTTTAAGTGGCTACTGGATTGGCAGATATTCCCAGTCCTCCCAGTTTGCCCATATGGCCGTAGGCTGTGTATCCGCTGTGTTAATGAGCCTGTCAGCTTCCATCCCACTCAGCGCTAGTCCAAGATTGGCTGATGGGCTCCTTCTCATGCGCATACATACAGAGGCTTTGGCTGGCGGTTTCTCTTCGTTCACAGACAGAGATTGCTCATCTCGCCGCGTTTTTCTGATAAGTCGTGAAAATGTTGTGAGCTCTGCTGCAGTCAGCTGGGTTTAAAGATTCAGACTCAAACAACTGCTCTCATTACAAACTTTATTTAAGCAGCCTGCTGAGAGGATGACCACAGCTGAGTACGGTCCTCTATAGAGCTTTGACTCTGGCTTTTAAATGTCAGGCCTTGGAGGATTTCTGCTGAATGGAGCCAGGATCATTTAGCTGATATCAAACAATTTGTTGGTTGTTCTAACCGGTCCTTGTTTTGTGAATTTGGTGCCTGATGTCACAGATTGTACTGTTACAGAAGTCCTGTAAGTACTTGGTGTTGAAGGGTCTGTGATGGCTGATGGGTCACAGAAACACACAGCATGCATGTGAAGTGCACATTTATGTGGAGCTGTAGATCTGTGTGTGAGTTTTATGAAGTGTAATAAAATATATTTCCTTAAAACATCACATTATTTGGCCCAGTGGTTCTCAGCTGGCCTGCCCTCAGGACCCACAGTCTCATGAATGAAAACTGGAAGCCTGGTTTTCTTCTTAAATAATAATGTTGAACCTTAAATCTTCAGTTTGTCAAATGTTTGCAAGGAAATGTCTGTATCAGTCTAAAGTAGTGTAGCCTCTATGTTATCTTATATGACATATTTAGTTCTCACCTTACCTCAGATCTTTTGTAATCTTTAACACTGACAGGTGTAACTGCATGTGTTGGGCTGCTTCCTGTGATGGATTACAATTTTTCTTAGTTTCCAAGCCCCCCCGTTGGCATTCCAGGTCTACCAGAGACCTCAGCGCACTTACCTCCATGGCTGTCTTCTCGATTTCAGTTGAGGTTAAATGAAAACAGCCACCTTTACAGAGTATTTCTGAAACAGTCTAGGCCTGGGTGAAATGTCCTGAATATCATGTCATGGTACTTTTCTCACCCTTCACTTCAGTGGTTCTCAATGTTGGGGTCGGGACCCCCATGGGGGTCAGGAGACACTGAGAGGGGGTCACCAGGTGCCTTAAAAAATAGAGAATATTTTTTTCAAATAATATCAAACTGTGTATTTTAGCCATTTAGTGAAAATACAAGCATGAAATTAGTTAAATATGGAATAAAAATGTTTATCAGTACTCATTGATTTTGTCCTACCACTGAGTCTATGCAGCTACCCAGACCTGGTTCAACTCCACAGCTTGCTTCTCTGACTCATCGTGGACTTTAAGTCCGTGTGAAAGGATTTTTAAAAATCAGTCTTTTATGTTTGTTACAGGCCAGCGTTTAATGATTCACCAGGTTGATTTTCAGTCATGATAAACATCTCAAAGTTTATAAAATTATGTTTAAAAATCCAGAAAAATGAGGCTGAACTTGGATCCTGACCCACCTGTTGAGAACCACCAGTTACATCACTGTTGGCTTAAATACAGACTTTTAATACCCTTCTCTGCTCTCTCTAATTTTATTTATTTTTAACATCAACAATCTTTTTCTTAACTATTAGTCCACTTAAACCTGCAAGAACATCTTTTTTTTCCTTTACTTTTGCATACGACTAAGGCTCTACAATGTGAGAAAGTATCCTACTAATGGCGATTGAACAGCATGTCCCACAGTTATGAAGCCTTTGTCATCAAATACACTGTCAAGTCAATACAAATGAAGCCAAAGCGTCCTTGATTTGCTCTGATTTTTGGGACATTGAGGAAAGTTTTAACTCCAAAGTGTCTTTCCCTGCTGCCCAGGTGTAACCAGTCTGGTTGACAGCTCCTTACGCTGTCAGGAATGAAGGTCAAAGTGTGGGAATGTACTAAGGCTGTTGGAACAAATTTCAGGGTTCAAATATGGTTCGAATATTTAAAAACTCAATAGTATTCGAAAGCTGAAGTTACTATTCCAGTGTGTTTTTAAAATATTTTTGCTGTTTATAATCGTTCTGGAGTCTCTCCCCTCTCTCCTTGGCCTCTACTTCATCCATATGAAGATGTAGGAACCAAATGTTTCATCACATGACACGTGACATGATGAACAATAAAGTTTTCACACCAAAACCCAGAGGCGCTGCAATGGCCACCATTGGGAATGTTTATCGCCAAGGTGGTGCACACGCTGGTGGTGATTTGGTAAGTGAGGCTTCACTACATCAAGAGAAGCTGATGTACGAGAGTAAAACCGCGCTGCCCACCGACAGTAACCCGCTGTGGTGATGGTAAACGTTCCGGTCCAGGTATTTTCTCCTGTCCCAGCTGGCACGTCGTTACCTGTGCATCCCAGAGGGGGTTTTCTCCATGGCTAGGACAATAGTGAACAAAAAAACGCTCTGCTCTTGATTCAGAAAATGTGGATCGCCTCGTGTTTTTAGGGAAAACATGTAGGGACAAGATAGTACCAACAGTTTTTAAATGTTTTGTTCATTATAAACATGATGTTGTCACCGTCATAAGTGGCGCAATATAGTTTTTTTTCATTTGACATTTAATTTCTAACCCGTTGTTTTTCGTTTTAAAGTTGATGATCAGTACCAAAATACCTCATAAAGGCCTCTAAATGGTGCAGGTAGCTGTGTTTGCTCTAAAAAAAGTACATAAAAATTGTGGCCCAGGTGGCCTAGTGGTTGAAGGCTCGCTCTATGTACGCAGACAGCCTGGGTTCAATTCCGGCCTGGGGCCCTTTACTGCATGTTTCTCCCCTGCTCTTGTCCCTGTTTCCAACTCTATCCACTGTCGTCCTCTGTAAAATAAAGGCACAAAAATGCCCAAAATTAATCAAAAAAAAGAAAAAGAAAAAAGTATATAAAAAAATAACTAACTACTTTTGCTTTTAGCTCATTATTTCTCCACTTCAATCTGTGATGTAATATTAGAGAGTCCTCTAGTGGACAAATGTTTAACTACACAGAGATTAAAGCAACTGAACTTTTCACATACATATTAATAAAAAATGCGCATAAATATTCGAATACAACTCGAAATCTGTAAAAAATACTAAATGAAATAAGAATGTGACTGTAGATAAATATTGACAGCCCTAGAATGTTCCACCTTTGCATGGACCACTCCTCATTTTAAGACCGACACAGTGGACAGGAGAACAAGTTCATGAACTATTTAAACACCATGAACTCTTTGCACCAGGCCTACTGTAGTGCGAAAGGTATTTTTAATTTGAAGTATTGATTGATGAGTGCTCTTGCTCCTCCATGGGTTATACAGAAGTTTCTAGCAGCAGCCTGTTTGTTGGATGCTTCATAAAGCGCTGAGGAGAAGCCCCCCTTTCAGCTCCTCTACTGTGACAAAGACAAAAGTTTTGCAGCAGTGCACTTTGGAAATGGTTCCTATTTGCACGTTGTTTTTTAGTTACATTTACATACATTTTAAAGAACCTAGGCAGTCCAACCATACACCCATTTCTATTTCTAGTAAAAAGTAATGAGTCTGTTGTACCTGCAGTTTAAAACCAGTCTGACAGAATGAGCACAGTTTCATCAGGAGCTTCTCTGGCCGCTGAAGTTCTTGATAAGCAAGTTCCACGGAGGCGGAGTCGCTCCTTTACGCTAACAGCTGCATAATGTCCATGGCGGTACAGTAAGTACCTCGGCACAACACCGCCATCACACCCTGGAGACAAGTTTTGGCAGGCACAGCTGGACCTCCAATGGGAAGATGTGAGTGCATACATTAACATAACAATGAAGCCAGAGAGGTTTTAAGGAGGAAATAAAAAAGCACTGAAGATTTCCAAAGATCATTAAATGACGGCAAATTTCTATTTACAACATGTGTGCTTTACCTCAAGGTGAATACTTGGGCTGGGCATACATTTGCATGAATTAGCATGTTTAAGGAGTGTGGGGACACTGGCTTTTTGTTACAAACAGACAAAGTCGATAAATCAAAATGAGGGCCAGCCGCTCAAGTGATTGTTGTGCCTCTCTGGTCACCACTGAGACACTGCAATGAGTGTGCAGAGGCTCCACAAAATAGGGTGAAGCTCAGTGGTCCATGTTTCTAAAATGAATATTTATAAGGTGGAGCCGGGTGGACTGGGCCTTAGGGGAAATAATTGGGTAGACAGGAAGAGAGCGGAGCTACCGTCTCTATTCAGAGAGAGCAGAAGAAGTCATCGCAGTCATTATGGAGACGATGCACTTCAGTAACATCTAGACGGCACCTTCAGTGGAGACAGCCTGAGATTTAAAGGGATAATAGCTATTTTTAAACCATGAGTCTCTCTCTACTGTAAGCTGATGAGAAAATTCTCAGTCAGCTGGTGGTACTTCATAAAACAAATGAGGGAAAGGAACAAACTGCTTGCTGTCTTTTACGATGCTTATCCCATTTGGGGTTGTGGACAGTTAGAGCCCAGCTGCCATTGGCCGAGAGACTTCAAGACTTGATGTAAACTTACTTTACTTAAGAGAGAGATTCAAGACTTGAATTTAACTTGCTACTGTCCCAAAAGACTTGAGACTTGACCTTGACCTCCCAAGAAAGAATGAAGACTGGACTTGAACAATCTTAAGAAAACAAGGTCAGAAGTTGAAGATATGTCAGGGTGTGGCCAGCTTTACATGACGTAAGATCACTTCACACAGTGGATAAGAGGTGAGGGAGCCTTCTTACAGCGTCAGAGTTACAATGCACATACGTTTATAACTTCTCCATCTGTATACAGTAAATAGATGACATTACAAATTAGTACAGTAAAAGGTAAACTGGTGCAGATATGCATTTGAGATTATGCCTTTAACCACACTGATTTACATTATAGTTAGTAGATTAATTAGTGCAGCTACACATATGAGATGAGGCATTTTACCACAGTGATTTATGTTATAGTTAGTAGATTAATTAGTGCACCTGCACATATGAGATGAGGCATTGTACCACAGTGATTTACATTATAGTTAGTAGATAAATTAGTGCAGCTACACATATGAGATGAGGCATTGTACCACAGTGATTTACATTATAGTTAGTAGATTAATTAGTGCAGCTACACATAGGAGATGAGGCATTGTACCACAGTAATTTACGTTATAGTTAGTAGATTATTAATGCAGCTACACATATGAGATGAGGCATTTTACCACAGTGATTTACACTATACTTAGTAGCTTTATTGGTGCAGCTACACATTTGAGATGAGGCATTGTACCACAGTAACCTACGTTATACTTAGTAGCTTTTTTAGTGCAGCTACACATTTGAGATGAGGCATTGTATCAAAGTGATTTACATTATAGTTAGCAGATGAATTAGTGCAGCTACTTGTATGAGATAAGACATTGTACCACAGTGATTTACATTATAGTTAGTAGATTAATTAGCACAGCTACACATATGAGATGAGGAATTGTACCACAGTGATTTACCTTATAGTTAGTAGATTAATTAGCACAGCTACATATATGAGATGAGGCATTGTACCACAGTGATTTACATTATATTTAGTAGATTAATTAGCACAGCTAACCATATGAGATGAGACATTTTACCACAGTGATTTACATTATAGTTATTAGTTTAATTAGCACAGCTACACATATGAGATGAGGCATTTTACCACAATGATTTACATTATAGTTAGTAGATTAATTAGCACAGCTACACATATGAGATGAGGCATTGCACCACAGTTATTTACATCATAGTCAGTAGATCAATTAGTGCAGCTACACATATGAGATGAGGCATTGTACCAAAGTGATTTACATTATAGTAAGCAGATTAATTAGTGCAGCTACACATATTAGATGAGGCGTTTTTCCGCAGTGATTTACATTATAGTCAGTAGATTAATTAGCACAGCTACATATATGAGATGAGGCATTTTACCACAGTGAGTTACATTATATTTAGTAGATTAATTAGCACAGCTACACGTATGATATGAGGCATTTTACCACAGTGATTTACAATATACTTATTAATTAATTAGCACAGCTACACATTTTAGATGTGACATTGTACCACAGTGATTTACATTATAGTTAGTAGATTAATTAGTGCAGCTACACATATGAGAGGAGGCATTTTTCTGCAGTGATTTACATTATAGACATTAGATTAATTAGCACAGCTACACATATGAGATGAGGCCTTGTACCACAGTGATTTACATTATGCTTAGTAGCTTTATTAGTGCAGCTACACATATGAGATGAGGCATTTTACCACAGTAATTTTCACTATAGTTAGTGCATTAATTAGTGCAGCTACACATATGAGATGAGGCATTGTACCACAGTGATTTACATTATAGTTAGTAGTTTAATTAGCACAGCTACACATATGAGATGAGGCATTTTACCACAATGATTTACATTGTAGTTAGTAGATTAATTAGCACAGCTACACATATGAGATGAGGCATTGCACCACAGTTATTTACATCATAGTCAGTAGATCAATTAGTGCAGCTACACATATGAGATGAGGCATTGTACCACAGTGATTTACATTATAGTAAGCAGATTAATTAGTGCAGCTACACATATTAGATGAGGCGTTTTTCCGCAGTGATTTACATTATAGTCAGTAGATTAATTAGCACAGCTACATATATGAGATGAGGCATTTTACCACAGTGATTTACATTATATTTAGTAGATTAATTAGCACAGCTACACGTATGATATGAGGCATTTTACCACAGTGATTTACAATATACTTATTAATTAATTAGCACAGCTACACATTTTAGATGTGGCATTGTACCACAGTGATTTACATTATAGTTAGTAGATTAATTAGTGCAGCTACACATATGAGAGGAGGCATTTTTCTGCAGTGATTTACATTATAGACATTAGATTAATTAGCAAAGCTACACATATGAGATGAGGCCTTGTACCACAGTGATTTACATTATGCTTAGTAGCTTTATTAGTGCAGCTACACATATGAGATGAGGCATTTTACCACAGTAATTTTCACTAAAGTTAGTGCATTAATTAGTGCAGCTACACATATGAGATGAGGAATTGTACCACAGTGATTTACATTATAGTCAGTAGATTAATTAGCACAGCTACACATATGAGATGAGGCATTGCACCACAGTTATTTACATCATAGTCAGTAGATCAATTAGTGCAGCTACACATATGAGATGAGGCATTGTACCACAGTGATTTACATTATAGTAAGCAGATTAATTAGTGCAGCTACACATATTAGATGAGGCGTTTTTCCGCAGTGATTTACATTATAGTCAGTAGATTAATTAGTGCAACTCCACGTATGGGATGAGGCCTCGTACCACAGTGACTTACATTATAGATAGTAGATTAATTAGCACAGCTACACGTATGATATGAGGCATTTTACCACAGTGATTTACAATATACTTATTAATTAATTAGCACAGCTACACATATTAGATGTGGCATTTTACCACAGTGATTTACATTATAGTTAGTAGATTAATTAGTGCAGCTACACATATGAGAGGAGGCATTTTTCTGCAGTGATTTACATTATAGACATTAGATTATTTAGTGCAGCTACACATATGGGATGAGGCCTTGTACCACAGTGATTTACATTATAGTTAGTAGATTAATTAGCACAGCTACAAGTATGAGATGAGGCATTTTACCACAGTGATTTACATCATAGATAGTAGATTAATTAGCACAGCTACACATATGAGATGAGGCATCGTACCACAGTGATTTACATTATAGTTAGTAGATTAATTAGTGCAGCTACACATATGAGATGAGGCATTGTACCACAGTGATTTACATTATAGTTAGTAGATTAATTAGCACAGCTACACGTATGATATGAGGCATTGTACCACAATGATTAACATTATAGTTAGTAGATTAATAAGCACAGCTACACATTTTAGATGAGGCATTTTACCACAAGGATTTACATAATAGTTAGTAGATTAATTAGTGCAGCTACACTTATGAGATGAGGCATTTTACCACAGTGATTTACATTATAGTTAGTAGATTAATTAGCACAGATGCACATAGGAGATGAGGCATTGTACCACAGTGATTTTCATTATAGTTAGTAGATTAATTAGCACAACTACACATTTTAGAAGAGGCATTGTACCACAATGATTTACATTTTAGTTAGTAGATTAATTAGCACAGCTACACATATGAGATGAGGTATTGTACCACAGTGATTTACATTATAATTAGTAGATTAATTAGTGCATCTACACATATGAGATGAGGCCTTGTACCACAATGATTTACATTATAGTTAGTAGATTAATTAGCACCGCTACACATTTTAGATGAGGTATTTTACGACAGTGATTTCCATTAAAGTTACTAGATTAATAAGTGCAGCTACACATATGAGATGAGGCATTGAACCCCAGTAACCTACATTATAGTTAGTATATGAATTAGTGCAGCTACACATATGAGGCATTTTACCACAGTGATTTACATTATAGTTAGTAGATTAATTATCACAGCTACACATATGAGATGACGCATTTTACCACAGTAATTTACATTATCGTCAAAAGATAAATTAATGCAGCTACACTTATGAGATGAGGCATTGTACCACAGTGATTTACATATTAGTTATTAGATAATTTAGTGCAGCTACACGTATAAGATGAGGCATTTAACACAGTGATTTACATTATAGTTAGTAGATTAATTAGCACAGCTACACATATGAGATGAGGCATTGTACCACAGTGATTTACATTATAATTAGTAGATTAATTAGTGCATCTACACATATGAGATGAGGCCTTGTACCACAATGATTTACATTATAGTTATTGGATTAATTATTGCAGCTACACATATGAGATGAGGCATTTTACCACAATGATTTACATTGTAGTTAGTAGATTAATTAGCACAGCTACACATATGAGATGAGGCTTTGTACCACAGTGATTTACATCATAGTAATTGGATTAATTAGTGCAGCTACACATATGAGATGAGGCATTGTACCACAGTGATTTATATTATAGTTAGTAGGTGAATTTGTGCAGCTACTTGTATGAGATGAGGCATTGTACCACAGTGAGTTACATCAAAGTAGATTTATTAGTGCAGCTACACATATGAGATGAGGCATTTTATCACAGTAATTTACATTATAGTTAATAAATCAATTCATGTTGCTACACATATGAAATGAGGCATTTTACCACAGTGATTTACATTAAAGATAGTCGATTAATTAGTGCAGCTACACATATGAGATGAGGCATTTTACCACAGTGATTTACATTATAGTTAGTAGATTAATTAGTACAGCTGCACATATGAGATGAGGCATTTTATCACAGTGATTTACATTATTGTTAATTAATTAACTAGTGCAGCTACACATATGAGAAGAGGCATTGTACCACGGTGATTTACATTATAGTTATTGGATTAATTAGCTGAGCTACACATATGAGATGAGGCATTTGACCACAGTGATATGCAATATACTTAGTAGATTAATTAGTGCAGCTACACATATGAGATGAGGCATTTTACCACAGTAATTTACATTATAGTTAGTAGATTAATTAGCACAGCTATACATATGAGATGAGGCATTTTACCACAGTAATTTACATTATAGTTAGTAGATTAATTAGCACAGCTACACATAGGAGATGAGGCATTGTACCACAGTGATTTACATTATAGTTAGTAGATTAAATAAGTGAGGCCATTTGCCTCAGTAAGTTAAGTTACAGTTAGTAAATGAGTTTGTGGAAATGTGCATGTAAGATGAGGCATTTTACCACATTGATTTTAGTCACAAGTGGTACATGAATTTGTACAGCTGTGCATGTGAGATGAGTCAGATGGATTCGTGAGACTGCAGACTTCAGCGGGCATAGTCAGGTGCAGTCCTGAGGCCAGAGTGGGCTTGATATCAGAATCAGCTTTATAGTCCTTGTACGCTTACGCAACAAGGAGTTTGACTCTGGTTAGCTTTCCTCTAAATGTATAGGCAGTTAACATGACATACAAATATACATACACTTGCAAAGTGCCACCATTAAGATTTGGATATGTACAAGCTTTTGTTGGTATTATTTCTAGTTTTTATGATTACGGAAATCACACCTGTGTACGGCTCAGATGAAGCGTATAAATGCATGCCAGGTTTAACCAGTAGGAAACAACTGACTTGTTCGGGTAGCAGATATCTGTGTTAATAAGCTGTCTCCAGGCTATAAAACCAGCTAAACCATCACATGTATACATCAGGCTGTGCTAAGCTAAACAGAAGCTCCCATTGAGCACCTAGCACAAACCACAGCTTCCATGCACCCCTCCCAGCTTAAGTGGACTCTGATAAAGTTGCTCTTTGATGCATTAATAACTTCCTCCTCCTGCCGACTGGGCTACGGGGGCCAACTTCCGAACAGCACCCCGCATATCCTCGCCTGACATGCACTCTTTAATTATTTCTTTCTCTGAGTGTTGGAGCGAAACGAGGGGAAGAGGAAAGTGATGACATACTTCTAATGAATCCTTGAATAAATAATACTGCTGTCTAAGCTTTAAGGCATCCTCAGCCAGGCTTACATGGAGAGGAGAGGAGCAGAGAGAGGTAAAATATGAAGAAAATAACAGAAAAATGGGGAGGGAGGTGGAGAACTCACCTGGAACGACAGTGACCTCTGTTGTATGAGATTCAACTGCAGCTTGTTTACACCATCAGTTTCTGATTTTCTCTCTCTGCTCAGGTTTACAGGCTGGTCATGATTGGACGGCACAGAGGCATACCTCTGACATTTCTGCTGTTTTATTAGTGCACTAGTTTTAAATTAGAGCGGGGACAGGTCAAAAAATAAATCTGTCAGATAGGGTTAGTGTACCGAAATGACTGTGAGAGCAAGCAGAGACGTGTCTTTAAATGTTTGTCATTTTATAAGTTAAATAAGTAAAACTAATAAAACCGAAAATGAAATGATTACATCTTCATTAAAGAAAACTCAAAGATCTTTCCTCCTCTGATGCCTGATTATGCTCTAAATCTCAGTTTGACTCATTTACACTTATTTGCTTTCATTAAAAGAGCAATTTAAGATGGTATTTTCCCTCAGATGTTTGCCTTCTAGATAAATAATGACATTTTAGCTCCACATTTCATTTTTTTATGCATAAAGGTGATTGTCTCTACCTGTACTCATAAAGTCAAACAGTCTCACTCCATCATAAACCGTTTGCACAATTAAAATAGACTTTGATTTCAGTACAAATGCAGAGTAAAAAATGACAAAAATATAATAATGCAGCTTTTTTTCTAAAACTTTCTTTAACATTTAAAGGGTGAAATAAATGATACTAAATATTAGGCATCAGGTTTGTTTTTTATTGTCTTTTATTGAGTTCACTGGTGTGGATTTAATCATTGAAGTCCCCAAAAGTCACACGAGTTCCAGGCTCGTTGAAAATGCTGCCGCAAAGATTGAAAGGCATCAGTGGGAAAAAACAAGAGCTAGCTTCAAGAGGAAAAACAAGTTAGAGGCAGCGATGTATGGTTCAAAATTTATTTAACTTAATGAACTGTGCTGCTTTTTGTTGCGTACGACACTTCCGGTCTGGAACACACTTTAACGATCACATTCCTTGGAAAACTGTCATGCAGCAACTACTCTTTTCTGCTGCAGTGGATCCTTTGGTTCTTCAGAGCTGCTCTGAGAACAGTAGCCTGTGCATGCAGTGCTTACTGGCAGCGAAGATAAATTGATTTCCAGTTTATAGTGCTGACATTTAGCATGGCTAATTGACGAAAACTATAAAGCTGAACCAAACGTTATCGGATAGGTGCATGAACTCGTGTACTTGCCGATACCAATACCTGTATTTTAAGCAGTATCAGACGTATTTCTGATCAGTGGATCACACTGGTGTATCAGTGATAGCAGCAGCATACAGTGTACAGTTCACTAGCTTCTGATGGTCATAACAAGCTGACTCGGGTTAGTCATGGATATGAGAAGACTGCTGGCTTTGGATTTAAAGGTTTAAGATTTACCAACATCAGACTTCTGCTGGAACCACACACAAAGGAGAACAAAGGAGAAACCAGGAGCTAAGGCAAACAAACAAATCACAGGAGAAACAGGAGACGTGACAGGTGCTCCAAAAGTTCACTGATAAAATCACAGACAAAACAGACATTTCTGGAAAAGACTTTTGGATGCAAAGCAAGCCTTTTCTGAGTAAATACTAACAGAGTGTTCTCTATGAGTTAGATGATTTCCTAATGCTACAACTAAAAATAAATGAATTATGAGCAAACTAGATTACTTGGAGAACCAATCGAGACAAAATAACATCAGGATCTATCATGTGAAGGGGAAATATTTATTTTCTTGATGGCCTGATAATGGACAAATTGGGATAAAGAGTCCTGGGGAAAAAAAAAAAAAAAAAAAAAAGCATCGCTTAGTTACTGCCTGCTTCATTGACTGGTATACAGGACAACAAGTTCATAAATCTGCAGGTAAATGGGTAATAAAGAAATTCTTCTCCATGGCACCAACAGGAAAGAAACTGCACCCAATCCAAAAACACCTGCAGAAAACACGGGTAAAATCTATAAAATCTATAAAGAGAAACCAAGAGCTGAAATTTTTCCTCTTTGCTGCAATAAGGAGAATTAAATCTATCTGTACATACAGATATATTTACGTTGGCTTTTTGGGCTTTGCACATTTTGTTCCCCTGAACATCAGCTGGATGTTTGTACTCTCCTGTGTGTTTACCCAGTCTGTCTGTCTGTGTAGGACCAATTGTCCTTCACTGTGGCCATTTCTCTACTTATCAGAGGCACTGAGAGATTGAGGGCCATCACCCGCACTCTGTTGCCATAGTGAACGCAGACGGAGGGCATCTTGAGTGACAGCTGATCCCACCACACGCATTTTCTCCTGCCTCATGCTTCCCGATGCTCCACTTTCTGTGCAGTCACCTCGTACCCTGCCGCTCAGTCACTGACATGTGGAAGCGATCACCAGGCTCATTGCACCATGTCCACAACTCTGCAGCGGCATTTTAATGAAGAAAACACTGTCACATGTTGGGTTGCCTAATTCTCTGAGTCTATGCTTGATTTAAAGGTACAATTCATAGAATATTCCTTTGAAATGACTCCTTTATGTCATGTATATTTTAGGGCTAAGTGTCTGAATGGCCTCAAACCCTACCAACAGTTTTTAAAGACAGAGAAATCCTTTGTTTAAATGTTTATAACAGTATGTAAAAACTAGAAAGACACAAGATAGAACATACTCATTATTACATGCTGTGTACAGTGTTGACCTGTTAAATCAGACCATTATAACCACAGGCTTCGGGGCCAGGGTCGGGTGGTCCAACATAATTCTTTTTAATGAATGAGGTTAAGTAGATGTGATTATTGCCCATGCTTGTGCACATAATAAACTAATGCAAAGCCTGCATCCATTAGTCAGTGTCTCAGTGTCCATTATTTAGTGAAGAGGAAGTAAAGAATATTGTTTAAGAAAAGAGCACATTTCTAATTCCTCAGCCCAAACAGTACCATGATAAATAGTGAGTTATATTTACCTTAATCTAGCAGATTTATATGTCCACATCAGTAGAATATGTTTGCGTGTTTTTTTACCTGATATGCCAGATAGGCTGTTTCATGAATCCACTGTGTGGAAATATTTCACATTCATGTTGGAAAGTTCTCATAAAAAGTGTTTGGGAAGGGCAGGACTTTAAAAACAATTCTAGGAAGGTGACTGGCGAAAGTTGTGTCTGTCACTTACATGGGTGATCAATCAGAGCAACAAGATGATTGAGGTAGCAGAGCTAGCTCCAGTGCTAACTTGAGCTATACAGGCTACCGTAGTGTTTGAATGGCCCCGCCCATAGCCACTGCCATCCTCCTCAAATGACACTGATTGACTGACTTACTTTAAACCTATGTAAGAGTTTAAATATTATTTTGTTCTATGCTATTCATGCAGTTTTAACTTTTCCGCAGGAGATAAATACACTGCCTTTTCAGCTCTAAGACTGATGGCCACTCCCCCTCCTGTGTGCAGTGTTTTAACCTTAACCTTCTCTGTGTTTCTTCAGATCGGTCAGCTGGTCTTTAAAGGGATGAAGCGTCTGAACAGGATCCAGTCTCTGGTCTTTGAGACAGCCTATAACACCAATGAAAACCTCCTCATCTGTGCTCCAACCGGCGCTGGAAAAACCAACATCGCCATGCTGACTGTCCTGCACGAGATCCGCCAGCACCTGCAGCCTGGCGGTGTCATCAAGAAGGACGAGTTTAAGGTCTGATGCTAAAGCACAAACATGTGAGAATTCATCGACTTTGGTTGTTAGAATGACCAGTGAACACACTGGACAACGTAGGCAAACATCCCTGTCAGAATACAAAAGGATTTCTTGGTGATGGGATCGTCTGCAATATCTAGGTGTACTAGTTTTGTAATTGTAATCTTAAAGGGGGCGTATTTCATCCCTTTAAGATAAGTTTATATCGGTCTCAGAGGACCCAAAACATGCCTGTGAAGTTTGCTGCTGAAAAAACACTCCAGTATTGGATTTGTGCAGGTCTGAAAAAACTCCTCTGTTTCAGCCCTGCTCAGAACAAGTGGTTTCTGTGTCTGTGGCTTTAAATGTAAATGAGGTGTCTGACTCTACCCCTAACTCCGCCCCTCTCAGGGAACAGATGGCTTAATGGATGTGCCTCTCCTGATACTCTCTCAGCTGCTGAGAGGAGGGCAACTTTCTCCAAGCGGGGGAGGCCACCTGAACCTGGGGGCGGGGCTAACTCCCCACATGACATCATGAGGGGAAAATCTACGAACGGCTTATTTCAGCACACATTTTCTGGAAAGGGGGGGGTTGGGGTCTGATTCTTGGGGGATTGTGGACAGACCAGGGGCACATACTTTTATTAGGAAAGCCTGAAAAAGTTATTTTTGCATAATATGTCCCCTTTAATCTTTTTAAGATTTTTGGATTAAACCACTTAAAACACATAAAAGAGGCTATTTCTAAACCTTAATTGTGATGTAACAACCACTCGTGAATATTTCTCCAGTCTAATAGGCTTTGCTGTCTCTCATGTGGGCTCACACACAAAAACACTTGTGGTGCCAGCCAGTGACAATGGACACTTTTCATACATCACCATTACACTTCACCCGTGCAGGTGGCTGGCGTCATATTTCTCAATAAATTGTGATTTGTGCAGGTTGCCAGGGAACAAATGATCCAGCCTGTGTTTGTTCATTTATCACCACAGTGTCCTTCCAGTCCCACTCTGCCGTTCTGCCCCACCACACCCCCATCCTCTGCTCCCCCCTATCTCTTCTCCAGCCCATTCATCTCCTCTCTCTCTGCAGATTGTATACGTGGCTCCGATGAAGGCCTTGGCAGCTGAGATGACTAATTACTTCAGTAAGCGTTTGGAACCACTGGGCATCACTGTTAAAGAACTCACCGGAGACATGCAGCTAACCAAAGGAGAGATCCTACGGACGCAGGTACACACAAGCGTGCACGCATGCATGCACACACATTTAGAGTTCTGTCATGGCTCACAGTAAGAGCACAAAAAGTAGTGCCTCCTCCAGCTTTCCCCTCTGCTCCTGTGTTCTCTAGCACCCCCATGTGGATTCAATTAGGACATTTATTAAAGCTAGTTTCATCATTCTTTCTCAGACTGCATCAGTCACAATTCTGCCAATCAGTGTGCACAAATGCATGCTAACTACACCTCTGATTTCACTTTTAACAGCTGCTGGGGGACACATTTAGACTGACCTTTAACCAGAGAATACATCCACAATGTTTACAAGGCCTTACCTTTACCTGTGTCTCCATAATGTTTAAAAAAGCAACCTGATGTACAAAGAAATAAAACAAGTGTAGTTTATGAGAAGTTTTATTCTCATTATTTTTAGCAATGTGATAAGAAGATGTTGGTTTGAAAGTGGAAGGGGTCTGCCAGAATTAAATATTTACATTTGTTAACACAATTAAACAGACCTCTCCAGAAACATGATATATTATAATTAAGCTCAAAGTAAACATGGTAAATAGAATGACTTGCAGAGACTATTTTATGCATACATTTCTGAGGTTCATGAATTTAAAACTTTAGAGTAGCAGTATGCATACGTGTTATTCAGTTTAGCCTCGAAGAAAGAAAAGGAGACAACCATGGCCGCCACTCAGGTGGGCATTTTTATGCTCTATGAGGACAGTAGTGTCTGTCCTGCTGCCATGAATGTTTTTTTTATTAGACGTTAGGGTTGGGTGTCCATTCTGCTTTTTCCAATACCGGAGCAAAATCTATACCTTTAGAACGGTGCCCGAACTGATAGAGAAGCACTTTAAAGTCAGCCAGTGAACAAAAGCTGTCTTTGTAAACGATTGAGAGAAAGATCTTAAAAAAAGAGCCAGCGGCAGACTCAGGATGTCTGAGAGGAAGAGGCTAAAGTGATTACAAAGGGCAGCTGTCAATGCAATGGAGCATAGCATGCAAACGCTGTCAGGCATTTTTAGTTACAACATCAGGGTTAGATTAATATTCTTATTATGTGATTATAGCTTTGTGACAGAACTGATAAGGAATTATGAATTATATAGCCGTGTATTGCTGAGGAATTGTCAACAGCAAAGTGGCACATATAGTATGCAAAAAAGGGGAGCAATGACTTGTTAGCTTATCAATAAAAGTCCGTAGTATAGATGGCAGTCAGAACTGAGAATCTGAGGCCCTCTGATGTAGTAAAAATCCTTTTTTCTCCAAAGAGTCTTCATCAGGACATAATGAGCAGATAAAAAAAAAACCAAAAAAAACAGGTGTTAAAGTACAGAAAAGTATCACGTGACACAATCACGTGAAAAAAGATCACCACGACATATAAAAAAACATACAAACATGATACAACACAGAACTCTTGTTGGAATAGCAATATAAATAGTTCATGATATACAACATTTAAGGGCCTTCACTGATTTTAGTGAGAAAGGTCCCAAAAGGGATTCATCACAACAACTGTCAAAACTACATCAAACCTGGACTCAGTAACGTGACAGCTAGGTAGCACTCACCCGCCTATTTTCTGGCATATATAGTGTTTGGAGGAGCTTGCAGGGTAGGGAAGGGCACTTTGCCCTTTTTCCCCCATTGGAAGGGCACCCAAGACAAGAACTTTACATCGCTGTGTCCACTGGATGGGAACATCAGAAGGCACTAAACCAAGTATTGTCCAGTAAAAGGTCGATCACTTTACCACCTTTATCCACTGGACTTGTACCAGACTTGAGTGGTCATCCCAAATCCACATGAGTTGTGCCTGAGACTACATCTTCAAATGGACTCAGACCTGGTCCCATCATACAGTTACACTTACCTTCACATTCACCAAACTGGACCAGTCTTTGGGGTCAGGATTTCTAAGAACAGGGCTTGGGTTCCACCGTTAAAAGTGGGATCATTTGTGTCTCAGGAGAGTTTGCCGTTAATGTTTCTGCAGAAATTTAAAGCCATGGTGGTGCTGGGTGATAGGCTTGTTTGTGTTAAAGTGCTGCACAACATTCTTGTCTTGATCCAGCTATTCACAACAGAGACCTTCCAGGAAACTCCAAAAGAAGAACCTTTACTGTGAAAAGTTCATTAGAAGTATTGTGTTTAGTATTGAATTAACGGTGTAGAAATAGAGTTACAGTGTTTACAGACGCTTTTATGACCACGATAAGAGCTACAGCTCACGTCTTTCCTGTAGTGATCAGTTGAAACACAGTTTAAGGGCTTATGTTGGCTTTTTCAGCAGCAGTGGTGGAGGAACTGTTTCATGGCAGAAGTAATACCGATGATGATACTGATATCAGTTTACCACCAAAAACGAGACACTGGTGTGGGACTGGTCTGTCTGACATGGTTATACTTAAACTGAGTCAGTGCCCTTTGATTACAGCAGCTTTTTTATGTATTCTTTGATTATTCCAAAGAAAATTGCGATAATCAGCAAGTGCCATACTGGTGTAATTTCACTTCTTCTTCTTTTAATAAATGATAAGGAAGTGAAAATATTCCTGGGAAGCATCATACTTCAAGTTACAAACACCCTGTCCACAGGGACTGTTTTATATTTTCGCTGACTGTAGCAGTTCTTAATCCGGCCCTTGTTTTTCCTCTGATGACACCCAGAGATCGCCTCAGCAGCAGCACAGAGAGGTCCCAGTGATAGTGAGCATCTAAAATCTTTTTTAGGGACAAGTAGCATCACCATCCGGGGTCAAATAGGTCAAAAGATCCGCTCTCCAATATTTATGGTTGACTTTGACTGCTGCTGATTGAATGTGCTCAGCTTCTTATATTTCCAAAATTTCCATGCTGTGTTTACTCCAAGAGCCATCTGTGGAGAGCTACTACAGCTTTACTACACCCACCACTGAGTCATAAATCATTAAAACCAGCCAAAAAGTTGAGTTGATTCATAAAGACACAGCTGCTGGCACAGATATGAATGAAGAGTTCAGAAAGGCTGGCAGGTAAACTCAACAGCACGACAGCCTGTGAGCTGCAGTCAGCACTCTTTATATCAAAGTGAAATATAAATAACTCCCATGCATATCATTTATTTCTTATCTCTCAAGTTCTAGATGTTTAGGCTGTAGGGATTGATTAGACCGAATAATAAGAAAGATAAATACTGTTTAACATTTCTTATGGGTTAGGGTCACCTTAAACCAGCATCAGCAGCTCACCAGGAGTCTGGCTGTGACATGCATGTACAGCTCATTCAGAAAGAACTCAGACCCCTTTGACTTTTCCAGTTTTGTGGTCTTCATCCTGATGCTACAGTTGTTGTTAATTTTTTGCAAATTTAAAAAGCTGAAATATCACACTGACATCAGCACTCAGAGCCTGTAAATGTAGCTCAGGTTCCTCCATCTCTCTGATCTTTGCTGAGGTGTTTCTACACCTTGGTTGGAGTTCACCTGTGCTAAATGAACCTGATTGGACATGATTCTAAAGGCTCACACCTCCCTATAGAAGGCCTCATAGCTGACAGTAATATCAGAGCAGAAACCATCAGGTCAAAGGTCAGAGGAGCTGCAGCATGAGAAAGCTGCAAAAGGTGAAGGGGGTCTGAATAGTCTGTGCACGCACTGTACGTGGTATCATGAGTCTGCTTGCTTGGCTATCAAGGAAAATGCAGAGAAAAATGATAGTTCTGATGTAGGGCTGGGCAGTTAATTGAAAATAAGATTAAATTGCAGTATTGCCAGCTGCAATTTTCAAATCACAAAAGGTGCAATGTTTCTTTGATCTGAAATTTGTGTCAAAATACAAGTTTTATTTTATTTTTTTTTTTTGCAGCAGAGATGTTATGCATGACATATGCAATCATTCAGGTGCCATTTTTTAGAATAGTCTACAAAAAATCCTATCTTCTTTATTTTTGTACTTTTTTTGTTTTAAATATAAGAATGAATAAAACCTTCAATGCAATAATTCATATCCAATTTGCAATATGAGTCAAAATGATCAGAATTAGACACTTTTTTAGATTTGTTCAGCCCTTGTTTAGGAATAAAAGAAAATAAAGGAATAATCACATAGCAAATTGCAATATTGGGGAAAAAATCGCAATGACATTATTTTCCAAAATCATTCAGCCCTAATCTGAAGTGTGTATTTCTCATCTTTAAACATACAAATAATACATTGCATCGTTAAAAAGAAACCTGAAATTCTTACAGCACTGCTTCCAAAATAACTTTGAGAAAGTTTTGAAATGGGTTCTTCTCCAAAGGTTTGTAGAGACATGATTGCAGACTCGAAGGCCTTTCTGCTGCATTTTTGCAAACCTTTACAGCACTACTGAATACAGAAATAATTTCAGACTTTTTTGCAGTTATGCAATTGCACAGCTTAACTTTGCATTGACAGTGTTGATTGGATGAATTTAGGGCCCTATGAGATCCGTTTATTTTTTTATTTTTTTGCCAAATTCCATTTTATTTTTTCCAAATTCCATTTTTTCCGTTTTAATTTTTTGGAATTCTGTTTTTTAACCTTTCCACTAATTTTACCATTAAAAAAAGAGTGTCTTGTTTTTGTAAATGAATCAAATGTTCACTAATTAAATAGAAATGAACTTAAATTTATTGAAAAAAGGGCCACAATTGTTTGGATAACCCTGATATAAAATAATTATAACTAGTGTAACTGTCAGATATTTCCAACTTTTCAAGACACATTCACATGTATAATCACATCCTAACTGATGTTTATAATGTAAATGAAGAAATCCTTCTGTTCTCTATAGTAACTTAATAAGAAGGTCACATTAAAGTTAAAAGGTTAAAAGTAAACCTGTTGCCTAAACTTTTCTTTACTCTCTCAATATGTAACAGTCCATGCAGTCTGATTCTGCATTGTTCTCCTCCTGACTGTAACGGTTCTTTCCTCATCTCCCTCGCTGTCTGTCTGTCTGCCTCATATCAGAGCGCTACGTTAATGCAGACACGTATTTGCTGGTTAAGCAACCAGAGGGAACTACAGTATCTACGGGCGGAATTATTAAGCTAATAAATACTTGAATATTACATCATTTAGACTACAAGACTTCATAAAATCTCAAGTCCGTCTGACTTGATTTTGAGCCTCTGAGGGGTGAGCGGCTTAGATGGTGTGGTGAGGTAAAACAACTCGAGGCACGGATGAGTTTTCTTGAAGGTGCAACATTAAGTCCCACAGTACTGCCCCGGGGCTACGTGATGTTTGCCTGTGTTTCGTGCAGCTGCTTTGACATGCTGTTATTGTTTAGGAGGGGGTGGGGTGAGTGTTTGTGAGGGACAAGTCGTGCCCCGCCTTAGTGTTACCCCAGGAACATATTCCTCAGATATATGTTCCTCTTTCTAAAAAATCGCAGCTTTTCAGTCAAATTCACTCAATTTCTGCGATTTCCGCGTTAAATTGTAAATTCTGTTTTTATTGACCAATTCTGCAATTCAGTCCACGATTCTGTTAATATGGAAATCATAGGACCCTAGAATTGTGCAGTCCCAGATTTTTCCTTATCCTGTCATGAAATATTTTCTGAACTTGATCAAATCATCTTTAACGAACATTACAGCCCCAGAACACTGACTGACGGCTGACAGTGATCCTCAGACTATTATTGGCTAAAGTTAGCTGGACTACAGCTACAGTGTGCTTTTATGATAAAGAATTACTTGTCCTTCACTTCCCAACAATCATTAGAACATGTTAAATCCATCAAGCATAGCATTTCTTCTTGTTCACGTGCTTTTATTCTGAATTTTCCTGCATTAGTTACTCAATGAATCAAGATTTATCAGGGTAAAACTGATGAAGAAAGACAGGGCTGTGACAGCAGGGACATGCAGCCAACACGCAGCAAACTGGGGCCTGGTATTAAACACAGCCGCTGCATGCAGCAACATCAGTGTGAAACAGGCATTAGCTTAGCCTCTGTAGTGTCCACGTGGAGACGTTTAGAGATGTTTCTTTAGTTGAGCAGTGACAGACGGACGCAGGCTCACGGCAGGAGTGTGAACTTTAGGGCAAAGGCTTAAAGTTAAGTTTGTATTTCAGTGACTGAGCAATAAAAATGAAGTTCTTCACAGTTTTTCAGAAAGTCTCAGCTTTTCTGGAGGTTGTTGTCAGGTGACACCTTCAGGTGTTGGAAGGTGTTTTAGACCCCCCTTAGGTCTAACTGGGTTGAAAGCATGTCTGTGTCATCATGAGTGAGAAAAGCTGTTAAAGATGCTCCACTAGCCTCTTAGCTGGGGCTAATTGTCCCCATTCATTCCTATCAGCATGAAGGGATACCGAGCCCTGGTGAGAGAGCCTCAGAGATGATGGATGGGTTGTTGTTAGAGCCAGAGGAAGGACAGAGAGCTCTGATATCAGGTCAGTCACTGAAGATGTATGGATGTCTGTGCTAAAGAGCAGTCACTTGGTATCAGAATGAACAAATGCATTGTTAATGCTAAAAGTAAACAGGCCTGTGTATTAGCAAACGGGTAGTTTGAATCCAGTTTGGTAGAAAAGGATGAGAAATGATCAGAAAACACAGGAGGAGTCATGTATCAAAGCTGGGTCAACAATTCTCTTGTCACTGTCATGCAGACGACCCAGGTGTAGAGGTAATATCTCCTTACCCTGGAAGACACGTGTAACGTTTCCTGCTTCATCCTTTAATGAGATGAGCCGTCGCTCAGTCACCTCACATGTCCCTGTGAGAGCTGATGAAAAATAAAAGCCTTAACTTTCCCCACATCCTGCAGAATTACTGATTTATCACTCAAGGTTTCATGTTCAAAGCAGCACTGCTGTCTGTGCTTAGTAGTGGTTACCATGGTTACAGCGTAGTAACCACAAAAAGGCATAAGTGGTGAAAACGCTTCCATCAAAGTAAGAACCAGAGAGAGGATGAAGGAGGAACGTATTTCCTTACTATCAGTGGAAGAGAGAAGAAAGTTTGACAGTTTGTACACAGCAGAAAGATCTGCACTAATGCTGTCAGCTTTAACCAGTTAGAACTTGTTTTATTCTCTAATTCTTAAATAACAGTAAACTGAATCTTCTCAAGAGCAGAAGAAAGCAGCTACTCAATCAACATGTAATACAGACACAGGAGTCAAACAGGAGAGGTCACTACTGTAGCAGCTGTGGTTGTTCACATGGATGATCACATGTCCAACAGTGGGAAAAAGACAAAAAGGTTTATCAGTAGTCTTTACCCACGAGTAGATGAGACATTAACCAGCAAAAAAAAAGAGCCTAGATTAAACAAACAACTGTAACCAGAGGAGTGGTCTTTCTAGTCCTTCTTTGATCTCTGGGCCACAGTCATGCTGGAATAGAAAAGGACCTTCCTCAAACTGTTGCCACACAGCTGGAAGCATAGCATCGTCCTGACTGTCTTGGTCTGCTGAAGCATTAAGATCGGCCTTCACTGGAGATAAGGGGTCTAGACCAGACCCTGAAAACCAGCCCCATACTATTATCCCTCCTTCACCAAACTTCACAGTCAGACAGGTGACGTTCTCCCAGCATCCTTCAAACCCAGACTCCCCCATCTGACTGTAAGCAGAGAAGATGATTGGTCACTCCACAGAACACGTTTCCACTGCTCCACCGTCCAGTGTCAGTGTGCTTTCCTCCACTCACAGACGACTCATTTAGGATCACAGATGTTTGAGAATGGAGACTGCATGGACAGATGCTTGAGTTTAGACACCTGTGATGGTGTGGCCAAATACTTTTGTCCATTAAGTGTACAAGGTATGGCTGTTAAAATGTGGGACTAATGCAGTAATCCAGTTTTGTTGCTCATAACCATTGTTCAGTGTCTTTTTCCGTCTTCATTCAGGTCTTCACTGATCAGATATGTGCAGTCAGTCTTCTTCAGAACCTCTGTGGTTCTTAACTTCTGACTCGGACTCTAATCGTGTTCCTCTGAGCTCAGATTTGACCTGAGGAAAAAGCAAAATAATTAGGCCCTTATGAGAGGAGAATACAGCCTTAGAAGAGGAGAATATTTAAATAAATTACTGCTTTTTATCATGTTTTTTTTTATTCTCATGTTGTGCCATTTTAGTCAAATTCACTAAAACTTTATTGTCATTGGTTGGGTTGAAAATGTTGAGATCATGAATATTTATTTTACTGTTAATTTTCATCTTTAGGGTACAGAACTCTCTTTCTTTAATCATTTCTAACTATTTTCAGACTGTTTTTGTAAATGTGACTCCAACCTCAGCTGTGGAAGAGAGAAGCCTGACTTTCAGAAGTTCCTTCTCTATTGTAAAGAGAGGATGGATTTATTTTAATGAGGCCAATAACGGGAATGAAAGCTGCAGGTTGAGCACATATTTAGAGAGAGAACGTGACTCCTGCAGCTCGGAGCGAGCTGGAGGTTGGTAGATCTGCCTGAAAGACTCAAATATGAGCGAGAGAGGGATGGGGGAACATGCATATCTGTTAAATCCAAAAGACTTGGATTTGGGAGATTGCTGTGCTTAGAGTTAAAGTTTATAAGCCTTGTGGGATTTATGAGTAGAAAAAGGAAAGGTTTGGTTTGGGCGGTGTGGGGGGTTTATTCCTATGAAATGAGGCCAACTCCAGCTAATCTGAAGGTGTATTAAAGTTGCATTCCTATCAAAAGATTTCACAAAGAGAATGATTAGTCAGATCTGCTGCAGCTCTTACATCTCCCTACACTTCCCTCCAACTGTGTGAGTGTCAGAGTGTTTTCACAAAGTGTTGAGTGGAGGGCTGTCCACGTTTAAGAGGCCTGAGTGATGCCACAAACGGTAACCTTGGCGGTCTTCTGTCTCTCCTCACAGTCCTCTCTGCCTCTTTCATCACAAGCTTTTGATGTACAGGCTGCAGAGGGGCTTTGGCAGGACTTCAGTCATGGCTTGGTGTGTGAGAGCAGGCATGAAGGATCAAGACTCCACCAATACTTGTTGTATTAAGAGCTTACCTTCTGTTGGACTGACAGGTTTCCTCCTTCAGACTTCGTCGGGGTCATTACGGAGCTTTTTATTGAACAGATCACCGAGACATGCCAGGAAGGATGAAAAAACACAGATTATCAAAAGTATAAGGTGATGATCAGCACACTTACACAAATGTGGTGATGATTTTATTCAGAATACTCGATTTTTATCGAAGCACTCATGTTCACAGTTGCCCTTTGTTGAGCTTGACGCGCTCCTTTTCAAAGTGACTCCTCTCTTTCTTTCTGATGTCAGGCTGCAGGTCCATGTGAAGGAAAACTTCAATGGACCAGGAGACATTGCGGTCTCTGGCCTCTGCTCTCTGTCCATCTCAGACACTGATCTTAATGCTGATGATGCACAAATGCATCGCTCTAACATCAGCCTGTTAGCAGTTATCCATATCCATGTCATGTGCCGATGACAGTAGTGTGTCTAATGAGGAAAACTGACAGAAGTCAGAATCAGAATCAGAAGTAAAATCAGCATTCATCAGCTGCTGAAGCGATGCCCTCCGTAAGAGCCCTGAAAGGTTTTTCTAAATGCATGGAGGCAGCCGCTGATTATGGTGTTAAAATAACAAAGACTACTTTATTAGAGGCTATTAGGAAAGGATTCAAACAAATACAATCCATGCTTTTCTGCATTGCTGCGTCTGCGTTGCTGACACAGTTACACATCATGCGCTTCTGCAGCACAGTGAAGAACTGATCAGCATGCTAGCCAGCAGCTCTGCTGAAATTAAAGGAGTGGATCATTAAAGTGAGGATTTTGTGTCTTTTGAGGGCAGTGTTTGGGTGGTGAGGTCACCTCTCCTGATGAATGGTAGGGTGTAAAAGAAACAGAAGTACTATTTACTGAGTTCAGTGGTGTGGCAGAGTGGAAGCATTCTGTTTGTTTATTAACTGAATCATTACTGTTTGGGCTTTTTTAGATTTGAGAGTTTACACCTTAGAGTGATGATGAAATGCAGAGAAGAGTCTGAGCAGGAATTAAAGCTGCCTCACCAGACTCTGAGCATTGTTCTTTATTTAAAGTCATAACTCAGTCTGACACTGTGCCTTGATAAAGCCAAACACACCTTTTTAGACTGCTGATGAGGAGGAGCAGGAGGGAGAAGTTTGCTGCTCTGATTGTTCTGAAATAGATTTTCTTATAAACTCTTTTTTCTGCCTTTTGAATAAGAAATGGATCCAAACAAACTCCTCGGTATGTTTGACACAGAGGTGAGCTTTTTTGGGATTCCACAGAGCTCAGAAACTCTGTACAGAATGAAAATAGTGGTTAAAGAAAATGATTCCTCCGGACCTGGTTGTTCTAGAACAATGCTACTCAACCCTGCTCAACCGAAGAGCCAAATGTTTGAAAAATACATCTGCAAGAGCCACAATCTAGGTGGTGGGAAGTGGCAACGATGGGTTTAAGTGGCAATAAAAATAAGTGAAAGGTGACAAAAATGGTCAAAAAGCAGCAAAAAATTGTCAAAAATGGGTGAAATGGGGTGAAAGTGGGTTTAAGGGCAATAAAAATAAGTTTACTTTGGCAAAATTGGTCCAAAAGCGGCAAGAAAGGGTGAAAAGGGGCAAAAATGCGATAACCTTTGTGAAAAGTGGCAAAATTAGGGAGAAAAAGTGGCAGAAAAGGGCAGAATGTGGCAAAAATGGGAGAGAAGTGACAAAGCATGAGTCACTAATAACTAAAGTAGGCAAAATAATCAAAAAGGTGAAATATTGCCAAAAACACCCCAGCAAAGATTGGCAAAATAGGAAAAAATGGAATTTAATGGCAAAGGCAGCTAAAATAGGCAAAAGTGGCAAAAAATGGCAAAAAGAAGGATAAAAGTGTCAAAATTGGGCTAAAAGTGACAAAAACAAGTGAAAAAATGGGCTAAAAGCAGTAGAAATTGATTAAAAGTGGCAGGAAAGGGAGAAATGGGACAGAAGATTGCAAACACAGGTAATGGAAATATACAGACAAAAAATAAAGGTTGACAATTAAATCTGCTGTGTAAGTGTTGGAAACAAACTGACTGAAATGGCTTCCAATGGATTATTTCTAAGGTCAAAGTTCCCTGTTTTTCTGGTTTTCTGGGGGAATCGTATTTTAAAATTAAGACATAAAAGAGCCACAAATCATCACAACAGAGCTACACGTGGCTCAAGAGCCACTGGTTGAGTTTCACTGTTCTAGAAGTTAGTTTACATCTGTGCAGCCGTGTTGATCCCATGCAGACTGTAGAGGCCCTCTCTGTTTCTCTTTCTCCTGGCTCTCTGTGGGACAGAGGAGAAGTGCCCAGCTCTTCAGCCTGATTTGTCCTCAGGCTGATGTCCACTTCCCCAAAATTATAACAGCGACCCTCTACTGTGATTGCTCTGCTGGCTCCCCTCTGACTGAACCTATGGAGGACACTCAGCTTCTTCACGGTCCCTCAGGAAGTAGTTCCTGACCGGCCGTGTTAGAGATCACTAAAGCTCTTATCGATGCACTGACAGACACGCCCCACTGTTGAATAATACTCACTGATTGTTGCTGCAGCATCCCGGTTTAAATGAAATCCTAGACCATCAGCAGAGTCAGTGACGGATTAAACCTGACCTTACTGATGCTGACTTTCTCTGCTGTAAACCCTCAGAGTCTACGTTGCACTAAAAGTTTCTTGGCATGTTAACATCCAGGCTTCAAGTGTCACATTTCTAAAATCAACAAAGTAGGATGCATCAATCATAGGCTTTATTTTTCATTCATTTTGAATCACAACCAAACAGGAGGTCTGTTTGTTTTAGGTCTAATCATGACAATATTTACAAACAGCTCCTTTATTTTATAAGAAGAATGTTAGAATCTCCATAATAAGTCGAATACATCAGTAAAATAAAAGTCTGTCGGTAAAAATGTGTTTTTAAAATCATGGAATTCGTAACGTTCATTTAAGGAACCTGGTTTGGATAATGTTTGATTTCATATTTGTAAAAAAAAAGAGAATTGGTGAAACGGTTTCCTATGCTGATGGGAAACCAGATCAGTGTTTACGAAACGCAGAATCTGTATTCACATCATCAGTCCATACCTGCACACTGTTTTTCATGTCCGGGTGAGCTAAAACACTGTTCAACTCTGCTTGTCTTTGTTATTATTGACAGACAAGTCAAGCTTGCATTGCCGTATCATATAGCAGCTGCAGTTTCCCTTAGAGGAGTTGCATGGAAAAGGTGTGACCTGTCTTATCGGCTGATCCTGTTTAGTTTTGGGACTGTGTCCCCTGCTGCCCAACAGATTTTTGAGGACGGTATCACACACTAAACAAAATAATTCTTGGACCTGCCTAAAAAAAAGCTTGAACTTGTTAAAATCAAGTGATTCTTTTCTTTTTTTTTTCAACTCAAATGAGCAAGTTGCATGAAGTTAACTTGAGTTGAGTCAACTTAAATTAGTTGTTTGTAACAAGTTGAAGCAATTCTGTTTAAGCAGGTCCACCATTTTCTTCTTTCAGTGCAGTTGTGGGAAAACTGGAGGCCCCTGGTCTATGTTCACAGTCCTTTTGGCCCCTGTCCTGATCTCACTGACCTCCCTGACCCATCAGTGGTGGTTGTTGGTGTTCTCCCAGTCCATGATGTGGTTTTCCCTCCTGCAGCGGTCTGTCATCACTGATTTATGTTCTGCTTTTCTCTGATGGTTCCTTCTTACATACTGTCATGTGTTTTTCCTTGCATGACAATAAGGATCTTACTATTTCTGCTATAGATGACATACATTGAAGAAACAACATATGCTATATGATATTAGACACCTGTTCCCACAGGTGCATGCAGTCTCCATGTTCAAACATCAGTGATCCTAAAAGGGTTGTTCTGAAGAGCTCAGAGACTTCAATGTGGTGCAGTGATGATGCCACCTTTGTAATAAGATGGTTCCTGAGCAGTCCCAGGCGTCAGTTGGAGTGAAGTAAAGAACACTGGCACTGGACTGTGGAGCAGTGGAAATGTATTCTGTGGAGTGACCAATCATCTTCTCTGTTTGGCAGTCAGATGTTGAGTCTGGGTTTAGAGGATGCTGGGAGAATGTTACCTGTCTGACTGTGAAGTTTGGTGGAGGAGGGATAATGGTATGGGGCTGGTTTTCAGGGTCTGGTCTAGACCCCCTATCTTCAGTGAAGGCCGATCTTAATGCTTCAGCAGACCAAGACATTCTGGACGATGCTATGCTTCTAACTGTGTGGCAACAGTTTGGGGAATGCCCTTTTCTATTCCAGCATGTCTGTGGCCCAGAGATAAAAGAAGGACTAGAAAGACATGGTTTGATGAGATCACACAGAGTCCTGACCTCAACTCCATCCAGCACCTTTGGGATGAACTGGAACAGAGATTGTGAACCAGGCCTTCTGGTCCAACATCAGAACCTGACCTCATAAATGCTCTACAGAATGAACGGACACACATTTCCACGGAAACACTCTAGAATCTTGTGGAAAGCCTTCAGAGAAGAGTGGAGGCTGTTAGAGATGCAGAAAGGGGGCAGCTCCATAATAAAGTAAGCATTCATCAGATTACCTGGAACATCTATGCAAGGATAGTACCTCTGGTTCCTGGAGGGGATGACTGAAATGATTTTAAAGAGTGTGTTTCACTGGAATCTGGTCTCTAAGAAGAGGCTCTTGTGTTTAGCGGTCGAGCCAGGAATCAGATGAAACAGGCTATTATGCCATCAGCTCCTCTGACCAGACTACAGTGGGATTACTGGACCTTTCCACAAGTTCACAATGATTGATTTTAGTTAAATTCTTCTACTCTCTTGGTTAACAACAACTTCTGTAGTCAGCTAGACAAACTTAAAAAAGATATTGAATTCTGGAGATCATTGCCACTCTCTCTCATAGGGCGTGTTAATGCTATTAAGATGGTTGCTCTCCCCAGGTTAATGTATTTGTTTCAGAATATTCCAGTTAAGCTCCCCTTGTCATTTTTTAAAACTCTGGACTCAACAATATTGCCATTTGTTTGGGGGTATAAAAACCATCGAATATCTAAGGCCCATTTACAAAAATCCAAGAAAATGGGGGGATTATCCCTCCCAGTATTCCAACACTACTATTGGGCAGCTAATGCCAGAGCCTTAGTATACTGGCATGACCAGTACCTCCCAACAAGTGGCTTCAATGACAAGCCTACACCTAAGTGGCTACAACTGGAATCTCAAGCAGTAGAAAACAGTTCTCTTGCAGCTCTCATGTTTGCAACATATGATTACCCAGTAAACAGTTTTAAAGAAAATTTTGTCCTGTATAACTCAATCCACATCTTAAAACAGATGAAAAGGGTGATCCATGCACCTGAATTCTCTATATATTCACCTATTTGCTTTAATCACAACTTTATCCCATCCAACTGTGACCAAGCTTTTATTCACTGGGGCAAAAAAGGAATCAAAACAATTGCAGACTTGTATATGAATAATCATTTTGCATCTTTTGTGGAGCTTAAGGAAAACTATTCCCTCCCACAAGCCCATTTTTCCGATATTTACAAGTTAGACAATTTGTTAAGAGTAGCTTTAATAATTTTGAGAGCTTACCTAATGAACATCCCTTTTATGAATTTTATAAAAGCTGAGCAAAATGTATCCTAATATCTCTGACACTTGTGACAGATGTAATGGTGGGAAGGGTACACTAGGTCACACTTTCTGGTCATGCCCAGAGATTGTCCCCTTTTGGCAGGACATCTTTAGTTGGTTTTGCAAAATTTATAATTTAAAAGTTCAACCAGATGCACTGATCGCCTTGTTTGGGTGCGCCAAAGCTCTTCTGAAACTCCCATATACTGTGCAACAGGCTTTTATGTTTGGCATGTTAGTAGCTAAGAGAATCATACTGAAGGAATGGAGAACTTTCAATGCTCCTTGTTTCTCTCGATGGATTAAAGAATTAGTTTCAGGTATACATTTGGAAAGGCTCCGTAGCTACAATCATGGGTCTAATGAAAAATTTGAGAGGGTCTGGGGCCCAGTTATTAGATCTCTTAATGTTTTCAATTCTTAACTGTAGTTCCTGCTGGGTGATATGAATTTTGGGATATCCTTTGCCTTGTGCTTCGAGGAGGCTGAAGCTTTGCTGCGTATTTTGCTGCGTAGTCTGACTTTTTGTTGTAGCTTTTGTTTTGATACTATGTTATTGTATTGTCATGTTTTTGTTTAGTACAGTTTTTGTTTGTCTCTTAATGGTTATTTGTCTTGTATGGAGTCTTGTTTGTGCAAAAACATGATAAAAAAAAAAAAAAAAATTCTTCTACTCTTTAGGCCAATCATCCTCCAAAAGCTAAAAGAGCAGCTCTTATTGTGGTCATGTTTGGGATTAATATTCATTTACTGCTCATGATGAGTCACACATAAACTCTGAGCTGTGCGTAACAACACCGCTCTGAGAAGGTTTTCATTTCTGTTTGCCTCAATAAGCCGTTAGTAGATCACACAATCCAGTAAATGTCTTTCCCCACCGCCGCCCCCCCCCCCCCGTGTTCCTCCCACCCACCTTTTCCTCCCACATCCTCCTCTCTCCATGGCCACGATAGTCACCATGGAAACAGACGGGGTTTGATGGGATGCTGCCATGTAGATGCCAGTGTGCGGGTGGGTGGTACCCTGGGACTTCCAGGTCCTCTTTCCTCTCTGTCCAGAGAGGAAATATCAGTTAATGACATCCAAGAAGGAGCTTTCTCACAGCCAGACCGTTCTCTGGGAAAAGGATGAAAAGTCCTTTCAAAGAAGCTGGAGTCAGCGCTAATTTGTTAGCCCATGTTTCATCTTTAAAGAAAGCTGTTAGAGACAGAGAATGAAAAGTGGGAATGCATAAACACATAATAGGAGTCATTACTGAAATGTCACACTACTTATTGTAAAGATGGACGATATTTTTATAACATTAGAAAGACGCACAGACGCAGATCCACCTAATGGTGCTTAGTTAGATTTAGTGATGCTTGTAGCATGCAAAGCTGCACACAGTCATGTCAGCCTGACCACAGAGAAGTTTGATCATCACTTAGAGCTGGGCCGTGCGTGGAGTGAGGAGACACTGATGAATTCATCAGCATGGGCCAGTATCAGTGTCCAGGGTTTGTTTGTCATCCCAGTTGAATGCTATTCAGATATGAGAGAAAATGTTTGAGCATGAGTGTTAGACCTAAAGAAGTGGTGCAAACAGCCTCGGTGTCACAATTATCCCCGTTAGTAGCCCAGTGGATAGCGGTCAGGATGAGGGTCAGGACTGGGCCTCATCCACCAGCATCTCCTGAAGAGTTTTCTTCAATCTTTCTTGAGGAAGTTTTGCAGAGAAACCTCCAGGATGTGGGATTCATGGCACATTCTTAAACTGCTCAGTTGTTCTCTTCTGTGTCCTTAAGTTGATGAATGCCAGGTGCTCTAAGCTGGAGCAGGTGCACCTCTTTATGCCCATTTAAGGGCATGAGAACAGAAATCTCCAGCAACACACGTAGTTTAGAGCAGTGGTTCTCAATGTTGGGGTCGGGACCCCATTTGGGGTCAAGAGACTCTTAGAGGGGGTCACCAGATGCCTTAAAAAAAACAAAATATGTTTTTTTTCCAACCCAATTTGTTACTGTTATTTTCCACCCATTTTTTTCACTTTTCCCTGCCAATTTTTGCTCATTTTAACTCATTTTTGTCATTTCTGATCTGTTTCCAAGACTTTATTCTGACAGTTTTTCCCACTTCTAAACCAATTTTTGCTGCTTTCTTCTATTGTTGTCTCTGATGACCCATTATTTGGATATTAACCTATTTTTCACCCCCTTTGCATCCATTTTTGCCCATTTTAATTACATTTGACTATTTGTTTTGCCCATTTCTGCCATTTTTTCCCACTTTTGCCAAGTTATCTGCCTTAGTTAACCCATTTTGCCAGTTTAAACCACTTATTCTGACTTTTTAATCCCATTTCACCAAAGTTTCCACCCATTTCTGCCCCTGAAATCCCCTTTGACCACTTTTTATTCCTGTTTTTGGTGTGTATTGCTGCCTCTCTTAATCTATTTTTTGGCAGCCTAACCTTTTTCTTCTACTTTTAAAATCCCATTTCACCACCTTTTCCACAATTTTTGCCATTTTAACCCATTTTAGCTGTTTCAATCCATTTTAATTCTGTTATAAAGAAAAAACTATGCAGATTTTTGAGAAGACTATCCACTAAAAGATATTTGTTGCTTTGTTAAGAATTGTTTTTATTGTTTTTTTAGGTTTAAAATGAAATGTGGTTATTGCAACTTAACTGTATAGTGGACTGTGATTTTGCTGACCTAGTTTGCCCCTAGTTTGGCTGGGCCCAAGGGAGCTCTCCCATTTATCCCCCTTATAGGCGGCCTTGACTGCATGACTATTTTTGAATGTGCAGGTCTGTGTTCAGCCACCTTCAGGTACAGCGAGGGTCCCCGGTTTCTGGCACCTTTATTTTGAGGGTCGTGGGCTGAAAAGATTTAGAACCCCTGGATTAGAGAACAGCTTTATTAGAATGATGTGTTTGTAGCCTTCATCAGGGTCATCAAAAAACAACACAAAACCACAACAAAGTGAAGAATTTAAGTATTTCAGGCTCTTTTTCCTGGCTGGGAGTAAAGTGTATTGTTGGAATAGCAGAAGGACTGGTGCAGCATCAGCTGTGCTGCAGGTGTTGTGTTTGACCGTTGTGGTGAAGAAGGAGCTGAGCCAGGAGGCAAAGCTCCCAACTTACATGTCCGATTGTTTCAGCACCTATGGGCGTGAGCTTTGGGGGGTGACTGGAAGGATGAGACTGTGGAAGCAAGCAGTCAAAATCAGATTCCTCTGGTGGATGTCAGGGCTCAGCCGACATAGTTAGTCTGTTTTAGCACACCTGCAAACTGCAGGTGACACTGATGCATTTGATAGTGATGTTGATTTAAAGAAATAGATCCCAGGTGGACTGTTCAGTATAAAGACTGTTGCAGGGTTCCCATATGCACAGACACTCATTGGTGCATGTCTCTCTCCCCCATTCTCTTTTCTACTGTCCTGTAAAAAGGCCAAAAAATGAAATCTTTAAGAACAACTGTTTCTGATCATACAGGAGCATGCTGACTGGTGTTGGCTGGAGAGATGCTTTACAGGAGCGCCACTTTGGAGAGGTGCATTGGCAGCCATCATGAAAGAAAGTCAGTGACCGCAGGAGGTCTATCTATGCTTGAATACACTGCAACACACTGAAAAATGAATCAGTTTAGGAGCTGTTTGTATTATTATAAACATCAGAGATGCATTTTGAATCTGGGATACCAGAATTAACAAAAGACATGCAGGATTCATCCAGAAGTGATTTTCAGTAAAACAAACAGTAACTTTAATATGTATTAATAATTGAAAGCTTATATTTTTTTAAGGAAGCATTTTGACATTAGTTGAGAAAATACACATCAGATAATGATGTTCATGACGAAGCAAACAGCTTTGAAATAAATGCATTCCTCCCAGCCATGACAGAATAACTTTTGTCTTCATCCACGACTGCAGCTCTTCAAAAGGACGCCTGCATGATGACTCTGAACAGCCTGAATCAGGAAGAACATTCCTCGAAACCAGGGCTGAATGACTGCCTGTTCAACCATCAGAATTTAATCAGAGTTTTAGTGTGAGCATGAACTGTCCTATTACAACAGGGGTGTCCAAACTATGGCCCAGGGGCCAAATGTGGTCCATTTTTGATCGGCTCCTCAAAACTTCTTCAAGTTAAATTAAATATGGTCCTCAATACAGCATAAAGCTTGTGCCACGCTGTATTATTCTTCTTAGTTTCAAAACAAGGCAGTGCTACCATGCTAATACTGTAAACAAACATTTTGACAAGGATTTATAGCTGTTTTTTGTTTTGTTTTGTTTTGTTTTTTCAGGACAAAATTGAGATGACACTATAAATATTAAAAATGTTTGCAACCAAATGATAAGATGTCTTGATTAATAATGCCCTAATGCAGGGATGTCAAACTCAACCACATTAGGGGCCGGGTTCTGAATTTGGGTCCAACCTGAGGGCCGAGCAGTGTCCACATTTAGCCATAAACCTTTCCCCAGCAATGAATTATGGGGGAAAACCCTTAGCACTGATGATAAGGGATTTTGAGATTGAAAAAGGTCGAAATGAAAAGTTTAAAGGCTCAAAATCTAAGATAAAATTCAAACTCATTAGCTCAAAAGGTACAAAACATGACATTTAAGGTTAAAATAATGTTTTTAAAAGGCAAATATATGACATAAAAAGTTGAAATCATGATTCCTATGAGTCAAAATATGAGATCAATTCAAAATCATCAGTTTAAAACATCAAAGCTTGGGAAAAAACATTTAAATTCTTAATTTTAAAGGTCAAAAAATTACTTACAATTTAAAATTGTGGAACTAAAAGGTCAGATTATGAGATGAAAGTCAAAGTGAGGAGATTAAAAGTTCAAAATATTACTTGAAAAATTAAAATGGAGGATCTAAACGGTCAAAAAACAATAGATAAAAAGTCAAAATTGTGAATTTAAAAGGTCAACATATGAAATAAAAAGTCAAAACCATTACTTTGTGTCATAACAGAGGTGCAAAATTAAGAATATGAAATGAAAACATAGTTGTCTTTTACCACATTCCTGACTTTTTATCTAATTATTTAAACTTTTTCTGATTTTTATGACTTAACAAGGATATTTTAGATCATCATGGCCCCCGGGCCTTGAGTTTTACACCCCTGGTTTAATGTATTACAGCAGCACCAGTGATGTTCCAGAGCTGACTTGGGGCCCCTGAAATCTTATTGGCCTCCCCAAAATCCTTAAAATGATTGGTCATTTGCCTTGTCAGCCATCAACTAGCCTTTTAAGTGTACCCAATCACTGAGCATGTCTTAACCAACATTAGATAGGTTTTACTAACTTAGAGGTGAGATGTATAAAAGTGGCCCCACCATTCTTACACAGTTCTGTATGCGGCCCCCAGTGGAAAATGTCTGGACAACCCTGTATTACAGGATGTGATGCCAGCAGCCTGAGAGCCAATCACTGTGTAAACAGGTAGAGAGAGTAAATGTAGCTGTGCCGGCCCGGAGGAAGCCAGAGTCTCTAATCAGTGTGGGAGAAGTCAAATACGCCTAAACAGAAGAGTTTATCTCCAATCAAGGTTTTTTAAAGACGACCAGGCTGAATTTACCAAAGTGTAAATGTTCATCTTCAGGTATTTCGCCTTGATAAATGGCCCACCATAAATCTCACCTTTAGAGGATGTCTAACTAATCACATCATAACAAGCTTTCCTGTAAATGCTGCAGGAAATGTCAGCGACGTCTCCCATATGCTGAACATGTTTCAGAGCCAGAATTAACAAGGGAGAAACTCCAACATTAATCAGTGTACCTGGCAGGTAGCAGCAGAAATGTAAAACATGCGTGACACTCCTTAAACAAGGTTTTCTACAGAATGAACATAAATCATCAAATCTGCCTGAAGCCAGCGTGCAGCTCATGAATTTAGCATTTAGAAAACAGAATCTAAAAGAAAGGCGGCTCTTACTCTCACACAGAGAAGAGCTGTGTTCCTATTTATTTAAATTCAGACTTCAGAAATCACTGAAGTCTGAATAAATGAAGACAAGTCTGTTAAAATGCTGAACGACTCCTGACATCCTCTCAGCAGGTTTGAAACGTTCACTTACACCTGCAGACTGAAGGAGCAGAGAGAGTAGTGATGAATTCAGTCGTCCTCTTCACATTAAGGGCACACAGTCTGCATATACTCATCAATATTATTTATACTTCATTATTTTAAGGTTTTGCTGCTTTTTTCTGTGGATTATATTTAGTGCAAGAACAGTGGAAAGCAGTTATGGCCTCCTCTGAAATAAAAATACAATAATAATAAAATAAAATAGAATAAAATAAATAAAGCAAAGTAAGATAAAATTAAACTAAATAAAATTGTATAGAACAATTAAATAACCTAGAATAAAATACAATAAAACAAAGGATATAAAATAAAAGAAAATTAAATGAAGGAGACAATTTCCTCCTTGATGGATACGTATGGCTTCATGGTGGCCCAATATTTACTTCAGGGACTGTTCCTGGTTCTAATCCCTGACCAGTATGGGTCAGGGTCAGGGTCAGGGCCTCTCTGAGTGAATTCTCATACAGTAAATTGACCTTTTGTCAAGCCCCGCCCTCCTTAGTTTCAGTTACTAGGGTTTTAATGATCCATCAGTGTCTATCAGTGCATTGGTTGGTAGATTAATTATCCAATCAGAATGATAGTCAAAAAAACCATCTACACTGTCACCTTTCAGCTTTTATTCTGAAATTGTATGCAGGCATGTTGTGTTAGAAGCTGAGATGAAGAGGATGTCCCTTCTTCTCTCAGCTGTGTGGACATATTTTGGACAGGGACGACACCAATGCAGGCCTCTCGAGCACAGTGGCGTTCACTTCTCTCTCCCAAACACACAGGGATCAAGCCTGAGACCTCCACTGGAAGAAAACTTGGGTACCGAGTGGCCAACTGGAACTAGACTCTGGGTTCAAGTCTACTTGGATCTGACTCTCGGTCCTTTATGTCAGTGGTTCTCAATCTTGGAGTCAGAGCCCCACTGGGGGTCGCGGGACACTGAGAGGGGGTCACCAGATGCCTTAAAAAAAACTAGGAATATTTTTAGATTACACTGTTGCCACTTTATGAACATTTAGCCAAAGTTTAACCCCTTTTTCATCACTTTTTAACTCAAATTTTGCCAATTTTAGCATATTTTTTCCACTTTAAACCCATTTTTATCCATTTTAAACCCTTCCCATTACTTTGTTCTGCCTGTTTTTGACACTTCTCAACCAATTTTTGCCACTTTCTGCCTATTTTCTTGCCTCTGTTGACCCCTTTTTACACCTCTTTTCGCCCATTCTAACCACAGTTTACCCATTTTTGCCAGTTTATATCTATTTTTTATCCCATTCCACCTCATTTCCACCATTTTTTTGCGATTTAAATCCATTTCAGCCACTTTTAAATCCCACTTTACCACTTTTCTGCCAATTTTTGCCACTTTATCCCTTTTTTTTTGGGTTATTTTTTGCCACTTATATTTTATTTTTGCCACTTTTAGCCCATTTATGTTCTTTAAATATCCAATTTCACCACCTTTTCACCATTTTTTGCCATTTTTAACCCATTTTGCCATTTTTAACCCATTTTAATTATGTTTTTAACAAAAGTTTTTTTCATTTTAATAAAAACAGAAATTTGTTTCATTGATAAGAGTGGTTATTATTCAGGTCAAATATAAAATATGGTTTTCACAGCTTAACTTCGCAATAGTCCATGGTTTTGCTGACCTCCATGGGCCCCCAGTTGGGTCTAGGCTGGGTCCCAGAAGCCTCCCCATTTACTATTCTTCAATGTTCCTGGCTGTTCAACCACTTTCAGGTACAGCGGGGGGTCCCTGGTCTCTGGCACCTTTATTTTGGGGGTCTCAGGCCTAAAAGATCGAGGACCACTGCTTTATGTGAGTCCACCCTAAGCTTGTCTCTGAGTGCCAGCTCAGTGATTGATAAGCTATCAGGCCAGGCTTTCCCCCAATAATGGATGGATACACACTGACAAATGTGAACCCAGTTCCTCTGTGATTCAGCTGTTTTCAGCCTGAACTGTTTGATGTTTGTGTATGAAAGCTCCACTTGTACAGTTTTTGAAGCATCCTCTGATGCAGCAGAGGATGTTAATGTAAATCTAACCCAAAAAGAAGAGATGCAGATGTGATGGATTACCTGTCTCATGCAATATTCACGTCTCTAGAGGTTGATTTTTTTATCACGGTGAAGTGAGCAGAAGTGGACTCTAAAGTGGGAAATCAATCCAAAATGTTTTGACATGCTTTAAAAAATCGTCCCCACGCTGAGAGCATACAAACCTGCTGCTCTGAATCCTCCCTCTGAAACACGTCCAAGCCTCCCTCTGCCTGCTGCTCTCTGCTTTAGTAAATAGAAGGAATCTTCACATGCTTTTACATTTGGACTCCTTTATAAAACATCAACATCTTTAATGGGACACTTCAAATCAGTGAATCTAGAGCAGTGATACTCAACGTGTGGCTCTTTATGTGTTAATTCAAAATATTGTTCCCCCAGAAAACCTTGAAAAGGAAACGTTGGCCTCAGAAATTATCCATTGCAAGTCACATTTATCAGTTTGTTTCCCACTCTTACACAGCAGGCTTTCATTGTCAGACTTAACTGTCAACCTTTATTTTTTGTCTGTACATTTCTATTGCCCTTATTTGCAATTTTTTTGTTACTTTAATTCCATTTTTACTGCTGTTAGCCCATTTTTGCCACTTTTTTGTTACTTTTCACCCATTCTTGACACTTTAATCATGCTTTATGCAAATTTTTGGCTTTTTTGCCACTTCTCCCCCATGCCTTTTGCAATACAATGCCACTTTTTGCCCATTTACCCACCTTTTTGCTGCCTTTTTCCTATTTTTCAGACCTATTTGCTAATTTTTGCCAATTCTACTCACTTTTCCCTTATTTTTTGGTTACTTTTTGCACCTTTTCTCTCAGTGTTTGTCACTTCAACCATTTTTGACACTTTCACCCTGCTTTTTGAATTTTTTTTTGCATTTTTTGCACTTCTCCCCCATGCCATTTGCAATAAAATGCCATGTTTTGCCCATTTTCTCACCTTTTTGCTGCTTTATTCCCATTTTTCCTACTTTTTTGCTTATTTTTGCCTACTCTACTCGCTTTTCACTCATTTTTTGCCACGTTTGCCACTTTTTGACCGTATTTGCTACCTGAAATGCATTTTTTGGTCACTTCTTGCCCCTTTTTTGCCACTTTTCTTTCAGTGTTTGTCACTTTTTTACCCAGTCTTGACACTTTTATCCTGCTTTTTGCAATTTTTTCCCCTTTTTGCCTTTTTGCCACTTCCCCCCCATGCCTTTTGCATTAAATGCCATTTTTTTACCCATTTTCCCAACAGTTTGCTGCCTTTTTCCTATTTTTTGCCCATTTTTGTCACTTTTCACTCATTTTTTGCCACTTTTTTGCCACTTTGACCATTTTGACTCATTTTTTTGCCTCTTTTTTCCTTTTTTGCCACTTATCACCCATTTAAACTGCCTTTTGTGATTGACTGCCACTTTTTGTCCATTTTCCACCTTTTTGCTGCTGCTTTTTGCTCATTTTTCCCACCTTTTCCTTGATATTTGACCATTTTAGTCCTTTTTCACTCATTTTTGTTACATTTTAACTAACTTTTTGCCACCTATAACTCATTTTTTGGTCACTTTTTTGCAACTTTTCTTCCAGTGTTTGCTGCTTTTTGACCATTTTTGCCACCTTTAACTTATTTTAATTGGCACCTTTCCCCACTTAGATTGTGGCTCTTGCAGATGTGTTTTTCAACAATGTGGCGCTTTGGTTGAGCAGGTTTGACTAACACTGATCTAGAGGATTGATTTCTGTTGTTGAGATCAGTGATAAAACAGCTAAATAACAGCATCCAGCCAAACCAGTCAATCCATCCTCACTGAGTTTTTAAGGTCATTAAGAAAGCCCTTTGGCCTGTGCTCCATTTACCACAGCCTCCATTTAGATGAACCAGTATCTCCAATTAGGAGCAGCCACTTCCTTTTCTCGAGCGCCTTCCTCTAATGGCTGGACGGATTGATTTAAATGCAAACTGGAGCAGATTTAATGAACTGCTTTTACAGAAGGAGTTTAATAGAAATTTGCCCATTCTCTGACAGGCTGCTGAACAGTTCACACAACATTAATTATGCATTTTAGTGCTTTTTGAGTCTAAAACCAGAATGAAGTGCTCTTGAATTATAAACCAAGCAACATACTAAGGGAGGATTGGCTGATATTTGATCCAGGGGAGGTTTGTGGCTTGTGTTGTAGAGAAACTCTAGATTAGCAGAGGAATCACACCACAGTGACAGTCCTTGGACGCCATGTTTTACCGGCTTCCTTTGACATAGACATGGTAAACTCTGGTCACTGCAGAGCTAATATAACAGCACATAATGTGAGTAATTTCTGCACCTGTTCTGTGATGCTGTTGTGATTTAGGTGCCTCTATCTGCATTGTAATGAGCTACGGGCGATTGGGCGTTGATGATCCGTGAGTCTGACATCGTACTGTGGAGGGACTGTGACTCTCTGCTTTTACACACTGTGTGTTATTCTGTTAGGAGAGCGGGACATTTATCAGAGCAGTCATCTTGAAATGAATCTGGGAGGAAATTGTGGAAGATTCCTGAAGATTTTACCAAGCAACAACCTCAGACTGCAGTCAACCTGAAGAAGAAACTCTTACTGACACCAATACGGCAGAAATAAACTCGCTGATATGGTTTGAAAAGCTCTTCTTATCCACTTTGGTCATTAGAGTTGTAGATTATTAGAGGTGTGGCTAACCTGATTAACAGGTGGGTTAAAGGTAACACCCCCTTTCCCACCTTTGAAATGTAGCCAAACCCTCAGAGCACTTTTTTAGATGTAAACCCACGTATGGGGGTTCAGTAGGACTTGCATTTTGTGTTAAAAATCTGCAAAGTGAAGCCCAAAACACACCAGCAGTGTTCCACGGGGCAAGACTGGCCAAGTCAATCTCCAGACTTAAAACCATATAGAGCATTTTACCTGCTAAAGAGGAGACTGAAGGGAGTTACCCCCAAAACAAACAACAACTGAAAGAGTCCGCGGTGAAAGCCTGGAAAAGCATCACAATAGAGGAATGCAAAAGTTTGGTGATGTCAGTGGGTCACAGGCTTGATACAGTTAATGCAAGAAAAGGATCTGTAACTAAGTATTAAGTCTTACTGACTTTAAAGGGGACTTTTTTTTACCCTTAAGTCAAGTTTATATTGTTCTCAAAGGTCTCCAAAACATGCCTGTGAAGTTTGTTGCTGGAAAAAAACCCTCCAGTGTTGGATTTTTGCATGTCTAAAAAAACAGCCCTGCTCAGAACAAGCTGTTTCTGTGGCTTTAAATGTTAATGAGCTGTCTAACTCCGCCCTCTGCCCTTTAGTTAGCTTTAGCTTCCATGGTCTAAATGTAACGTCAGTGCCATGCTTTAGCTAAAACCTGATCTGAATCGAGCTCCAGAGAGGACCAGGCTTTATTCTAACCAGTCACTGTAATGTTGTCTTATTCTCTGTGTCACTGCTTTGGTTCTCACATCACCAGCTCCAGTTCCCTATCCCTGTCTTTACCTCTGGTCTGGCAGCTTTGGTTTAAACATACATAAAATATGTTCTCCCTCCATAACCATGCTATTTTAGGTCCTATCAAATGCAGGAGTACCAGAGATTATATCTTTGAAAGCACCTGGAATCCAAAAGTTCTCAAACGTATGAAGAACTGAAGATGTTGTACTACAGCAAACTTAAACCAGCTGTGTCTGGTACCTGTAGTGTAAAATTAGTATTTGGTGGTTTAAGGGTAAAAAGGAGACGTGCTTCCACATTAAAAATCCACACATTACATGTCTATAATGTAGCTGTAAGCTTAAAGTAAGAATCTGAGCCTGTCAGCAGCAAACAAAAGAGCTTTTTGTGGACCTGGAGGTTCTCTGAAACACCATCATAGCTATTTGAATATACCTCATTCCCATTCAATACTTACACACTAACTTCCTCTGAGAGATGCAGATTCAGTGCCTCTGTAATGATAAATGGACTGCAGGAGCATAGCAGTATGATTTAAAGTTTTAGTGCACCTATAAACTCTCAGAACATTTATCTGCTTTTTCTTTCTGGCAGCATGGAATAAAGTTGTATTATTTCTTTGTTGTCTTAGTTTTCTAATCTAACTACTGTCTTTCTTGAGTCGGTTAAGTAAAGTAGAGTTAAAACCACGGACCTATCCATCATGTCCTCCTCTTTGCTCCAGATGTTGGTGACGACTCCAGAGAAGTGGGACGTTGTGACCAGGAAGAGTGTCGGAGACGTGGCCCTCTCACAGATCGTGCGTCTCCTCATTTTGGATGAAGTTCACCTTCTTCATGAAGACCGAGGACCAGTACTGGAGAGTCTGGTGGCCAGGACCATCCGACAGGTCGGTCTTTGTTTCTCTGATGCTTCTAAGCGCCTTTGAATATTTAGATCAGTGACACTCATCGTGTGGCTCTTTTGTGATGATTTGTGGCTCCTTTACGTCTTTATTTGAAATATTTTTCCCCCAGAAAACCTTAAAAAGGTCAACTTTAACCTCAGAAATGACCCATTATTCAGTTTGTTCATCACTCTTGTACAGTTGGCTTAAATTGTCAACCTTTATTTTTTTGTTTGTTGTTTCTGTTGCTCTTGTTTACAATTATTCCTCCTTTTTTGCTACTTTTAATCTATTATTACAGCTTTTTAAGCCAAAGTTTGCCCCTTTTTTACCCCTTTTCACTATTTCCTTCCACTTTTTTGCCATGTTTTGCCCCTTCTCACCAATTTAAGCTGCCTTTTTCCATTGAATGCCACTTTTTTCCCATTTTGCCCGTTTTAGTCTCTTTTCACTCATTTTTTTGCCATATTTTTACCTTTAAAAAAAAAAAACATTTTTACCACCTGTAACTCTAATGTAATTTTTTTTTATCAATTTTGCCACTTTTTCTCCCCATTTTTTGCATATTTACACCTATTTTTTGCCACTTTTTTGCCACTTTTTGACAATTTTGCCAATTTTGCCCATCAAAGTCTCATTTCACAATTTTTTTGCCAAATTTTTACCAATTTTTTGACCAATTTTGCCACCTGTAACTCATTTTTTGTTAACAATGTTTGCCATTTACCACCAGTTTTTTCCTCTTTTATCCTGTGTTTTGGTATTTTCAAATTTTTCCCCCTTTTTGCCATTTTTTGCCCCTTCTTGCATATTTAAGCTGCCTTTTTCCATTTTTGCCACTTTGGTCTATTTGAGTTACTCATTTTTTGCTGCATTTTTACCTTTTTTGACTATTTTTTCACCTCTAACTCTTTTTAATCAATTCTGCCAATTTTATCACATTTTTTGCTAACTTTCACCTATTTTTTGCCACTCCTGTCACTTTTGGACCATTTTACCACTTTAACTTAATGTTATTGCCACTTTAACCCATTTTTGCCACTTTTCACCTCTTAGATAGCGGCTCTTGCAAAGATATTTTTAAAATAATTTGGCTCTTTGGTTGAGCAGGGTTGAGTAGCACTGATTTAGAATGTGAAATTATTCAGTTTAGTTGGTGAAACACCAGTTTATTCTGAGCAGCAGTGCAGTTTAAAGAAGGTCCTTAAAGGTTGTGTCACATCCAGACTGTTTGGAGGGGGGGGTCTTCTGTCTGATGTCAGGTTTCTATGGACCTATGTAAACATGGTAGCTTCATTTAGCTGTTCCATCTCTCTAGCAGTCCTGGGGAAATGTCAGCTCACATCAAATGTCACCGTCCTTTGAAAAGTCTCACACATGGAGGTTGAAGATAGATCTGTTGTCTTCAGATAGCTCCAATGGTGACAAAACCACTCTGATAATCTCTGTTTAACACAAACATGAGCAGCATCCCCAACAAGCATAAGTAGCAGCTAGATAACGAACGACCACTGCAGGTCTGTGGGTAGGCCTTTTCTCTGGCACCTTTATTCCCTTTATTATGAGCTATAATCAAGCTGTTTTCCTGCTGGTTTAAGATACTCTCCGACAAGTGAGATCTAAAGTTTTTGTCTTTACACTCTAGATATGTTGGAATATGGTTGCTGTAAACATGTGAAAACACTGAGATCTACATGTGACTGAATTCTGGATTCAGACTGTTAGAGAGTTTTCCACCTCTTTAGGACAAAGAAGGCGTGTGCCTCTGACAAGGAGTAAACTAGCTAACACAAGCTTTAGAGGCAGCTTCTGTCCTGTCAGTCCAGGATTGTTCACTATCAGTGGAGCCAGCTGGTAGATCAGACTCCTGCAGGAGAGGAGCAGAGACGTCTTTTCTAGGCCTTTGGCGTGAATCTTTGCTCTTCTGTTGATAAAGAAATGTCCAGTTCAGATCAGCCTGCTGTAGGGCCAAATGAGGCCCACGGTGCAGTTTTACCCAGCCCGCAAGATCATGTATCTTATCTTATTAATTAAAACTGACTCACCAGAATAAGGTCTGCAGATTTAACCTTTAAGATTTAAATAAAATCCTTGTTGAGTTATAAAAATCTGAAAAAGTAGAGAGTAAAAATAATAACATAAAAAGTCAGAATGACAGAGAGAGAGAAATTAATTTGTGTATTCAGTTCATATTTTCATTTTGCATCCCAGGATTTTGACTGAAACTTAGGACTTTGACGTTTTATTTCATGTTTTGACCTTTTAAATTCATAATTTTGACCTTTTTTTCTCATACTGTGATCTTTTACATTCACAATTTTTCATTTTAAATATTATCTTAACCTTTTAAACTCCTAACTCTGACTTTTATTCCCATATTTCCCCTTTTAGAACACCTGATCGAGAATTTTATCTTCTATTTTGACCTTTTAAACTCTCAATTTTGTATTTTTTCTCATATCTTGACCTTAAAACTCATGATTTTAAGTCTTTATCTCATATATTTGCCTTTTAAAAACCTTTTTTGACTTTTAATTTTGTATTTTGACCTTTAGGACTCATAAAGTTGACTTCTTATCTCAGATTTTGAGCCTTTTTATTTATTTATTTATTTATTTATTCATTCATTCATTTGACATGGACACACAGTAACATTGATGCTGTGATATTTAAGCATTTTGACTTTTTTTTTAATTTTTAAAATGATTTATCATTGCTGTTTAATTTCCTTTATAATTCATTACCTGTGAAAACAAGGTCGCCAGTTTTTGGTTAAATCTGGACCCTGTTAGACCCTCAGGTTAGACCTAAATTCAGATTTCAGCCCCCCCCCCCCCCATGGCCTTTTGAAACATGGATTCTGGCAACCCATCAGCTTTGCCATGTTTATTCTAGTGTCTTAAAATGACTCAAATGAAGGAAAAGCCTTGTCTTTATGGAGGTATGCAGGATTTAATAGGATGCTTCTTTTTGGAAATTAACATTTTTGGTTCTCAGCCTTGGATAGAAATGTCAGTCAGCACTCAGAAGGTGTTGGAGTCGGCCACTTGGACTAACATGCTGAAACCATCTTTCTTTTCCATCCAGTCTCTCTCTGCCAAGCTACTTATTCACCTTCAGAGCGATGAAAAAATATTTGAAGCTCAGCAGCAGACTGAGAGAAAAACGCTCACAGACAGTAACCGTGCATCTCTTCTTCTATTGCATCAGTACGTCATGCAGCAGTCACTATCCATCTCTGCTCAGAATATCCTCCAACAGAGTGGCGGCGGCTGCAGACAAAGACAAAGGGAGATGGGAGACACAGCATGTGAGTGGGAGACTGAGGGAGTTTAAGCAAGCACCGGGACTCTGTGATTAGTGAAACCAGCCAGTTTATGTCTCATTAATGAAAATGTTTGGTTTTGAACGGTAGATGTTTGATTTTAATGTGTGCAGAGAGAATAAGCAGAAGGAAAGGACCCCAGAGCAGACAGCTCACTGGTATTCAGTCAGACTGAATGTCCATAGAAAAGCTTGCTGGCAGCTTTTTGGCAGGTAAACTACTAACTGGAAAAAACAAGTATGTAGGAAGACAAGCAGGCAGATGTAAGTACAAAAAAACACAAGAGGCAGGAAGGATGGAGAAACAAAAACAGGAGAAACAAAAACACGAGGGATGTAGAATAACAAATAGGTAAATAGAAATGAGAAGGAACTGGAAAGCAAACAAAGAAAAGCTTCAGGATGTGTGGAAGGAGGCTGAGCAGTGAGATAGAGACAGGGGAGCAGATGCAGCCCTTCATTTCAATTTTTTACTTTTTTCTTCAATAAAATAGTGCTATCAGTTTGAACAAACCTCCCTGACTCATGGCTGCTCCAGAATTACCCAGAGGATCCCTAAGGCATGCCATTGTGTTGTATGAGTAGAGAGATGAGCTTCAGACAGAGGGACCCAACAGTGATCCAGAGATCTGGTAAAAGACTTCAGCCTGATTTAGACTTCTGCATCAAATCCACATAGCTACGTCTAGCCCTGCTATGGGTTAGACCAGCTCTGTGCACCTTTGAACACTAGTATTAAATTAAGAGTTTCACCATGTCTGTCTTTGTTCTGCTGTAACGTCTGTATACGGGTATTTAGTGGGGCAGAATGATGCTGGCTTTTCTCTCTGACATGTACAGTACTCTGCAGAACTTTAAGATATTTTTGGGGCAAAAACTGAGGCTTCAGTACAGCTTGGATGTGGTAAGTAAGCTGGTTGAGGGCACCAGCAGGCAGGACAGAGGGCTGACATAACCCAGACTGTGATCTGGATGTCCTTGCACATTACCAGGGGCATAAAAAAATTTGTTGAAAATTAAAGTCCTCGTGAATGTGGGGTTGATGTGGTGAGTAGGTATGGTCTAGGGCGATATATGCAACCATAAGCAATTACTACTGCTATACAATAACTTAAAGGGATACATCAGCATTTTGGCAAATTCGCCCATTGCCATAATTCTCATAGTCTTAGTAATAGATTTATTTTCTTTAGTTGTCGGTGCAAGCTGGGGGGACCGATATACCAGCTGCACAGCTGACCCAGTGGAAGCAGACAGAGTTTTTTGCTTTCCCTCATCAAACTCATCAAATACACAATCCAACAACTCCAAAACACTCTCGTGGACAAGTTGTGACCTGCACATTCACCTCTCCTCTTCTCCTGTCCTCTCCTGTCCTCTCCTGTCCTCTCCTGTCCTCTCCTGCCCTGTCCTGTCCTCTCCTGTCCTCTCCTGTCCTCTCCTGTCCTGTCCTGTCCTGTCCTGTCCTCTCCTCTCCTGTCCTGTCCTGTCCTCTTCTCTTCTCTCCTCTCCTGTCCTCTTCTCTTCTCTCCTCTCCTGTCCTCTCCTGTCCTCTCCTGTCCTGTCCTCTCCTGTCCTCTCCTGTCCTCTCCTCTCCTCTCCTCTCCTCTCCTCTCCTCTCCTCTCCTGTCCTGTCCTGTCCTGTCCTGTCCTGTCCTGTCCTGTCCTGTCCTCTCCTGTCCTTTCCTCTCCTCTCCTCTCCTCTCCTCTCCTCTCCTCTCCTCTCCTGTCCTGTCCTGTCCTGTCCTGTCCTGTCCTCTCCTCTCCTCTCTTGTCCTCTCCTCTCCTCTCCTCTCCTCTCCTCTCCTCTCCTCTCCTCTCCTCTCCTCTCCTCTCCTCCTCCCTCTCTCCTCTCCTCTCCTCTCATCTCCTCTCCTCTCCTCTCCTCTCCTCCCCACTCCTCTCCTCTACTCTACTCTCCTCTCCTCTCCTCTCCTCTCCTCTCCTCTCCTCTCCTCTCCTTTCCTTTCCTCTCTTCTCCTCTCCTCTTCTCCTCTCCTCTCCTCTCCTCTCCTCTTCTCCTCTCCTCTCCTCTTCTCCTCTCCTCTCCTCTCCTCTCCTCTCCTCTCCTCTCCTCTCCTTTCCTCTCCTCTCCTCTCCTTCCCTCTCCTCTCCTCCCCTCTCCTCTCCTCTCCTCTCCTCTCCTCTCCTCTCCTCTCCTCTCCTCCCCTCTCCTCTCCTCTCCTCTCCTCTCCTCTCCTCTCCTCTCCTCTCCTCTCCTCTCCTCTCCTCTCCTCTACTCTCCTCTCCTTCCCTCTCCTCTCCTCTCCTCTCCTCTCCTCTCCTCTCCTCTCCTCTCCTCTCTAGCTCTGCTAGACTTTCTCTGATACATGGCCTTGAATGAGGACTGCAGTCTGTCTCCCCTGTTTGATTCTGAGGGTGTCGTCTCTCCGAGATCAACAAAACAGTTTGCAAACTTTTTGCAGATTGTCTACATAACTGTTCCTAGCACCCTGCTCACAATCTGAGAAAAGTACATTTTTTAGTTCAAAAAGGTCAAAACATGAAATTAAAATTGAAAAATAATGTTTTTAAAGGCAAATATAGTAGAAAGAAAGTCAAAACGATGAGTTTAAAAGGTCAAAATATGAAATTAAATTTACAATCATGAAATTAAAAGTCAAAATATGATTCAAATTTTAAAATCTGAATTTAAAAGGTAAACTATGGGATTATGAATTATGGGATTATGCAATATTTACTCACACATCTGCATGTGCAGCTGTGTGCTATGGGCATTGTGCAGTACTACTTTAAACACGGCACTTTACAATCTTAGACAGCAGGGTAATGTGCAATACAACATATACTTTATATTTCTGTGAAATAATTTTGGCAGTGTGCAATGTTACGAGGACCTGAGTGTTCAGGCAGCTAGCACTATGGCACTTTAGCACTTGGCACTTTAATAAGCACTAGCACTTTTTAATTTGCTGTGTATAATTACCATGGTTCCCCAACTCCTAGCCTGTTTATATTTCAGACTGTCCACAGTTTATGTATGTTGCTTGTCTTTTAATACTCTGTGTGTTTTATTCCTATTTACTGATGTTTATTTTTGTTCTGTGTTTTACACCAACCTGCTAATGGGACTGGGGATGGAAATTAGCCATCGGCTATAAATGTATTTACATGTAAATGTCCGTTAATGCATAGGCTATTGTCCCATTAAAACAAAAACAACAACAACAAAAAAAATCTCAAATCAAATCTCATGAGTTGGGAGTTGAAAAAATGAGATAAAATACAAAATAGTTAGTATAAGGATAAACTATGACTGAAAATTTAAAATCATGAATCTAAAAGCTCAAGATATTATATAAGAAGTCAATATCATGAGTTGAAATACTCAAAGTATGGAATAAAAAGTCAAAGTCCTAACTTTGAGTCCAAATTGTGAGATGCAAAATTGGAAATATGAAATTAAAACACACATTATTTTTTTTTTTTCCCACATTCCTGACTTTTTATGTAGTCATTTTTACTCCTTACTTTTTCAGATTTTGTGACTGAACAAGGATATCTGAAATCATCAAGGATAAGTTTACATTTTTATTCTTGAGGAAATCTGCAGACCTCAGACTGATGGGCCAGTTAGAAATATGAGATCATCTTGCGGGCCGGATTTAACTGTTCCACAGGCCGAATTTGGCCCCTGGGCCTTGAGTTCGACACCCCTGATGTAGAGTCATTAAAGTAGAATGTGATTCTCCTGATTTCTCAGTTTAAACGGATCGCTAGTATATTCTATTTTTATTTGAATGCTATAAACAACATTTTTGTTTGTTAATTTATTGAGCAGGGACCATGCACAACACAGCTGCTGAGCCAGAGTGAGCTATAAAGCTGATTTAAGTCGTGGTCTGCTGACCTTTCAGTTTTCTTTAAGTTGTCTTTGGTCATGCACCTGAGGAGATATCACTGTTTCGAGTGTGTTTTCAATGAAACTAATGAATTGAGGAAGATGTGAAAGACATTTTAAGTCTTCACGGACCACCACTGTGTCATCCAGTCATGATTCTCTCTCTCGGTGACATTTTGACCCAAAAATATACAAAATTTCCTATTTTTTCTTGACTGCTTTGCTGCTGTCAACACCAGAGAATACCTGCAGTTTGGAGGAATAAGGGAAATAATTCAGCAAACACACAAGTCTGCCGACACGCTCTTTGAAGTCACTTAAACAAAAGAAGTCCTGCTTTAGCGTTTGTAGTGCAGAGCAATGAGAAAAGCAATAAAACTGAGAGGGGATGTCTGTTAAGCTGGCAAACTGGCAGGAGTAGCCTTCTCTATGACTCTTATGTACAATTATGGTTTTTTATAGCAGCTCTTAAAGCTCTTAATACATCCACCTGACCCAGAAACCATCAGCAGCAGTGGTATCACATCATCATCAAGCCTCATAAAGGTACTAAAAAGACATTCAGCTCTGCTATCCAGAGAGTTACACTTTTTTTTACCATGAAGAATAAAACGATCATGTCCTGTTCAAGTACGACTAAAGTGGGCCGGACTCGAGCTTAGCATGCATGCAGAAGAGTTTTATTTTGAAGGAGAGGAGAGAGAGGAGGGCCGAGTGAAACAGAGAGATGGGGATGCAGGGATGAGCTGCTGTGCTCTGCAGCGATGGGGACCTCTCGCCAGGGTTAACCGCAAGGTAATTGAAATCTGGTCCGTACATGTGACCGCTGTTTACTCGGTTCACAGCCCATTTATCTGCAGGTTTAGCTGATATTACTGAAGAAGGGCTGACGGGGCTCTTTGTGCACCTTTAACACCTCTGCAGGTTGTGCTGCAGTGCTCAAGTTTAAATCATGGGACTGTCTGTTTTTGTACCAAGCTGTGAAAAAGACATTTCTTTGATTTATGGTTAAAATGATCAAATTACACTCATTAGAAGACACAGTCAGGTAGATGGTCCAGAGCTCAACAAAGGCTTACTTGATGGAAATCTGCAAATAAGTCAATGATAAACTAAATATACACTACATGGACAAAAGTATTCAGCTATCTGACCATTCCTCCAACAGGGACTGTAATGCCATTGTATTCAAATCCATGTTCTTAAATCTGGAGCTGCCCCCCTTCTGCAGCTCTAACAGCCTCCACTCTTCTCTGACTTTCACAAGATTCTGGAGCGTTTCTGAGGGAATGTGTGTCCATTCATTCTGTAGAGCATTTATGAGGTCAGGTTCTGTTGTTGGGCCAGAAGGCCTGGCTCACAATCTCTGTTCAGCTCATCCCCGAGTGCTGGATGGGGTTGAGGTCAGGGCTCTGTGTGGGTCAGTCCAGTTCTTCATCAACCATGTCTTTCTAGTCCTTCTTTGTCCACTGGGGCACAAAGGGCCTTCCCCAAACTGTTGCTACAAAGTTGGAAGCATAGCATTGTCTAGAACAGGGGTGTCCAAGCTATGGCCCGGGGACCAGATGTGGCCTTTGATTGGTCCTTGGCAAATTCTTGATATTAAATGAAACATGGCTCACATTTGAACATGAACATTGTGCTTTACTGTACTGAACATCGTAGTTTCCGCACAAGCTGGTGCCACCATGTTAATTCTGTAAACGAACATTTTGATAAAAAATGTATTCATGCTGTCCTTGTAACTAAATTGGGACGATGCTGTAAATGGTGAACACATTTTCTACAAAATTAATAACAATATCTTGATTTAAAATTCCTGGTGGATTGTAGTTGCAATAAAACAGTACCAGTAACATTTTAGGGATGGAGCCAGAGGTGGCCAGGGCTGAACAGGGCCCCCCAAAATCCTGAAAATGATTTTCCTTGTCAGCTGTTACTAGCCATTTAGACATACTCAGTCACTTTTCATGTCTTAACTTACATTAGATTCATTTTGTTGGTTTTAAATAAGCGTCACCATTGCTCCACAGTCCGGTGTCGGTGTGTTTTACAACACTCCATCTGACGCTTGGCGTCAGACTTGGTGATGTGAGGCTTGCATGCAGCTGTTGCCATGGAAACCCATTCATGAAGCTCCTTCTGCAGTTTTAGTGTTTACAGTAATGCCAGTGGAAGTCTATCTATGGGATCAGGGGACACTTGGAGACTTTTACCCATGAGCCTTAGCAGTCGTTCACCCCACTCTTTGGTTTTGCCTGGTCTTCTGGTTCATGGCTGAGCTGCTGTTGTTCCTAAACTCTTCCACTTTCTAAAAATATCACTGACAGCTGACTGGAATATCCAGCAGGGATGAAATTTAACCAACCATCTTATGTCAAAGGTGGCATCACAGAACCACGCTGGAAGTCAGTGAACTCTTCAGAATGACCTGTTTAGGATTCCGGATGTTTGAGACTGCACAGATGGATGAGGATTTTATTTACCGTGGGTCTGATTAAAACACCTGGATTTGACAGATGGGGCTGCACGGTGGCGCAGGAATGAGCGCTGCAGCAAGAAGGTCCTGGGTTCACTTCCCAGTCAGGGCCTTTCTGTGCGGAGTTTGCATGTTCTCCCTGTGCATGCGTGGGTTCTGTCCGGGTTCTCCATCTTCCTCCCTCCACCAAAAACATGCTTGTTAGGTTAACTGGTGACTCTAAAATTGGCTGTAGGTGTGAGTTTGAGCATGCCTGGTTGTCTGTCTCTATATGTCAGAACTGCGACTGGCTGGTGACCAGTCCAGAGTGTACCCTGCCTCTCGCCCAATGGCAGCTGGGATAGGCTCCAGCAGCCCTGTGACCGCAAACGGGATAAGCAGCATAGAAAATGGATGGATGGATTTGACCGGTGTGGACAAATATTTTCATCAGTGCAGTCTATTTTTTGGGTACAAGATTGAAGTCCAAGCCCACCCCATCCCTTCTTCTAGACCCATCATGTCTCAGGGGCAGACCTACCAGGTGGCAGTTCCAGGTACATTTCCATGCCCTTGTTTTTTCAGCATCAGTCCTCCCAGTTCAATCTATTTTATGGCTCTCTGTAAATGTATAAATGCTTTATTTCAAGACTGTAGTAATATAACTCTGACGACATCAAAATCATATCATTGTTGTCTGAGACAGTAAAACAAGACCACGGGCAGTAATTCCAGCCCCCCATGGAGAGGGTCACCATTTCATTGAGTGGAAACCAAAACAAGTTTCACAGAGAAACAGAGAACATTCAGAGAGGCTCTATTTGTGGTGGTGCTCTTCTGTTTCACCTCCTTTGACCCTGAAATAGTTCATTCCATGTCCCATTACATCTGACATGCACCAGCAGTCAGAGCGTCCACGCCATCATCTCTGCTGGTCTGTGGTCCATGTCTTTGTGCCTCCCTGCTGGGACGGCCGCGGTCACAATATCTGAGAAACTACTGGAGGGAATCTCTTCAAGTTTGGCACCAATGTCCTCTTAGACTAACGAATGAACTGATGAGATCTGGTACGGTCAAAGTAGATGTGATCTATGAATCAGAGATGCTGTACTGTAGAATACAAGGAGAGAAGAATAAATGATTCAAGGGAGGGAAAAGAAGACAATGAAGGTTAAAAGTGAAAGAAAGATGCAAACAGCAGTTTACAATGGCATTAGGGACAGATAATATACAAAAAGACAGGTGGATTAAAGAAATAAAAGTAATGTGGAAGTCTCAACCAAACCTGGAGAGAACATCTTCAAAGTTGAGTCAGGGCTGAGCTGAAAAAAGGTGGTGGTCAAATATCAAGTTCTGCTCTCCCTCCACTCTGTGTACCTGTGCAGGTGATAAGGTTAAGAGAAGAAAGGAGGGACGTTGGGGACACACCAAGTCTCTGAAGTTGCATCAGTGTGTCTCTGGTGAGTTTTCCTCGTGTCTTAGTCCCTCCCACCAGAGACACATGCAGAAAGATGAGGAAACGAAAAGACATGAGCGGTCCTTTCCTCTTCAGCGTCATGAGAGGCGGCACCAGTGTGACACCTGCATCAGCTGATCATCAGCCAGCTGTCTTAAACACCTGATTGTCTGCACAAATGCCCACTGGAGTAATTCTGATCAAATTCACATAATTACGGTGTTAACTACAAAAAAACTACAAAAACATAAACTTTATTTCAGCTCCAATCTGATATGCTTGATCCTGGTCAGAGAATCCCAGACAGATCAGCGTTTTGGAGGAGAATGACAGCTACAGGTGTGGTTTAGATGGAGCAATGGCAACCGCTGAAGAGATTAGCGTAGATGTAACTTCTCCTGTGAAAGCTGGTTGGAATTAGAGCTGGACTTTTATAAGAAGATATCTAAGTGTTATTATTATTATTATGACTCAGATTGTTGTGTCGAAGGGAATGATGGTTTTTATGTCAGTCTCATTTTGATCAAGAAAAACAAACAACAGTCAGGAAAGTAGGATTATTTCAAACTATTCTAGTGAATCAGGACACTTGGCTGCATGATGATGCATGGGTTAGCACTGTGGTCACGGCAGGAAGGTTCCTGGTTCCAATCCCATTCAGGCCAGAGCCATTCTGTGTGGAGTTTTCATGTTCTCCCTGTGCATGTGTGGGATCTCTCTGGGTACTCTGGCTTCCACCCAAAAACCTGCTCATCAGGTTAACAGGACAGTGACCAGGACTGGGACCGGGACAGAGTGTCACCCTCCTCAACAACAGATGGCAGCAACACATAATTTTAAAAATCAGACACACTCAAACTTAAACAGTTCACAATAAACTATAATAAAACACCAGCCAAACACTGTCAGACAGATACTGAAGAATCACCAGGGATTTAAAAACATCTAGAGTCAGGGGGTTTGAAGTTTAAAGAGGCTCCAGGCCCCTGTGGCCCTCAAAGCTCAGACTAAAAGTCAGTAGAAGGGTAAAAACATCTTTTTTCTTCCCAGATAAGCTTTTGGTGCTGTGAGTTTGCTCTTCTTTTTTAGGAGGGAAATGTTTTCCACTGTGGTTAAAAAGTGCCACTGTAGGGGTGGGATTCACAGGGTACCTCACGATACAATACCAAATGGCGATATTATCACAATTTATGGTCCATGTTAGCGATATTATCACGATACATGGTCCACAATAGGTATATTATCATGATACATGGTCCACGTTAGTGATATTATCATGATACATGGTCCACAATAGGTATATTATCACGATACATGGTCCACAATAGGTATATTATCATGATACATGGTCCACGTTAGTGATATTATCATGATACATGGTCCACAATAGGTATATTATCATGATACATGGTCCACAATAGGTATATTATCATGATACATGGTCCACGTTAGCGATATTATCATGATACATGGTCCAAGATAGCGATATTATCATGATACATGGTCCAAGACAGCGATATTATCATGACACATGGTCCATGTTTGCAATATTATCATGATACATGGTCCACAATAGGTATATTATGATGATACATGGTCCATGTTAGGGATATTATCATGATACATGGTCCAAGATAGCGATATTATCATGATACATGGTCCATGTTTGCAATATTATCATGATACATGGTCCACATTAATGATACTATTATGATACACATTCTACAATAGGGATATTATGGGATACGAGCTGATCCTCATGTCCAGCTTTAAGGACTGATGCACTGTGTTGAGGGGAGTATAAGATGTGACAGGCCAGTGTTTTTTTTATTTTATTACAGAAGCCTTTATTTTTAAAGACACTCAGACAATGCAGGTCCTTAAAAATAAAACAAAGTATTGACTGTGATTATGGTTGCACGAGTAGAGACCAGCGGTAGCTTCAACAGGCTTTCACGTTAGCCGTTAGCTACAATGCTATTGCTATGATTTCAAGCTCTCTAGTGATGTCTGAGTATTTCACTCACTCGTGGCATATCTTAGAAACAACTAGACTTCTGTCTAAGTTTGTGCTGTCTTTAATGTTTTGGAAGCCAAAATAAGTCCACATATCCGCTATGAATGCTGCTAGGTTGGCACGGCAACCAGCTCGCTCAGACCGGAAGTCTTGTGTGATCGCGTTGTCTAAAGAGAGGAGGAAAGGGAAGAGTCAAATGCCTGCTAGTGTACAGGGGTGAAATTACACCACAGACTGCCACACCAACAGAGTAAATTATTTATTAATTAAGTATTGATACTGTATTTTAAAATATCAATACAGTATCCGCCACGAAACATCACATTATTTTAGTGTATCAATATTTTGTCCCACCCCTACTATGGCTATATCTGAGCTTCCTGCAGTTAATCATTATTTACAGGCCTGCAGTTCAACTAAGCCACGCCCACAGCCACAGCAAAAGACAGTGATTGGTCCAGTCATTTTCTGCTTGGCAATAAGCCCATCAGACTGAAGTTTAAATGGATGGATTTGCCTGATGTCACCACACAATTATCATCTTTACTAAGTCAGCATAATATCATATGAAGGACAACAGTGAGCAAAAGGCAGCGTTGGCATCATGGTGAGGAATAATGGAGATCAGGAAGTTTTGCTGTAGGCAACACTGAGTGTTGTGATTGGTCAGAAGTGTTTGAAAAAGTCAGAGTGATCTGCACATGTCTAATCTAAGACTGAGCTCTGCAGGGTGAAGGTGCTGGGGTAAACGCTTGCATGGACTGGCTGCATCTGAAGCTCCTTTGTTAGGCATTTCCTTAAAGTCTGGCTTCAGTATTAAGGGTAGCGGCTTTTTAAACATGCTAGTGTGCTCTGTAAAAGGGAGGCTTTGGTGAAAGGAGCACTAAATTGCTCTTCTAAGCCTCCAGAGCTTTCAGAATGTTTAACCCCTTAATTCTGTTACATGGGATTATGTCACTGTACACGAAGAACATGAAGGTTTACTCTGTTTGTCATTAATTATCTGTGTGGCCGACAGAGAGGCAGTTTTGTGTAAACAGCCCCCCTCCAACAGAAACACAGCACCCCCCCGTCCAATTATTGCCACACCTGACAGACTGCTCTAATTGATTGTGCTGGAGGAATTAAGGCGGCTGCTTCTGATGCGCTCGGTGCTTAAGTTCACAACTTCAGACACATTAATATGGAAATCCCTGTAAACTAAATGATATTTGTCCCTCTTTTTATGCAAATGTTTTACAGCTGAACCAGTTATCACTTTGATGTTTTGCTTGGGAGAGCTTTGGTTTGGACCACATTTTCTTCTCTGGCTGAACTGCCTCCAATTAAGCTCTGTGCTGGAGATAAAGTCCCCCTAACCTTTATTACAAAGGCCTCTAATGCTGCTCTGTTGTGCCGCTCCTTCTTCTTCTTCACTTTGGGTTTTAAGGAGCGTTTGTGCTTTGACCACGTCCGCCTTTTAACAGAGAGGGCCTGAACAGGATTTTAAATGGCCAATGGTTTTATGAAGAACAGGAAAAAATACTTGTGGACAAGATTCTGTTTTATTTATTTTCATTTAGCCCATTGTCCCTTAAACCATCATGCTGTTCTGACCGTTCATGACCATTTAATGTCATTTTAGGCCCTTTCAGGAGAAACAGTGCAGACTCTCTAGTTTTTAAATCTTAGATTCTGAAGGCGTCAGAGTCTCTCCTTCAGGAGGAGGAACTTTGAGTCATCAGCTGCCATCAGAGTCACTGTTGATTCTTTGGAATAAAGAAACAAGTTTGGTCTGTTTTAATGCAGATTGATCTAAGCAGAAGAGGAGAAAACAAGATCATTTTATGATAAGAAGAATCTTTCAGTTTCACCAAATCTCCTTTACAAACAACTACTCAGACTTGGTGTTAAAGAACTAGTCTTCATCACACACCTGGACAGGCGTGTGATGAAGACTAAATCTTTGACCTTTTTACTCCCTGTTTCTTTCAGCCTGTGGATCATTGGTTCCCAACTGGTCCAGCCTTAGGACCCACCAGTCTGTCTTATGACAGATTGTGACCCCAATTTAAAAACAATTTAAACAACCCCTGTTTAGTTAGTTGAACATGTTGCAGTTTGGAGGATGATTGGACCAAAACACCTGAAATAAAAAAGGGACAAAACTGTGTGATTTTTTTTACCCTCCTTCCCCATCGTTATGTAAATTTTTGCCAGTTTTCCAGCAATCTTAAGAAATCACTGCATTATCATGGGAGAAGTAGCCATTTATTGCAAGAGGAGATAAATTAGTTGAATGTTGATCAACCATTTAAATTTACCCAATTCCACAGTAAAACAGAGTAAAATTAAAGGTATCAATGCGTGTCCAATATGGATTTTAGGATTTTTGCTACCTTTTTTTTTTTAAGACAGCAAGTCGCGACACACTGAAAACTGCTCCGCAACCCACTTTTGGGTCCTGACCCACCAGTTTAGAACCACTGCAATAGAGAGCTCCTCTGCGTAGTCGCATTAATCCTAATGCTACTGTTGTTTCCCAACCTGCCACCACTCAGTCTCAGGGCTTGTGTTCACCTGAATGAGGGCATGTTCCGTTTGGAGAGCATGAAATGACTGGACTGCCCATCACAGTTATTACCACCCATCCTGAGTACCATATCGAAGAGTCTGACAACCTTAGAAAGTCTCTCTGTGTAGGCAGTGTGGACTTTATTAGTGTTTTTTTCATTGTGCTGTTTTACCTGATTTGTATCACTGATGCTCCAGCATAATTATAATGTAATGTGCAAACCGTATTTCCTGCAGCATCATATACAGCTTTAAATTTAGTGGTGGAAGACTCCCACATCATTTCCAATACATCCCCTCTCATTCTGCTGCATCCCACTCTTCCCTGCACCCATGGAGACGCTTTCTGCCGGCACTTTCTCTTCTCCCTGCAGGGACTTTAGACCAAACCAGCTACTCAAATCTGCACCTAAATCCAACGCTTCATACTCTGACTTCACTAAACAGTGTGGACAGATAATATGTCTAATTAAAAACAAGGCTAGTGGAGTTTCCCATACAAGCACCATGCTGCCTTGATGTCTGCTCAAAAAACCACTTTAATGCTGGTGATGTTTCTATGAAATGTTGTTGACCTCCAGAGCCGCCTAAAATCTATATGCAGGGGAGAGAGAAAGTAAAGCATAACTTTACTCAGATGCAGTCCATTATGTACACAGTTAGGCTCAATAAAAACAGCCTTTCATATTTCCACACACACATAATTATCCCACAGTGATGCTGCAGGCGAATTCATCGAGCCTCCATTAGAGGAAATGTATCCTGCACCTGTGACATTTGGTCCCCCATCCTGCTGCAGCTTTCTAATCACTACCAACAGCTAATAACTACTAAAAGTCCGGGAATGGGCTGAAAATGGACTTATTTCAGTTTTTAGTCATTAAAATGTTAGGAAGTTTGTATAACAGGTGCCAGTGATAGTCAGGAGGAGATGACTTTTTCAACATGCACATTTTTACTTTAAAGTTTTGATAGAAGAAGCTAGTCGTGCTGTGTGCGATTGGTGCTCCTTCCAACCCTCCTGCTGGTCTGCTTTCACATTAACACCCCTTTCTGCTTTAGCATACTTGCATGTATATTCTGTCTGAGACAGTAGGTGGCGCTAGGCAACAGTCAATCTCCAAATTGAAAGACTTGGATGTGCGTGAAAAGGCAAACAATTGAACCACTTCTGAAAGACGTAATGACAGGTTTATCATTAGATTAGATCTGGTGTCCAAGCTTGATGGCACCCCCTAGATCAGTGTTACTCAACCCTGCTCAACCAAAGAGCCAAATTGTTGAAAAATACCTTTGCAAGACCCAAAATCTAAGTGATGAAAAGTTGCAAAAAAGGGTTTAAGTGGCGATTAAAATAGGTTAAAGGTAGCAAAACATGGATAAAGATGGCTGAGAAGTGACAAAAAATGAGATACAGGTGGCAAAAATGGTCAAAAAGCAACAGCGTAGCAAAAAATTTGTGAAAAGTGACTAAAATGGGCAAAAAGCAGCAAAAATGGGAAACAAGTGGCATTTAATATCAAAAGGCAACTTAAATGGGTGAACAGTGGCAAAAAATTGCATAAAGCAGGACAACAAGTGGCAAAAACAGGATAAAAATGGTGAAAAAATTGAAAAAAGGGGCAAAAACATTCAAATAAGGGCAATGGAAATATACAGACAAAATATAAAGGTTGACAATTAAAGCTAAATGTTTGAGTGTGGGAAACAAACTGATCAATGTGACTTACAACTGACAATTTCAGAGGTCAAAGTTTCCCTTTTCTAAGGTTTTTTGTGGGAGTCATATTTCAAATGAAGACATAAAAGAGTATCACTGCCCTAGAATAATTAAGAGTGGATCCACCCCTCCCAACCTGTTCAGCCTAGGTTTCGAAGTTTGGTACCCATACTGAGCACCGCGGGACCTTTGGATCCTTATCGCCAAATCAACAGGAAGTCAGCCAGTTCTTTTTGGTAAAATATTTAGAAGTAGCCATATCTTTATGTTACCAACAAGAATCTGTACAAAGTAACACCAAGGGTGAGCGAGAAAATAGCTGCCAGGAGGATGAGACTAGCAGGACACTGCCAAAGACATCAGGAACTGCCAGCTAGCAAACTGGTGCTATGGGAACCAACACATGGGCACCGGTCACGAGGCCATCCCACAATAACATACGTGGATGTACTCAAGAAAGACATAGGAGTGAAAAGTACAGACGAGCTGGCTAGATGTATGGAGTACCGGGATGACTGGAAGCAAAGATGGAGGGCTCGTCTGAGGACGACCTAGCAGTAGTATATCTTAGAAGAAGAACTATGAGAGCTAACTCTCTGAGCAGATTCTCTTGAAATTTGTTTTACTCTTGGAAGAGACCATTCCTCCAAAAATGTTTTTGGCTCATGTACAAAACTCATGGCAGTCTTGCGAAAGAAAGGATCTGGTTCTACCTGAAAAGATTGGGATGATCCTACCAGGTTGCCAGAATCCCACTGATAGTGGATTACTAACACCCTTTTAATTGCCCTCATTGTGTCATGCAATGTGCACAGGCCCATGATCAAAGCTGCTGCCATGGCAACGTGTTATACGCCATTGAACATGAAGTTGTAGATAGAAGGGCTTATGAAGCTGGTTCTGCCATGAATATTGGTAGAAATGAGCCCAGTCAAAAAAATAAAGGGGGAATTTGGGTTATGCTAGTGGGTGTGGCAAAATGGCAAGTGGCACCCCATGAAATGTTTTTAAATTCAGCCCCCGCAGCACATTGCACCTACAGTTATTACACTTGGTAGGCATCATGCCAGGATCTACAAAAATGTTTCTTGGACCCATACCACCAGAACAACTGGAAGTCTACTGTTATGAATTTTGGTAGAAAAATGGGACGAATTAGCCATGTCCAGGGGTCCATCTAGAATCAACCCCTCTGAACAGGTTCTGCAGGTCTTCTTGAAATTTGTTGCTAAAAAAAAGACCAGCCCCAAAAAATGGATTCAGCTCATGTACAAAACTCAAGAGGACATGGCCATGGCAGCTCCTTAAAATTTGATGTCTCACCTTGGCACAGGATATAGTTCTTTGACAAAAACATGGATCAATTCTTTGAGTTTGCAAGAATCCCAGTGATAATGGGTTTCTAGCATCCTTTAATTGCCCCTATCGTTTAACGCATTACACAGTGTCTTTGATTAAAGCAACTGCTGTTGCAATGTAACCTTGCAAAGCAGATGGATACGCACATTCCCGTGTTTCTCACTGGCGAATCCATCTTGCAAAGCTCCCATCTGAACCATTTGGGCCCGGTTAGAAAGTGACTTGAGCAAGCAGCAGCTAGAGGCCGGTGCAGTTTTGGTGGAAGAAATTAGCGTGGATGCTGCTGAAGTGCCAGTTTTATCAGAACTCGACGACATTTCTTCGTTAAAAGAAGAACAAAGAACAGCAGGGAGTTGTTTTCTTTTCAAAAACGACAAAAATCGAGTACTGACATGCCTTCAGTCGCCATGGTTCACGTTATGCAGCTCTCTATGGAGTTTAGTCCTTGGTAGCAGCTACGTCATATGTTTTGTTGCTCTGATTGGCCTGTAAAGATGTGACAGACAGAATGTTCAGCCAGTCACCCTCCGAGTTTTTTTTTTTTTCAAAGGCTCTTCCATTTCTCAAATGCTGTATATGGAAGGTTTTCCAGAGTGTCAGGTTAGTTGCAATGTGTTTAATGCCATTAAACAGGAAGTTGTAATTTGAAGAACTTAGAACAATTGTACTGCCACAAATATTGGTAGGAATTATCCTAGACAAAAACTGAATGGGTCATTTGAGTTATGTTAGTGGCGGTGGCAAAATGGCTCAGTGGCACCCCCTGAAATATTTTAAAATTCAGCCCCTGCAGCACACAGACAAGAGCATGGCTGTGACATTTTATCAAAATACGATGTGCCGCCACTAGACAGGAAGTGGTCCATTACTTTACAAACAGGGCCTCAAATTGTTTCCTTGATGACAAAACTATTCTAAACATTTCTCAATGCCACATTAATTTTATTTTAGAAAGATCAGCTTTTTTCAAGACCCAGAAATATCTGCATTGCATGCTTCAGTAAAATTTCACGTGAATGAAACAGACATGAGGTGTCCACACATTTCTGAAACAGCTTATTTAGTGGCGGTGTCACAAGCCCAACATGCACCAACCCTGCAGTGCTCAAAGGTGCGAGGGCTCCTTTAGTCCTGCTTGCAGCCCTAGGATGACTTTTTTGATGTGGAGCTATTTTGGACAAAGTCGACACCGTCTCCAGCAGCCTTATTGAAGTGTTCTGATGCAGGTTGTCCAAAGAAAGGAAAAAAGTGGAACAGATTTTCTCCTGTTAAAGAACTTCAGTGTATAAGAACACATGGTATGTAATCAGTGAATCCCCTCAGACTGTCTCCTGTCGTCTGAATTTAGACGTTACTCTGTCACTCCATGGATCTCAGATCACCACGCTATCTAATTTCGTGACCTATTAATTTAATTTTAATCAGCTCATTACGCGCTCTACTTGAAGTGAGTGTAAATTGAGCTGTTAATCACGATCACCTTATGTTGTCATAAAGCTTTATGATCCCACAAACTCAGCGAACATGAACGCTTCATGTTTGAAACAGAATCAGCCGAGCTTGTAGGTGTGTAAAGTTGAACCATGGGTTTGACTCTGTTTAAGGTGAAAATGACGCACACCTCTGCAGTGCTGCTGCTGTGGATGTGTGGATGTGGAGTGCAGGCCCGGGCTGCTGCTCGGGATTGGCTGGGTCTTATCTTGATGGGATGGTTTGACAGGTACTGCATCACATTAAAGGCCTTACCAATCTTCGCTGTCACATCCAGCAGGAGGCTCACAGATAGGGCAACCCCCCTCCACCCCCCCCAAACCCTCACCGCTCCATTATTGTCTCTCTTCTTACCCACGTTGATACACAACAGACTGAATTTTCTTCAGGTTTCAAAGACAAAATAAAGACAGGAAAGTACACCTGCAACATCTTTTTCTTCTACTCAGAAAAACACGTAGGGCGCTGTTTGGACGGCATAGAGAGTGTTGTCTAAGGTATGTGGCACACAGTGATTTGGAGCAGGTCCATTCCTATTATGCTAGTTTGGCAGCACGATCTGTGTTAAATGAAGCAGAGTATGAAGAAGGGGATGACGTCACTTGAACGCACACAGATGAGTTTTGGGTGCAACATGAATCAGTCCTTTAGGGAGCCACCTCTCATTCCCTTCATGAGCTGCTGTGTTGTTATAAATAAGCTCAAAGACACTTACACTCTCAAAAAAATTATCTTGTTTTCTCCTTTTTATTTTTTGTTACACAAAAAGTTATTTTCTTTCATCATAGTTTGTTCCTGATTGGATCGGACCAATCCTCTAGTAAAGAGGCTCTAAAATAATGACAGATCTGCTAATGATGATATTCTAGTGCAGGGATGTAGCGTAGGGAGGAAAAAGGTTGCTGATTACCCAGGCCCACAGTAGGGAGGGGCCCTTGAGGAGCCTGTAATGAAAAGTGTGTTTTAATCTTTTTTTTTTTCTTAATAATTACTGTCATTATTGAATCAAAAGCGACAAAATGAATCACTCAACAGACTGAAATTTGCATCAAATGGAGTAAAATAAATATTGGGTGGGCTCTGCTCCTCCCTTAAAAACGTCAAAATGGTATAGTCCAGCACTGCTAGATAATGCAAATAAATGCAGTTTAACCATAGTAAAAATACTGCTCATATATGGGGAAATTGTCCTTCCAAAATACATTGAAAGGTAAATTTATTTGTAAAAAATGATGCAACATTTGTTGCTTGGCTGGCCAGTTTTGGGGGGGGGGCTGTGTAATATTCTTTCTGGGGGCCCAAAATGTGTAATTACACCCCTGTTCTAGTGTATCATTGAATGGCACACTGCTGGCATACTGTCTTGTGGGTAGTTTTGCAGTACTCTGGCCCTCTCTGAAGTCAAACTGTCAAATGTGCACCACTGGCTGTAATGTGATCCATGGCAATGTGAGTTTAAAAACACTGAAATTCTTCTTTCTTTCTGGGTGAAGACCAGAGATGAAAAACGATACTACTGTCAGTGTGCTGCCCGAGCAGCATCGACAGTTGTTTAAAATGCTTGAAGTTTTCTTTACACATTTTAATGTGAGTTATACCATGGGTCTTAGTGAATACTCAATTCTGATTGGCTCTGGAAATTCCATTGGTTTCCTTTAACTTCTGATACATGGACACCGTTTGAACTTCACAAGTAGTTCTGGTCAAAAAATCATTACACTGTTCAGCCGTTAGCCATTACTATAGCAACCTGAGACAGTCATATTTTCTGAGCAGGGAGTACAGCGCTGACAGCCTAAGGAGTCTGCGGACCAGCATCAACCGTCACTTAACTGACATAAATAAAATCGACAGACTCCAGGTTTAAGACCAGTAACGTAGACGGTCTTATCTTCTATATCTGATGTACATCTTGTTTCCAGGCACACCTTACCTCTGAGAGGTGAGTGTCACAAATAAACTCACTTCCCTCCTGTTCTAACTGCTACAAACTATTGTCAGAAGATTTAAATAACATAACACAAAAAGAAAGGAAGCCATTATTTCTTTGTAGAGCCAAAGGAAACGCTTCTGACTGGCATGATAATATCTGATAAATATTGACGTGTCTGACAGACAGAGAATGAGCACCTGTAGGGCGTGGACAGCTCCGTTTCACATCTGTGACCTCGTAGTGCAGAAGGAGGATTTATTCTGTTTGCTAAAACAGCTGATCTGCTAAAACTAAGCTTTCTATCAGAGACTGTTCATGTTAACGTACAGGTTTATAGTCTGACCACAGATGACTCTCAGTCTCACTCGTCTTCATGTCATTTCATTAATAAATCCGTTCAGAAAATTGGGGGGGGGGGGTAGCAGCTGAAGTAAGCTTGGATCCCCTGAAAGCCTCAAATGAGACATTTAGGGGAGCTCCAAAAAGTTGTCAAAATGTAGGTTATTATTTTATTTGATGTATATGAAGGTTCCTGAAATATGAAACCAAAAGTATAAAATCTCACTGTTTGTTCACTTGTTCAGAACTGAATAAATTAGTATTTTCTGTCCTTTTAAATCAACAACGTTCTGGCTCTATTCCTGCTGTGGTCATTCGTGGCTGCACTGCACTGAAGTAAGGGTCAGAATTACAGCGGTACATGAACTGGGCAGTAAGTGGGCGTGTTTCCTGTGATTTTTGACGTGTTTTTTGCTCCGTTTTCTCTGAGTAAAGTTGTTGTGCAGTAAGTCATTGTCACTGTGCTTTGACTGCAGGTTACTGACAGCGATAACTGATTCTGACCACGCTGCACTTATACATGTGGCCTGGAACGCCGTGGTGCACATCGGTAAACGGGGCTCCCCTGAGTGCTGCTGTAGAATTCAAACACTGGGGGGAGCAGTCATGCTTAAACATACTTAGAAACAGTCTGTCCATTAGTTTATTAATCTAGAGATACACTGGCCTGATCAGACTGGATCTTTGGAGCTGGTGCCTGTTCTGTTCCTGTACAGATGGCAGAGGAACTATGATGGGTGTGAGTAGCAGACATACTCTGTCTGGCGGCTTAGCCTTCACTGTATTAAACTAAACGGGGACAGCAGCATGCGGAACTTTATTATTCTCTCAGCCTGCTTAATACGCTTTTGGTCACTTGCACAGAGCTGTATTTGACCAATGAGTGGCTCTAAGCGCAAGGAAATTCTGGCATGGTATAAATTTTGAAAAACTACCAAGAAAGTACCAACTTGTTGGTATACCACGCAACCATACACAGGGCTGTTATGAGAGGTGGGGTAGGACATGTCACCTTTATGACAGAGTGTAAAAATGACACCTGTGTCAGGTGGAAAGAAGAATGCATGCTGTGAATCTTTACACTGGGAGCACAACAGGCCTCATAAAGTCATCAGCTCCTGTTTTACACTCTGAATCTCCACTGTATCCTTGCATTTGGGTTGGTGGGTTGCATGGTGGCTGAAGCTTTTTCAGCCACCATGGCTCTTTTTCTCCAGAATCATCAGCACATCCCTCTGTCAGCTCTCTTCACATGTACATACAATGGTTGGGCAGCCATCTAGATTTTCATCATCCCACTCGCGCTGTTCCAGACTGTCGATCCTCACCATATGTACACCCATGTCCCATGGGTGGTCATTATTTTTATACTCCTGTTAAAATAATCTATAGTGGAAACAAAAGCAAAGAAGTCATTATTTTTGCAGCAGGAAGCTTCAACATTTTATCTCATACATGTGTTGATGGTTTTATTATTTATTATCTAAGGATGTGAAAAACTCATGCAGTTGTCTGCTGGGCCGGTTCCGGACATAGGCGATATAGGCGATTGCCTAGGGTGCCTTGCTGAGGGGGCGGGGCCGTCATGAGCCCTGAACAGGTTGAATAGGTCCACCAATGTAACAGATCATCCACTCCTGCACTCCTCTAAACTCTGCACCCCTCATTCATGAAACGGTCTAGCCTCACCTCTCCACTCTCCGCCCCCCTTTCCATGCGTACCCCCAGCCAAAGCACACTGGGAGCCCAGCAAGACGATGAGAGTAAACAAGTTTTCTTTTTCCTCATTCACACAGCACTGAACGGAGTGGACATTGAGATAGGAAGGGGTGAGGGTACCAAACTGTAAGTTCGCCTAGGGCATCTAAATAGCCAGAGCCAGCCCTGGTTGTCTGTGTCAGCAGTGACTGAGGAAAAGGTTGCTTCCATTTTTCTGTTAAGAATCATTGTAAATACAAAAATGTCCCAGCTGCAGCGTTCTTTACATCGCTTCTGTCAGATTCAGGATGTAACTGTGACTCTATTTGTCTGTTCAGGTGGAGTCCACTCAGAGCATGATCCGGATCCTGGGATTATCAGCCACCCTGCCCAATTATCTGGACGTGGCCACCTTCCTTCATGTCAACCCCTACATCGGCCTCTTCTTCTTCGACAGTCGCTTCAGACCCGTACCGCTGGGACAGACCTTTATCGGAATTAAAACCAACAACAAGGTAAAGCTCTGACGATGATGTGCAGAGAGGAAGAGGTAGTTTACCCCCATCCTTACTGGCAAGTTTGCAATACTCTGAATTATATTAAGAGAAGTTTTTAGTTGGTATGTCAGTCCCATTTTACTTTCTCTTCCGGTGTTTCCAGACCCACCTGTAAATCCACGGCCCACATGTACACTCACATAAAATCAATATGAAATAGCAGAAATACAGCCTTAAGAAACCTCAAACCATAAATCCATTTGGTCCTGTATATTAAAAACACTCAATAAAAGCACATCCAGGGCAACAAACAAAATGATCGTAGTCATTTTACCAGGATGGTCGAGGGTTAACAACATTAGGACATACAAGCGGTTACAAACTGGTGGGTCGAGATTAAAAAATGGGTCACAGATGAGACATTTCCACTACGACTTTTGGCCACGCAGAGCTCCAGGTCTAAGCTCCAGCCCTAGTACCGACATTAAAGGTCCAGATGAAACCAGAGCCTAGCAGAGGTCTGAGGGTACAGAATGGTCCAGGACTAAGCTCCAGCCCTAGTACCGACATTAAAGGTCCAGATGAAACCAGAGCCTAGCAGAGGTCTGAGGGTACAGAATGGTCCAGGACTAAGCTCCAGCCCTAGTACTGACATCAAAGGTCCAGATGAAACCAGAGCCCAGCAGAGATTTGAGGGTACAGAATGATCCAGAACAATGGTAACACAGATGAGTGTGTGCTGGCTTTGAGTTAAATAGGTGTCCAGATGTAGTCAGAGGATTGTTTTGAGTAAAAAAAATGTTAGTTTTGGATCACATGTATAAACCCGCCCCTGTTTAAGTGTATGTTAGTGTCTCTGGCTGCTCAGGGTTCCACAGATTTATCAGCTACATCGCACAGAAACCTCTGAGGTTAAATGATTGGTTGTTTTTGTGGATTTTTTTAGATCCAGCAGCTTCATGACATGGAGGAGGTCTGCTACAACAAAGTTCTGGAGCAGGTCAAAGCCGGCCATCAGGTAAATGACTCACCTTCATATTCCTGTCCACATTTACGTAGTCTTTATGCACCACTTCCTGTGGGATCAGGTAATACTTGGTTTTTAATCCTCAAGATGGTGGACACAGTGGTTTTCAAACTTTATTTGCCCAATAAACATTTAAGATTTAGCCACCATGCACATCCGTCCGTCCGTCCATCTGTTCTATGGATTAGAAACATGAAGGAAACACAACATCCACAATGAAAGCATGAAAGTGTTTGTCCTGCTGTCTTTGATCACTATAATGTTTAATTCTTTGCAGTAAATTAGTAGATGTGATGGCTACAACTGCTTCTGTAGAACTTTTTTAAATACATCGTTAAAAAGTAGATATGCCAGTGAAATATAAATATAAACAGTGTAGAAAATGGACGGAATATTAAATACTGTAATAAAGAAAATACTGTGAGCCAACAGCAACTCACCTGTTACTCACAGATAGCTCTGGGGAGCGTAACGGAAACCCTGAGGTAGAAAACACACAGAAAAATAAAGTATTTTTATATACATCTGAAAATTGTATTGCATGGAAGGGGATTATCAGAGCCTTGGATATGTTAATAATGAGCAACAACTTTGATTTGTATTTTCTTTTTTTATTTAAGTATTAATACATTATAAATTTCAGGGTGTAAGTGGCCAAAAATGGATGTCATTTATAGCAGTAAAATAGTATATGTAAAAAAAAACACTTTTTTTGTACTCATTGTTTAATGAATGTCAGACCTGATCATTAATGTACAGTACTGATTCTTAGGAATTTAACTCTTTAAATGTCCGTGTAAGAGCAAAACCCTGATGTTTATTATGTAAAACGCAAAAACTGAAATATTTTTCTTCTACATCATGTATATTATATTTCATTAAAGGGGATTTTCACAGTCTAAAATATAATAATGAGCAACAACTTTTATTATTATCCTTATTAATTATTATAAGTTCAGCCGTAGTCTTATCTATTTAATGTTATGCTGGTTAAAGTATAAACTGATTTATTGCTTAGGTTGGTTGAAATGCATAATATGAGGAACTTAAAAGAAAATTCATGTTAAATCGCAGTATTTGAAAAAATAATTGCAATTATATTATTATCTCAATTGTTCAGCCCTAAATGTGAGGACTTTTTATGGACTAAAACTAGATTCAAATGTTTTGAGTTTTTGTCAACTAAAACTAGACTAAAACTAAAAAGGCTAGAAATGACTAAAATGTGACTAAAACTAAAATGCATTTCATTTAAAGACTAAAATAAAGACTAAAATTAAGACTAAAATTAAAAATAGCTGCCAAAATTAACACCGGATGGCTGGAGGATGAAAAACTGTGGTTTCAATGGTTTAATGGGACATTTTTGGTCACCAACAGCCTGAGTGGGTACAAAAAGTCCACAGAGCTTTTACTGACATATTACAGGTTCTGATTATACAGTTAAATATTCTACTGAAAAAAATGATTTACCCTCTAAAATGTATGTTGTTGTCAAAATGATAATAAAAAATGAGCAAAAAAGCCACGATGGCTTCAGACCCTTCACTGGTGATTAAAAATAAGTTGAACAGTCTAAAGCCTTGCTGTATTTTCGGTGAAGGCAGAGGTAGAGCGGCTGTTTCTGTTGTTTAAAAATGGTCTTTCCCTCTAACACAAGAGTCCGTCCCTGCAGGGATCTCCACTGTGACTCTGTCAGACTTCTAACTACAGTCTGAGCCAGTCAGTGACAAAAACAACTTTTAATGGAGCTGCTGGCCGAGGCCGTCTGCAGCTTCAAACTTCCATGCTTCTTTAGTGTAACCCCAAAGTTAGTTAGCAGGTCAAGGTCGGAGCATCTTTTCTATTTTGAAGATGAATATAGTAACGTTGTCATCAAATCAGTAGATTTTCATCCACCGCCTGCTCCTTTGAACATATTTTTCATAACTTTCTCCTGCAGTAGATATATTTTGGTTTAGTAGGAACACCTGCTTTTTTGAAGTCCTTATCTCCCCCAGCCCCCTTCCCCTCCCCCATCACTCATTGTGCCTCCTCTCTGCAGCCTCAGAGGGCCCATCGGGGACGTCAGAGTGGTGAATTCAGACTTTAGCGTTTAGCTCCCATCTGCTGCAGGAGTTGAGCTCCCTATTGAGCGCCGTTGTTATCCTGTCTGCATCGTTTTATTTAAGCGTGGGCGCCGACACACATACACATGCTTTTCTTGCTTTCTGCCTCCTCTGCTGCTCATTATCTCCCTCAGAGACTCTTTTATGAGTCTTGCTGTGGCCCTTGAGGATGCGTAAACCAACATCTTCCACACTGCTGACGATTTTTTAATCTCTGCGGTTGAAATGATACAATGGCCGACTTTGGCCGGCGTCAGAGGCCGCCTCTCCACTCCGGAGGCCTCCATCCCCCTCATATTAAATTATCAAGAAGTGGCAGTGACATATATTAATGTCATACGTGAGGGTCTGATGGATGAAATTTCCTTTATGATTTTTCCAGTGCCCTCCTGGTGGGAAGCACGCTGCCAGAGAGAAGTTTAATAAGCTGTGGAACACTTCCACCGCTCAGTGCTGATAAAACACCCTCAACAAATACGGTTGCTGCTGCGGTCTCCTCTGACTCTCTGGGTTTGTAAAGCACACACTCTGCTGCTTTCTGCATGTGTCTGCAGTCATGCTATGTTCTTCCATCTAATTATGTAGATCCCAAACAAAAACTGGAAGAAATGTAAAAGCAGATGTCTGAGGATCATACTCAGTGAATGCAGAAATGTTCTGATGATAATAAGATAAGATAAGATATTCCTTTATTAGTCCCACAAGGGGAAATTCCAATTTACAGCAGCAAAAAGTATCTTAAACAAAGCAGGCCATTGGTGACAGAACCACAATAGAAATAGAGTACAAATAAAAGTAGTAATAATAAGTAGTAGTAAAGTAGTAATGTAGTGCTCAGGTCTGTTTAGAGCTGTAAATGACCAACTTTCCTCCATTCCCATTCATTCCTAATGGCTGTCCCTCACTTCCTGCCCCCCCCACTGACATCCATGTGTCATCAGAATCACAACTGTAAAGAACCTGTAGATGCTGCTGTGAACACACTGATGTGTGTGAACATTTCTGTTGGGTTTGGCATCTCCAAGAGCTGGGCGATGGTCACAGGGCAGAATACACTCCTGGAGATGAAAGAGGAAAGTCATGCCGATTTTGGAAAACATGTTGTTCTTTCCTCCGTGTGCCGCAGGTGATGGTATTTGTCCATGCTCGTAACGCCACAGTGAGAACAGCCATGGGACTGATCGAGATGGCCAAGAACCACGGAGAGACGTGCTTCTTCCAGCCAGAGCAGAGCTCAGACTACGGCCAGTGTGAAAAACAGGTACGCACCCGTTCTGTTTCAGTTTGACAGGTGGAAAAGTCCTTAAATCATTGATCATCAACTGGAGGCCCCGGGAGCCAAATCAGGCCCCCGAAAGATGACTGAATTCAGAAAATGTGAAAAGGAAAGGATCTGTCGGTGTTTTTAAGGTGTCTTTTGTCTTTAAATCCCAACAGTTATCAAATTAATTAAGATTGCAACATTTTGTTTTTTTACAGGAATGACTAAATGTTCGATCCATTTTTATAGAAATTCCCCTGTCAGCTATAAGTGAACATGATGCGCAATCCGTCCAGTCTAACCTGGGATTTTCCTGCCTGAGAATCAAACAATAGACCAGTTTCCTCCATTTGTTTTTTCCAGTCAGAACACAGCGTATTAGGGTCAAACCTAGTGATGGGCAACACAGCAGTCCTAGAAATATGTAACTATAATATTTCAATTGGCCGTAGACGATAGGGACTGATATCACAAGAAAATACAAATGAAATAATATGTTAATGGACCTGAATATTAAAATATTATTTTATTTTAATTAATTTGAAAGTCTGGCCCTAGGAGCCCCAAGAAAATCTCTGGCCCTTGTGTAAATGCAGTTGATGATCCTGCTTTTAATTTTCAAACTTCTTATCAAAATTTAATCTAGAAAACTAGTCTGTAACTTTGACTGTTCTTTATCCTGTAATTGATGCTGAAACCAGAGGGTCTTTCAAATCTTTGTGATCAAACTGGTTAAAACCACATGGTCAGAGTCTTTTTTCACACTCAAGATAGCTGAGTGCAAAATAATAATTCTGTCTCTCTGCCTGTCAAGCTATCTGTCAATTGAACAAGATGTGCCAATCAGTCCGCAGTGAGGTTTTTCCTAAAAATAATCAAAATGATTTTGGTACAAAAAAATTCACCCCAGTACAACAGTACAATGAGAGCACATGAAGACATTAGCTAATGAGACACGTTTGTTTTTTTGAACCAGGCTGTAAACCAGTTTATTTCTAGGGTAAAAAACGTCTTTTCAACATGTGTTCAGACGGGACTTCCAGTGTTCCTGCAGCCAGCCTCAAGTGGACACTCGCTGTATTGCAGTTTTTTGCATATCTGCGTTGGCTTCATTTTTCAGGACTGGAGGTTGCCGCTTGATTGTCATGCATGAAGATAATTTTGCTACAGAAGGCACGGTTCTTCTTTTTGTGCCATAAAAGAAAGTGGTCAGTCAGAAACCATATATACTTTGCTGAGGTCATTTTCACACCTTCAGACACTCCCTACCACCTCTCTTCCCATGATTCTGGCCCAAAACATGACTCCGCCCCCTCCCTGCTGATGTCGCAGCCTTGTTGGAACATGGTGTCCATCCTACACCATCCTACACTACATTATGGCACTGAAGTACCAGGCATTTTGTTCTCCATCTCTTCAAAAAGATACACGTTTACATCACTGGAGAAATGCAGACATAAAGATGACAGTTTAAAGTGTATGGGCCTCATTCACTGATGTCTTCAAAAGATTTTTCTTAAGTTCTTAAGAAGCTTTCTCAGAGAAACCTCAGTGGGATCCATGGCATGCTCTGAAACTGCTGAATTGTTCTGTATTCTTCAGCTGATCAGTGTCAGGTGATCCTAAGCTGGAAGCAGATGCATATTTCTCCTAATTAGCATAGAGAAACGCCCCTTTTATGGCCATATAAGGACATGAGTCTGCAGGGCAGTGTGCAAATACAGAAGGCACACACATTGGATAAACTGTAAAAACAATCACAGCTTTGAAAACTGTTACAGTTCGACAGTAGATATAGTGCTGCTCCAGAAGAGTAGTTAATTCTCCTGTTAGCAGCAGTAGTGGATATTAGATAGAGGATACGAACATTAATGGTATAAAAATAACTGGTTCAGACAGGCTGCCATCAGCATCATACGGTCATCGTAACATAACCGTACATTAACCATAACTTAACCGTACATTAACCATAAGTTAACCGTACATTAACCGTAACTTAACCATATATTAATCGTAGGTTAACCGTACATGAAACGGTATCTTAACCGTGCGGTAACCGTAACATAACTATACATTAGTCATAGGTTAACCGTACGTTAACTGTAACTTAACCATACAGTCATTGTAGGGTTATACGTAGGTTAACCGCAACTTAACCATGCTGTAACCATATCATAACTGTACCTTAACCGTAATTTAACCGTGCAGTAACCGTAACATAACCATACATTAACCATACTTTCACCATACGTCAACCATAAGTTAATCATAGGTGAATCATAGGTGAGTCATACGTTAACCGTACATTGACAAATGTTAACCGAAATTACCGGTAACTTAACCGTACGCTAACTGTAATTTAAGCATACATTCATTGTAGGTTAACCGTAACTTAACTGTGCGTTAACCATAACATAACCGTGCATTAACAATACATTTACCATATGTTAACCATACGTTGAACATAGGTTAACCGTACGTTAACCTACGTTGATGAATGTGAACCCAACATTAACTGTAACTTAACCATACATTAACTGTACGGTAGTATGTGTTAACCGTATGTTAACTGACGTTAAGTGTGTGTTAACCATGTGTTAACCATACGTTAACAGTAACTTAACCATATGTTAATCGAATGTTAACCGTAACTTAACCATACCTAAACCGTTACCTAACTGTACATCAACCACACATTAAACATATGTAAACTGTATGTTAACCAAATGTTAACATATGTTCACCATAGCTGAACCATACATCAACCATACTTTAACCATACCTTACCTGTGCATTAACCGAATGTTAACCTTAACTTAACCATACATGAACCATACATTAACTGTATGGGAACCATATGTTAACCATAACTTAACCGTACATTAACCGTATGTTAACTTCTACATAACCGTACGTTAACCATATGTTAACCATATATTAACCATAACATAACTGTACGTTAGCCATACGTCAACTGTACATTAACTGTAAGTGTAAACTGTAACATAACCGTACATCAACCATACTTTAACCGTATGTTACCTGTAAGTCAACCGTAGTTTTGCATACTTAACCGTACATTAACTTACGTTAACGGTACATTAACAATACGTTAACCAATCGTTAGCCTAACCCTAAACCATGCATAAGAGACATAGAGGGATAGATAGGCCTTTAACTGATTATGTACTCAGTCATAAAACTGAACCACTAAGTCTCTCTGGGTTAAATTGAGTTGAGAGTACCGGATGTTGGACATTTAAGTGTTAGAGAGCAGATATGACAGCAGATAAAGCAGTGAGGATGTCCTGATTCACTGCCTGTGGTCACTGTAACTTCATATGCCGTATTTTGAGTCTTCTACAGAACATGTGGGCTGGCATTAGAGCGCTGGCGTGTATAATTAATGGTGCTGCTGCTGTGAGAGTACACAGAGGTGGAGCCAAAGTCTCCCTCAGAGGATGGTCAGTCAGACTGCAGCTCCCGTATTTAAATGTGCTGCAGCAGACGGCAGAGTGATAAATTTAGTAACCTTTTCCTTTGTTCCCTGGGGCCGAGCCAAGATTGATGCGCCTCTAATCTTCCCTCTGTTTAAATAGGATATGTATACAAATCAGATCTGTTTTCATGCTTTCTAAAACTGGAAACACAGATGAGACTAAAAATGGTGCGTCGAGTCCCAGTTAGTGTTTAAAACAGCACTTTAGAGGGACTCTTCCTGCTGAAACATACAGGAATTAATCTTGTTGTATATGCACTAACTGTGCATTTATTCACTCCTGGCTCTTCTGCCTGCCTGTGTCCCAACATAATGAGTATTATCCACTCCATTAGTCCGTCTTTGAGTGTTTGTCGCTCTGCTGAAGGAAGAGGCATCAGGCTGACTCCACTCTAAGCCCACACAGAGATAATGCACTGCCTATTTGCACTCTGGAAATTGCCCCACATTAATATTTATAGGTGTTTTTTAATCTTCGATATGCATATGCAGTGAAATAAAGCACCTCTAAGGTCACTCATATAATTTAGCGTTTATTTATCCAGCTTTAAAAGTCAGAAGTGATTCCACCATATTTTTCTCTCCCCTAATGTTATTTAATTGGTTTAATCTCAGCGGGCTGGAGAGGCTGTCAGTCAAGCTTAGATATCTTAATGCACCCACTCAAATCAATCCCCGTTAAATACAGTTTTTTAGTGAACCAATCATTACAAAGGCCGGATCAGGAAAATAATGAATACATCCCAGAGAGGGCTTTTACACTAAACTCCCACTGTACTCTCTTTTTGTTCCAGAGAGTTTAGTGACAGATAGGCAGTCCAGTGTGTATGTTAGAAATAATGATTGGTAAATAAGGAGGTATATGTAGCTCTTTTTGGTGCTGCTTAGCTTTTTCCTGAGAGTTGAAGCTCAGCAATCCACACCACACCCAAACACATCTGACCCCAGTTTGTTAGAAAAGCACAGGTGCACATCATTGATGAAAAACCGCTATATTTACTCCTCTCCTCTGTCATTTCAAGCCATGGCAGAGTGGAAGACCAGAGATATTCTTGCTTTTTTTACCCTGCATTTGCACACACTAACTGGACAAAAGTATTCAGCCGCTGTCCATTCCACCAACAGCGACTGTAATGACATTGCATCCAGATCCATGTACTTTAACATGGAGCTGCCCCCCTTCTGCAGCTCTAACAGCCCCCACTCTTCTTGGAAGACTTTCACAGGTCAGGACTCTGTGTGGGCCAGTTCAGTTCTTCATCAAACCATGTCTTTCTAGTCCTTCTTTGGTCTCTGGGCCACAGTCATGCTGGAATAGAAAAGGGCAACACAGTTGGAAGCATAGCATTGTCCAGAATGTCTTGGTCTGCTGAAGCACTAAGATTGGCCTTCAGTGTAGATAAGGGGTCTAGCACAGACCCTGAAAACCAGTCCCATACCATTATCCCTCCTCCACCAAACTTCACAGTCAGACAGGTAACATTCCCCCAGCATCCTCCAAAGCCAGACTCACCCATCTGACTGTAAACAGAGAAGATGATTGGTCACTCCACTAGCATTAATGTAATGCCAGTGGGCATGAAGTCCCTAACACAGGGTGGGAGGAACAGAGTCTAACAATCTTTTAAATACACTCTGGAACTGCTGTTCTTCTGCCTATCTGCGTATGGCCTTTAAGAAGGATCAGCATTGCTTGTGTCTTTGACCTTTTCTGCTTTTACATGCAGAGGCTTCATAAACAAAGAGAGAAGTTTAGCAGAGGAAGAAGAACCTGGTGGGTCTCACTGCTCCCCTGCTACCGCTACTGAAGCTAAATTTTCTTCCTTGTGTGTTTTCTTCTGCCTGCTTCTTCCTCTTCGTTGTTGGCTCTTTAAAAGCAGTTTGCCAACAGTTTTGAGCTTTAGTGTCAGCTTTTATTTAAGGATGTTCCTAAGCGTCTATTTCCCTTACAGGGTCACTGTGTTAGCGGGTTTGACGTTAGCCTGATGTACTCTCTACAGCATGCCTAACATTACATGCTAGCGCCACCAGCCTTCGTTCCTCTTTGCAGATTGATATCGTGCTTTGATATGTGGCTTCTTTTCACTTTGGGTGGAAGTTAAACATGGGTTCAACAGCCTACACACCACTTTATTTCCATTTACTACTTTAGAAAACTTTCATACCTTCCTACTACACGCTAACTGCTAAGCTACCGCTCAGCTTCTCATATTTACATCCGTGAAGTGCCAGACAGGAAAGCAGTGGTCATTAACTGAAGCTACAGCAGCCTCTAGTGGCGGGAGGTTCATTGCAGGTTAAAAGAGCATTACAGACCGGGATTTCAAGCCTGTGTTTAAGAAAATGATAGGTAATTAGTTTAACCCGCTCATAAATCCGACGCTGGCTAATTTGATAAACAAATTTAACAGTTTTAGCGATCAACCCTCCTTTTGTTAGTAGTTGCCTTTTTTCACCAGACATATTTATGGTGGGACTACCGTCACACCCCTAATGAAGACTCTTCTAAATTTGTTCTTTTAATTGACATTTGGATGAATTTAGAGCAGCACAATATGAGGTCTCCCCTGCACGAAACATGTCGTGCATCAACAACGTGCATTTGTTTACAACAGATGGCAGCAAAACACAGTCACTAGACAGGGTACAGCAGAGCTGAGCATTTGTCTTTGAAACCGGAGGGAAATGTGTCCCGAAATGTAAGAATTCAAAAATAAATATAGCAGTTAAATTCATGTTTTAATTGATGTAGTGATTTTAATGCAGAACCTTACATATTGTACCTTTTAAACAACAATTTTGCACATTGAATTTTTGCTTAAGAGGTTTAACGGGAGAATGGAAACATTTTGATCTTTGGCCCTTTGTTTTGTGATATTCAGATCTGGCCTTTTGAGCTAAAATTAATGAATAAAAACCTGAATGGCCCTGAATCAGAATGTTGCTGGTGTCTGAGTTGTTCTGGTTAAGTACAGCAGAGTTTTTGTTACAGGGACCTTGTTGTCTTTACTGAAGTTTTAAAATGATAAAACAGTGAACACCCACACAGAAAGGTTCATCTATTATGGACAGTTAGATCATCACATTCGCACAGTTGCTTTGTTGTCTGCAGAGAAGAGTGCATGTGCCACTGATTTACTTTAATGTTTGGGTAAACCTCGGATTAAAGAATACATAAAAAAAGGAATAGGGAGATTCTCTGCATGTTCCAGTTAATGGAAAGAAGATGGTATTTACTCTAATGTGATTACTGATAATTTGCAGACATTAACATGGTCAGGGGGGTATACATAAGCATTTAAATGTCACTGGTTTGCATTGTGCTTGATTAAATGGAGAACTAACCACAGTTTTAATCACAAACCCTAAGATTAAAAGGACAGTAGCCCTCAAAGTTAAGGCTGAAAGCTGAGCTTTTTATAATGTATTCTGCCACCAGTTTCTCAGTCTAGAGTCAGAAATAATGAGTCCACAAGAAAGTGCTGCAGAAGTTGCAGTTCCTGTGGTGTCCACAAGAAGCTGTCTGCAGAAGCTGCAGTTCCTGGGGTGTCCAGTAGAAGGTGCTGCAGAAGCTGCAGTTCCTGGGGTGTCCACAAGAAGCTGTCTGCAGAAGCTGCAGTTCCTGGGGTGTCCACTAGAAGGTGCAGCAGTCACATTTTTCAGTAGACAACCCAGTTTGGTGATGTATAAGAACACATTACAGTTTAGTACGCTTTGGCACAGTTGCACTCTAGTCTGTGGGGCTTGCCAGGTGCTTTGGTTCGACATCTGTGTCAGACATTTTAGATCAGCTGATCCTAGCTCCGACAGCTAATCACAGCTCTTTCTCTCAACACAGGGGTTTATTCAATACGACGTACCTCTCACCAATCCATCAATGCTGATGCACTACACTGCTGCTGGCAAAGCTTCACTTCCTCCACCCCAGCATCCTCCTTTACAGCATAAACCAGGGCTCCCCAGTTACTCTTCCTGAGGGCCAAAATATTTCAAGTACAGAAGCCAGACATTGGATTTTTTTTAATTTGCAATTTATTATTTATTTTTATTGTATATATATTTGTGGCTGACGGACTATTACGCAGGGAAAGTGTTTGCTATCCTGATAGCATTTGTTTTAATTCCCTGCAGGGATAGAAGTTTGGTTCTACAAGGCAAAAACCTCTGACATTCGTTAAGGCCTGAGATGCAGAAAACCAGTCAGAGGTGCAGGCAGGGCTGGACTCTATGAGAGTCCGTGCAGCTGTGCATGGTGGTTAAATTCTTCATCTTAGAAAAAGAAAAAACAAAATTAGACAAAATAAATCCCTTCCAGTCTTAAAAATCACGCAGCCTGTATCAGACTCTTTTGGAAAGCATGTTTTGCAGAGCTTAGGTGATGAAGCAGGTGCACTCTGCTATGCGTCTTTTTACGATGGTCATCCCTGCTCTAAAGAGAGATCAGTGTTCCATGTTTGGCTCGTTTATTGCCTCAGATTACATCCTTTCCTTGCTATAATTATAGAAAGATCATGATAAATTAGTGAAAATTTGTATTTTAAACACCTAAGTAAGTAAATATGGAAAATGTATACATTTTGTTTTTTTAAATTTCCTTCTTTTTTCCCAAATGTCTCACGGGCCAGATGACACCTGCTGGTGGGCTGGACCTGGCCCGTGGGCTGCCATTTGGGGATGGCTGGCATAAAGCCTGTTGCACCCTCAAACTCAGGTTCGTGCTAATAGGGATTAATTGTGTCTGAACTACGTTTGTTGTATTCATTGTATTGTATTCAGTCTGTATGGGGGTTTCTGTCTGAAAAGTTAAAGTGACTGACTAACCTAGGGAGCATTTTTTAACCAGGGCCTTCTTCACCTAGTAAAACTGTAGATCCATTTTGCTTTAAAATGGTTAAACGTGACGAGAGTTGCTGACACACCAGATTAAATCTGGTGTGTGATGCCACTTTAACCATGGCAAACCTGACGGCTGATTTAGAGCAGATTGTCATTATCGGACCTGTTAGAGAAACTCTGAATGTTCTTCATGGTCAACCATGAGGGAAATGATGCCATTATGAGTCTTACATTGTCTCCTAACTGTGGTAGCGTTGGCGACAAAATCAGCCTAGTTACACTGATTCCTATGGTATCCTTACTACATGCATGTTACGCAGTGATGCGAGGCCACATTTCCCCCGTTGTCCTGTTTCTGTTTTCCTCTCTGTCACCTGCGTTCAGATGGTCGAGGAACAGCCAGAGATGTAGATGACAGGTCAGCATGGATGCAAAACTATTCAGCTCTAAGCTGTAAAAGGATGGATGATACAAAGTCTGCATCGACCCATGCCTTGCATGGAGTAAAACCTCTTTATTGTGTTTCTACAGCCAATGTCCAGCCATGCTCATAGTGATGGGAATTTCTCATCTTTTTAGAGACCTGGATCATTTAGCTCAGCTCTCAGAAGAACTGGTCAGTCTACTCCCAAAGAACTCTTTGTTCTGTGCCCTTTTATGTTTTAAGCAACAGCAACAATGGAAATGGAGGGTCATCTTTCAAACAGGAACCAACTTGATTGTGCAAAGCTGCTCACTTGTCATCTTGACTTGAACTGTTGTCCCTAAATAACATATCTGGTTTTATAACAGAGTGAAGGGGCTCAGCTCCGCTCCAACATGGGGGATTATGGTGTTATATGTGCGTTTGTATGGAATGAAATATGTGTCAGAAAGATTCAAACAAAGCATATTCGGTATCGAACAAAAATAAGACTTTGAGAACAAAAAATATTATCCAAGCAAAAAACACGTTCACATCAAGAGTACAAATCTGACATTGTAAGTTCCTGTTTTTTCTCAGTGATCTCCTCAGGTTTGCATCTGTGCTGCCTGATCCTTTGTTTGCCTTTCTTCAGTTTTCAGTTCTGACACAAATGTCACGTGTGGGCAGGCTTTTCTGGGGTGGATCCCTATTGGCCAAGGAGTTTTTGAGTGACAGGTTAGTCACTCCAGACGCTCCGGAGGTTGTTGTTCAGCTCCCATCTTGGAGATTTTAAAAAGAAACCAGCAGACTATTGTTTTTGCATCAGTCTGAGTGAATCATTTACTCCTGATGACTGTTGATTAAACATGGTTAGGGTTAACCCTGTCAGTGCAGTTGTAGATGATTTGTTGTTTCATATACATACGTGTTGTTTCTTTTTTTTCAGCCCTTCAGGTGTCGTCTTTGCTTTCTACGAAAATAAGAGCTACGTCATTAGCTAGTCTGGTAGCTCAGCAGTAGTGTAGGTAAGTACCTCTCAGGTACGGTGGCCCTGAAGGCCAACAGGATTAATATATCAAAAGTGCAAAAATATTTTACAAAACACAAATATATTTCAATTCAAATGTGTGCCATGTAAGCTCAGTGTCCTCTTCCCTCATGGTAAACACTTCAAATTTTGCACTAGATGGCTATTGTGGTATCCACTGGAAACAAGAAATGATTTGGGTTTCATCCAATCAGAGACAAGTACCAGGGTCCTACCCTTTCTGGTTTCCTGAAATGTAGTTTGTGCTCAGTGAAATATATTTCTGTTTTGTGAAATTTATGTTGCACTTTTGAAATATTAATCCTGTTGGCCTTCAGGACCACCGTACTCAGAGGACCAGAGTTCGCTTCCCACCAAGGTCATAGTTTTTTGATGTCTGTATGTTTTGGTTTTTTTTTTTTTTTTCTTATATGCAGGAATAACTAAGAAATAACTGCTGGACTATGAACAATTCACACAACTGTCAGTGATTTTGTTAGAAAGTGGAAGAGTTTAGGAACAGCACCAATGGTAAGATGGTATTTGTCTGTTGGAAAATAATACAGAACTGTGTAAGGAGAACAAAGATGTATAATTTTGAACTGATGAATAAGACTTGTTAGATGACAATCCCTTGATGTGTTTATGGGTTTTGTCTATTGTAGGAAATAAAAGAATGCTGACAGCTCTTTGTCTGCAGGATTTAGATCTGCTCATGTCTCATTTTGAGCAGAAATGATGAAAGAATTTAGTTTTGGCTCACTCAGATTAGAAATTCAGCATTTATGAGGCCTAAAGAGTGATTACAGCTTTAGATCTGAATCAGTTTGAATAGGAGATCACGGAAGTTTATCATCTCTGTGTAAATGTAAGGTAGTGGTAAAAATAACTCAGAGGGTGTAAAGTGCAGCGTTTTGCTCCACCCCATACGCAGGAGCGTAAGTCTGAAGCTCGCCCTGGAGTACTATATTCAACAATCTGTTTGACTTTCATTTGCTCCAACTGTCAGAATCCTGCCTCCACCTTCTCTTCTCTCCCACATCCCCTAACTTCACGTCTTTAATACCCAGAGATAAACTGGCACAGGAGCTTTTCTGTGGAGGTGAAGAGACACCTTGTGGTCCCATGAGTCTATTACAGACACCATAGGAGACGTGGAGGTGGTTACTGAGGGCTGTTACAGAGAATCTGTAGTCCTGAGTTTCATTATGCATTCATGCTGTGGGTGGAGCTGGGAAATATGGGGAGTTTTTAAGGTACATAGACACTTTATAACAAGATTATCACTTGGTTTATTTTATTACAGTAAGTAGCATTTTTATACTATTATTAACTAATACCTTTATTATCAAATGATATTGATACCCAGGTAGCAAAAGCAGAAGTCCTAGAGGCCCAGTAGTGGGCAGTTTTGCATTTTAATCACCAAAAATTGCAGACAAACTCCTAAGGAGCGGCAACATTTCCTTTTGCAGTTCAGTCAGTGTGCAGTTCAGTCAGTGTGCAGTTTAGTCTGTGTGCAGTTCAGTCAGTGTGCAGTTCAGTCAGTGTGCAGTTTAGTCTGTGTGCAGTTCAGTCAGTGTGCCGTTAAGTCAGTGTGCAGTTTGGTGAGTGTACAGTTCAGTCTCCGTGCAGATAAGTCAGTGTGCGGTTTAGTCTGTGTGCAGTTCATTCAGTGTGCAGATTGGTCTGTGTGCAGATTGGTCTGTGTGCAGATTGGTCAGTGTGCATAATGGTCAGTGTGCAGATTGGTCTGTGCGCAGATTGGTCTGTGCGCAGATTGGTCTGTGCGCAGATTGGTCAGTGCGCAGATTGGTCAGTGTGCAGATTGGTCAGTGTGCAGTTCGGTCAGTGTTCAGTTCAGTCAGTGTTCAGTTCAGTCAATGTTCATTTCAGTCAGTGTTCAGTTCAGTCAGTGTTCAGTTCAGTCAATGTTCAGTTCAGTCAGTGTGCAGATTAGTCAGTGTGCAGTTTAGTTAGTGTGCAGTTCAGTCAGTGTGCAGATTAGTTAGTGTGCAGTTCAGTCAGTGTGCAGTTTAGTTAGTGTGCAGTTCAGTCAGTGTGCAGTTCAGTCAGCGTGCAGTTTGGTTAGTGTGCAGTTCAGTCAGTGTGCAGTTCAGTCAGCGTGCAGTTTGGTTAGTGTGCAGTTCAGTCAGTGTGCAGTTCAGTCAGCGTGCAGTTCAGTCTGGGCATTCATTTACATTTTTGTTAATTAAAGACATTCCACATGCAATTGTTTCTGTTTTATTGAATATTTAGGGTCTAGGGTCAGGATAGCCACCTCACAGTAGAAAATCATGTATTAACACTGCTAACTGTGCATCTATCTTGACATTATTTGGCCACATATACACAAATATTTATAGCTTTTACTTTTTGATGGATGTTGCTGCTGTGGTAACAAACAGTTGAAGAAATATCAACAAACAGTTGCTGCTATGTGGCTGAAAGTCTGTGGATCTGGCAGGAGCGACGGTTTAGCTTGCTTCTTAGCAGTTCCTCCGACTTTTCTGACTGTCGCCAACTTATGTGCAACTTCTCTTTCATTGAAAATCTAACTTAATAGTTGAGTTTCAGTCTTTCCTGAGACAATCATTGAATTAATGGATTGATTTGATTGTTTTACAGAGGAGATATTGAAGTGTACCCCGTGCTTCTTTGTTCAGCTAAAAGGTATTGTGTTATGATTTTTGGTGGATGTTGCCCAGCCCTATTTGTTGGTGTGTTTGTCTGTTTAAGTGTAGATGTGTACTTTTAAAGGCAGCAGTTCTGAATTACTGATGCTGGTCTGAAATGCAGAGATAGTACAGCTGCACTGATACACCTTGGCTCTTCTCTGTCTTTAAACTCTCCCCGTCTATGGTCGTCAGATGTGCAGCTTTCATGTCGTTGTGTTTGACGACTCTCAGCTCTGCAGACACTCGGCTGCCTCGGAGCGCCGAGCCTCGTGGGACTCCACAGCAGCACTAGAGCGGGCTCATTAATGTCTCTGTTTGCTTTCATTGGTGCTATTTTTACAAGTCTCGTCCACCACCGGTCCTTTCATTGTGTCGGATCCTTGACAACCTGTCAGTGTGCCGAACCAGCTCCCCAACGTGCTGATCAACAACAATGAGCCGCAGCTCAAAGGCTGCAGGAAAACAGGACTGACATGCTGGAGTGACAAACACAGATATCAGAAAAATGTCTGCCTTAAATAGACTTTATGAAACCACAGGACAGAGGAGAGAAAACTGAGTTCCTCTGATTTTTCTAGTTTTACAGCTGCTCTGCAGTCACAGCCTCAGGGAGCAGTATGTGTGGTAGAATGGTGCACAGACCGTTTTACGCCTTAAATGTTTCTTCTGTGTTAAAACTTTTACAGCTCCAACAGAAAGCAGGAACCCAGAGGGATGTAGAAGGAATGAGGAGATGATGTAAATACAGTATGTGTTCACCAAGCAGCCACCATAATGTCATCCTCTGTATGGGAGACAAACGCTTAGGGCTGGGAAATTAATCGCAAATTGGATTAAGTCGCAATATGACCTGCTGCAATTTTCAAATCACAGAAAGTGAAGAATTTCTTTAACCTGAAATTTGTGACAAAATACCAGTTTAGAGACATTATGCATTACATATCATGCAGTCATTCAAGTGGCATATTTTTAGAATAGTGTGCAAAAAAAATCCTGTTTTCTTCATTTTTGTATGTTTTTTCTTGTTAAATATGACAATTAAATTAAAATGATCATTCCCTTTAATACATCAGTTCATATCCAATTTAAAATGAGTAGAAATTAGGGCTGAACAATTTGGAAAAATAATCTAATTGCGATTTTTTTTTTCCCAATATTGCGATTCAGTTTCATAAGCGATTATTTCTTGAGTTCTTCATCTCATGCATTTTTCAACAAAAACAAGCAATGATTCATCTTATACTATAACCAACATAAGTTGGTTAAGTTAAACCAGGGCAGAACAATTTTTAAAAATTATCAAATTGTGATGATTTTTAACTCATTTTGCACATTTGATATGAACTGTTGTATCAAGGGGAATGCAAATTTGTATATAATTCTCATATTTAATAAGAAATACATAAAAATGATGAAAATAGGATTTTTGTACACTTTTCTAAAATGATTGCATGATATGTAATGCATAACATCTCTGCTGCACAAAAAAAGTTCTAAACTAGTATTTGACATAAATTTCAGGTCAAAGAAATATTGCACCTTCTGCGATTAGAAAATTGCAGCAGGCCATATTGCAATTTAATCTAATTTGCGATTAATTGACCAGCTCTAGTAGAAATCCTCACAATTAAATATTTTTTTCAAAAATGGTCCAGTCCTAGTTTAATCTAACATTGTGTTGGTTATACTATAGAATGAATTATTGCTTGTTTTGTTGGAAAAAACATGAGATGAGGAACTTAAGAAATAATCACATATTAAACCGCAACTGCAATATTGGGTAAAAATATTGCAATTAGATTATTTTCCCAAATTGTTCAGCTCTACAAACGCTTAATCATTGACAAAGGAAAGAAATAATCTGCTGCACCATTAAAATGACTAACTGCGACTTCACTGTAGCTTCCTCGGGTTCCCCATGGCCTTGCTCTTTGATTTTGTGTTGTTTATGGTGTCTTATAGCAGTAAATCAAATCCAAGACGAGGAGTTAGTCCTACTAAAAACTTCTGTTAATTCTTAAAGAGGGCACTATGAAACCATTTTCACACAAATATCCTTTTTCTGCTGAGCAAGCTCCAGCTAAAGCCCATGCTAAATCTGGTATCTACAGAGATGCTGAAAAAAATCAGTTTACACCAGAATCATATTTTCTATCTTCCACGATTCTGAATCAATTCAAAATGTCCAAGAATTGATACAGTATTTTTAGACATACCCCATCACATCCAGCGTGCATTTTCAACAGCAGACCTGTTTCAGTAATTTCCTCTTTTTGCAAAAACTTGAGATTTAATAGACACATGTTTTAACGATGTTATAACTTCAACAACCACTGATGGCTGAAAAATCACATTTAGACATTTAGTTAATGTTTTCAGACGTCAAATCGATCCTGAATTAAAGATGTACATCTAAGCAGGGCTGAAATACTTCACCAGGGTCACATTCTGCTATCAGTCCTGGTTTTCTAGGTTCAGATTTCCCTTTAGCTGACAGTAGGGCAGCTCACAGTTTGTTTAGACTCAGAACTTCCTGTGCACACAGACTTTCCTGACTTTTTCAGGCATTTTAAACCTTGACATTTGTGATTCATTGAAAACTATAAAGAGGGTTCATCAGTACAGCCTTTCCTGTGTGGGTCCATGATAAACAGCCATTTTTCATGGTCAAAAACATTGATAAATTTGACCTCCTGGGGACAAATAAAATCTGAATTTGATGTTGGAGGGCTGCTCAGTGCTGCCTGGTTCCTGGTCAGACAGGGTCTCTGTGTGGAGCTGGCATAGCTGGGTTCTCTCCGGGTTCTCCAGTTTCCTATCACAGAACAAAGACATGGCAATTATGCTGATAGGTTATCCTAAATTGCCCGCAGATGTGAGAGACTGCTTGTTTGTCTCTATCTGTCCGCCCTGTGATTGGCTAGAGACCAGTTTACCCCACCTCGCACCCAATGGGATTAGCTCCAGACAGATAATACACAAATGTCTGTTTGATTTCTGATTTTATTTTCCATTTAGATGGAGGGAAAAAGGAAAAAAAGGAAATGAACAGTCTGTGATGATTTTAATATCTGACATAGAATCCTAAATCCATTTACCAAAGAGACTCAAACTTTATGGATAGCGATGATCAAACTCAGCGTTCTGCAGCAGAGAACAGATTTGTTTCATTTTTTCTCACAGATGTATAAAAAGTGTCACTTCCCACAAACTCGCTAAACTGCGTCTGAGCTCATTTAGTGCATCGGCAGCCTTGGGAAATAAACCTCACCATGTTGTAAAAATGTGATTATGTGTAATGTGGCTCTGCAGACTATAATTTGTGCCAGGTTTTTCTGAATAACCTCCCTGGATGGAGCTAAAACAAAGTGAGGGATGAAGAGATGGAGGCAGATCGTGATGAAAAAGTGGAGTTAGAGTGGGCGTGAGTGGAAACTCATCCTCCCACTCTGTGTTGCCAATCCATCGTTAACAGCCAGCAGCTCTGAGCACCAAACATTATGACTATCAAGGGCCACTAAATGAAATCAACAATTAGCCATCCCGCCGCCATTTAACGGAGGAAATGAAAAGCTGTGGCGCTCCGGAGAGCTGCTGTTGGTGGTGATGCTGTTAGACAGAAGCCATCTGCTGCTCTTCACTACAGCTCACATCCCATTTTCTACATTTCTGTGACATTATACACTTTTTATTTTCATGCAGCACAGAAATACAGATGCAGACATGTTTCTAAAAATGTCCCTGCTTCTCTTCTGCACTTTCTTTCTAAAAGGATGAGGGATCTGTGAGTGCAGGGATTAAATCGTCAGAAATGTAAAGCCGGTTAGTTACACCTTCCTCCATTTAGAGCTCTTTAGAAAAGGTTTGACAGCCTCTTGAATAGTTTATTTCTGCTCTGCTGTTAGCTGATGTTCTTTACATGGTCGGGACAATGACAGATGCTGAGTGGAGTTGGCAGCCGGCTGTCTGCAGACACTCTGAGCTCTGCAGCAGCGGGCGGCCGGGCCTAATGGGACCTGATCAGGAGCTTAGGTCACTGCCATCTCAAATACAGCCATGGTGCAGCAGACATCAGTGCTAACTCACCTTAGATTAGATGCTGGGAGCACAGCTGTAACACACTGTGACACCTCAAAGCAAAGCCTCAGCCTCAGCATTTCAATTAGCCTGCCCGGCTCACATGGAGCTCTGCAGCACATCACGACTCCCAGGACACCCACCACGGCTCGGATTGGCCTGGTTTTCCCCCCTACATGTTTCTAGAGTCCATAGGAGGACTGTTCTGTTGCATCATTTTTATGGACTGTCATCTGAATAAGATCAGTGCATGATGCATTAACCTGTTTAAAATGAGCACCATGATGACAGCACACTGTAGCATCAATACTCAAGAGGGCTTTGACAAGAATTCTGAGAAATATGCAAAAGAAAGAATCAACATTTGTTAACTTTTTAATGCTTGTGCGCTCCAAAAGAGTGAGGTTGTGTGCCAGGATGTTGTAAGAGGAATCAGAATTTTTTACTTCGACCAGGGTCATGGTCTGCACAGACAGGCTCTTTGTAAATGCAACAGCCAAGAGCTCCAGATGAGGGGCAGGAAGTGATTTCTTTAGAGAGAAGAGCTTCCTAAAACTTATGTGATGTTTACAGCTGTGCCATCCAGTCAAACTGTGGTAAAAAGAAACGATCAAAAGCTAGTTTCGAGTCCCCAAAGTTGTGACACATTCAGACACAACAGTTTCTAAAACTCCCAGAGAACAGGTCGGCAGACACGGATTAAAAACCTGTCTGAAGTCTGGAGGGGTGGAGTCAGACAGCACTCACCAATGGTCTGTTTCCACCCTGGCATCTGGTCTGCTTCAGTACAGTTGACACTGTAAACCCTGATCTTTCCTGTGTTTCAACAGCAGATGTCCATCTAGTCTCACTACAACTAGAAATCTTTCTCTGTTAGAGTTCTGGATCATTAGACTCAGCTCAGTACTAAGAGCTTTTTGGTTCTAAAACCGCCCTTCATTTGGTACCGGTTTGGTCTAAATAACTACTAATATAGAGCAAAGGAAACTGGCTCTTAAACAGGAGCCAGCTACTGTCATTCATACAAAATACAAAACACCTTCCCTAAAGTTTTATTTACTTAATAGTGTATCAGCCTTCCCGTTCAAATCTATGAAAGAAACAAGGGAGAAAAGCTGTTAAAGAGGCTCACCTAGCCTCTCTCCTAGACCCCTCTAGTCTCTGGTCTCAGTCCTAGACACCTCTACACATTGGTCTCAGTTCTTGACTCCTCTGGACTCTGGTCTCAGTCCTAGACTCCTCTAGTCTCTGGTCTCAGTCCTAGACACCTCTACACAATGGTCTCAGTTCTTGACTCCTCTGGACTCTGGTCTCAGTCCTAGACTCCTCTAGACTCTGGTCTAAGTACTGGACTCCTCCAGACTCTTGACTAAGTCCTAGACTCCTCTAGACTCTGGTCTCAGTCCTAGACTCCTCCAGACTCTGGTCTCAGTACTGGACTGCTCCAGACTCTTGTCTCAGTCCTGGACACCTCTAGACTCTGGTGTCAGTCCTGGACTCTTCCAGACTCTGGTCTCAGTCCTGGACTCCTGTAGACTCTGGGCTAAGTACTGGACTCCTCCAGATTCTTGTCTCAGTCCTAGACTCCTGTAGACTCTGGTGTCAGTCCTGGACTCCTCCAGACTCTTGTCTCAGTCCTAGACTCCTCTTGACTCTGGTCTCAGTCCTGGACTCCTCCAGACTCTGGTCTAAGTCCTGGACTCTTTCAGACTTTGGTCTCAGTCCTGGACTCTTCTAGACTCTGGTCTCAGTCCTACACCCCTCCAGACTCTGGTCTCAGTCCTAGACTCCTGTAGACTCTGGTCTAAGTACTGGACTTCTTCAGACTCTGATCTCAGTCCTACACTTGTCCAGACTCTGGTCTCAATGCTAGACTCCTGTAGACTCAAGTCTCAGTTCTTCATCCGTCTTGACCTGTAGTCCTAGGTCTGCAGGACTAAGTAGTCAGGGATCTGGATCCTCTCCAGGTAGATCAGGTAACCTGTGGTAAAGTCTCTGTGTTGTAGAGTGAAGGGATCATAGCTGATGGATGTAGAAATGGTTTAATGATAACTGCAGCGTGCAGCGCCACATAGAGCTTTAGCGGACTATCTCTCCTCTGTTCACACTGATTCCTAACCGCTCTTCTTCACTTCCTTTCCCTCATTAAAAGTTTTGACAATAAAAGTGATTATATCCAGTTATTAATAATCCCTTTAATCATTGTACAGCCCGCATAGGCTGTCTAGTTCTCTAACTACACAGCAGAACACCTTGACTCATTAACATCACAGTCAGCCTGGAGGACAGAGGATGCTCCATACAGAGCCTAACCAGCTATCACTACTATCCATTCAGGTGCTTTATATTTGATTCTAGCAGCAGGAGAAATTTGGACGCTGCAGGAGCCAAAGATCAACCAGAACTTTCTGAAAGGGAGACCAAGGATTAGCTAACCGAATACCTGAGGTCTCTCAGACGTATTTTTCTACAGTCTATGGTTGACACACAGTGTCCATTGAGAGATTAGCAGCTCAAGCACACACACACACCCACACACACACAGAGAGTGAGATAGTGTGACTGACAGTAGGATGGTGTAGGCTGTGACCGGGCTGAGCTGGAGGGGAGTCCTCATCACACCACTTTATCTCTCTCTGCAGCCATCCAAATAGAGGTCAGCGCCCAGCAAAGAGAAAGCCTATTACTGCCAGCAGCTGTCAGACACACGCACATGTATGCACATGCACACGCACATGAATGCACATGTGTGTGTATGGACTGGTTGGATCATGTCCATACTTGTGCATTTGTATGCAAATCAGGATGCAGGTTGAGGACTAAGACTTAAAATAACCTCCTGGTAGACCCTCTTAGGAGGTCATCAGGGTATGGAGGAAGCCATGAGTTAGCTCCAAACCTCCGTAGGTATATGCAAAAATCCATGTGATAAATTCCCCTCGTATATAAAATTCCAATTCCATAAAAGTTGGCACACTGTGTAAATGTAAATAAAACAGAAGTGATTGGCAAATCTCATAAACCCATATTTAAATCACAATAGAACAGACACAGCATATCAGGTGTTGAAACTGAGACATTTACCATTTCAGGGAAGCTATGAGCTCATTTTGAATTGATGGCATCTCAAAAAAGTAGGGATGGTGCCACAAAGGCTGGAAAAGTAAGTGGTACAAATGCAAAAAGCTGGAGGCGCATCTTCAAGCTAATTAGGTTAAAGGTCACATATTATGCAAAATACACTTTTCAGTCTTTTCACAAACATGTGCCCATGGCCTGTCCACAATCACCCCAAGAATCGAACCCCCCCCCCCCACACCTTTTTAGAAAATGTGTGCTGAAATGAGCTGTTCTCAGATTTTCCCCTCATGATGTCATATGGGGAGTTAGCCCCACCCCAAAGCTTGGTTGGCACTCCCCACGTGGAAGAATGTTGTGCCCTCCTCTCCTGATCCTCCTCTCAGCTGAAGATCAGGAGACCCACATACATTTAAATTCAATTCAAATTCAAACGGCTCATTAACATTTAAAGGCACAGAAACAGCTTGTTCTGAGCAGGGCTGAAACAGAGGGGTGTTTAGACATGCAAAAATCCAATACTGGAGTGTTTTTCAGCCACAAACGTCACAGGCATGTTTTGAGGACCTCTGAGACCCATATAAACTTGCCCTAAAGGGCTGAAATATGTGACCTTTAATTATAAGTAAGATGACTGGGTATAAAATGAGCATTTTAGACAGGCAGAGTCTCTCAGAGGTTAAGATGGGCAGAATTTCATCAATCTATGACAAACTGAGTCTGAAATTTTGGAACAATTTCAGTAAAATGTTTCTCAAGGTAAAATAACTCAGACTTTGAATACTCCACCATCTACAGTCAATAATATCTGTACTTTTTACCTTTAAAGGCATTTAGAAAGCCTATTTTAATAGTTAACAATTATAATAAAGGCTTTTTAAAACATTTCCTCCTCATTTTTTACATTTTTCATTCTTGGATTGCCTGGTTTTCTGTTTTTAAATATGTCAGCATTTGGATAGTTTCTTAGTAATAAAGGAAGACAGTGAGAGAGTGGGGGATGATATGCAGGAAAGGAGCCACAGATTGAACCTGAACCCATGTACACTGGTTATGACGTGTGCAACATTACTGCTAGGCCGTTTGTGATCTGACAACTCAAACTGCAAACACAATTCTTTTGCTTCTCTTCTATAAGAAGTCAAATCAGAAGAACCACAGAGTTCTGGTGTTCCTGTTCTGAAGTAAGTACTCATCTGAGATGTTCTGCTGCATGTCGCTGATATTCAGGGAAACTGAGTATTATCTCACAGCTTTTTTTTCTCTGCAGCCCAACATGATCCTGAGCTTTTTTCCCCACCTTGAACTCTCAGGGATCAGCGCTGATTTCTTTCCCTCTCATCCTGAACTTCTTTATTTCTCTTTTATAAACTCACCTCTCTCACCTCCTCTCTCAGGTCCAGCGCTCCAGGAACAAGCAGATGAAGGAGATGTTCCCAGAAGGCTTTGGGATCCATCATGCCGGCATGCTGCGGTCTGACCGCAGTCTGATGGAGAGCATGTTCTCCAAAGGTCACCTCAAGGTGCTCGTCTGCACCGCCACGCTGGCCTGGGGAGTCAACCTGCCAGCCCACGCCGTCATCATCAAGGTTCTGATATTTTACTGTACTCAGTCTATACTTAGCCTCACATTCCTGCTCTCTTTGTCTTTGTTTATGACTGAATACATGCAGCCTCCGTCCTCTGGTTGTTGTGTGTGTTGGTGGTTAAACATTTTTAACCAGTAATTTGGTTATTCTGTTTCTGCCTGGTCCTTTCCCTGAAGTCACTCCAGTTTCTCATGTCTCACACAGGGAACTCAAATCTACGATGCAAAGCGTGGTTCTCTGGTGGATCTGGGCATCCTGGATGTCATGCAGATTTTTGGACGTGCAGGTCGACCTCAGTTTGATAAATATGGAGAGGGAACCATCATCACCACCCACGACAAGCTGAGCCACTACCTGACCTTACTGACCCAGCAGAACCCCATCGAGAGCCAGTTCCTGAGCAGTTTGGCCGACAACCTTAACGCCGAGGTGACTCCTAACTATTCTAAACTTACAGCAGCGTTTACTTTATCTTTCCACTCTTCAAAAATGAATCAGTAATGTGGGGGTTCTGTGTGAAACTTCCAGTTTGCCACTGAGGAAAGGGACATAATTTTGCAGATCTAGACAAATTCAAAAGCATATTACAATACGTTGTTTGATATCACTGGGCTCTTTTTAGATCATAATGGGCTGGAAACTGCTTTAATTGAAGACCTTTCACATCATGAATAAGTTCTCTTTTTATAAAATCATGCCAATCAAACATCAACAGGAACATTTTAGTGCAGAAATATAAAAAATATGCAGAAATTATAAATAATGAATGTTATGAATCAAATAAATGGGAGTCAGAAGTATTGATTATGAGGTACAGGGCCATGAAAAAGTATTTGCCCTCCTTCTGTTTCCTGAGTTTTTTGCACATTTATTACACTTAAATGTTTCATGTCATCAATCCAATTTTTATATTTCACAATGACAATCTGAGTGAATATAAAATGCGGCATCTGAATGATTATTTAATTTTTAAAGGGGGAAAAATCCAAAACCTATCTTGCCCTATGTGAAAACGTAATTCCCGCCTTGTTAAATCATGAGTTAACTGTGATTAATCACAGTTCTTGGAAAGCTGAGTTCAGTTTCACTGGCTACTCCCAGACCTGATTACCACCAGATTAGTTAAATGAAGAAATCCCTTAAAAAGAAGCTGTCAGACAAAGTGAAGTAGGCTACAAGATCTCAGAAAGAAACGCATCACGCCACCATCCAAAGAAACTCAAGAACAAATGAGAAACAAAGTGATTGAAATCTATCAGTCTGGAAAAGGTTACAAAGACATTTCCAAGGCTTTGGGACTCCAGAAAACCACTGTCAGAGCCATTATCCACAAATGGAGAAAACTGGGAACAGTGGTGAACCTTCCCAGGAGTGGTCGGCCAACCAAAATGACTCCAAGAAGAGAACCCAGAACCACATCCAAAGACCTGCAGGCCTCACTGGCCTCAGTTAAGGTCAGAGTTCATGACTCAACCATCAGAAAGACACTGGGCAACAATGGCATCATGGGAGAGTTCCAAGGCCAAAACCACTGCTGACTAAAAAGAACACAAATGCTCGTCTATCATTTGACTAAAAACATCCTGATAATCCCCAAGACTTTAGGAGAAATATTCTGTGGACTGACCAGACAGAAGTAGAACTTTCTGGAAGGTGTGTGTCCCGTTACATCTGCTGTAAAAATAACACAGCATTTGATAAAAAGAACATCATGCCAACAGTCAAACATGGTGGTGGCAGTGTGATGGTCTGGGGCTGCTTCGCTGCTTCAGGACCTGGACCACTTGCTGTAGCTGATGGAAACATCATCCTGAGGGCCAACGTCCGACCATCAGTTCATGACCTCAAGATCAAGCACTCTTGGGTTATGCAGCAGGACAACAACCCATACCAGCAAGTCCACCTCTGAATGGCTCAAATAAACAAAATTAAGATTTTGGAGTGGACAAGTCAAAGTCTGGACTTAAATCTGACTGAGATGCTGTGGTGTGACCTTAAATGAGCAGTTCATGCTGGAAGACCCTCCAATATGGCTGAGTTCAAACAATTCTATGAAGAAGAATGGGACAACATTCCCTCACAGCGATGAGAAAGACTCATCACTAATTATCACAAACGCTTGATTTCAGTTATTGCTGCCAAGGGTGGAACAACCAGTTATGAGGTTCAGGGGGGAATTACTTTTTCACACAGGGACAGATAGGTTTGGACCCCCCCCCCCCCCCAAACATTAAATAATCTTTCAGAAACTGCATTTTGTATTTACTGAGGTTGTCTATGTGAAATACAAGTCATCTTTTGTATTTTGATATTAATGATCATATGGTTATTCATCAGAAACACATTATCTTAAGCCTGCATCAGACTGTCTTTAGTGTTTGTTTTACCTCTGCTGGAGTTGAGCAGATCTTGATATATCATCACAGTCTAAAACATGGCTTGCCTTAATAACAAATGTTGTCTTTCCCCTAGGTGTCCACTAGATGGCGTCAGAGAACTGCGCTGTATCTGACTGTGTTTCTCTCCTCTGTGTTGGTTCAGGTGGCTCTGGGGACGGTGACTAACGTGGAGGAGGCGGTGAAGTGGCTCAGTTATACGTACCTCTACGTCCGTATGAGGGCAAACCCGCTGGCATACGGCATCAACCACAAAGCCTATCAGGTCAGTGACCCTGAAGATGACTTAGTCTGACTGAGATCACTGCAGAGTAAAAGGATGTGGACGCCTCCTTATTGAGAGGGAGACTCTGAAATAACTCTGTTAGATCAGAATTGTTCAATGAGCAGCTAAATAGACCTGAAGTCTTCATGAAATTAAACTTTAAAAAGCTGAGTCATGGTACATAGGGCTGGGCAGCTGTAGGCCTCTTCCTCACTCAGTGTGGCCTGCAAGTCAAGTTCATACGTCAGCCAATCATAAATGCCAATAAAACCCTGACAAATCTGTTGTCAGGTATTTTCTGGACTTACCACTACAACACCAGTAAACGGTGCATTTGAAGTGGAATACTCTTTCATAAAAACTCAGTTCATGTATTAAAAATGTTACTTTTGCCGGATTTAATTAGTATTGAATTGTACTGTACTGTTTGATTTACAGGAAAATAGCCCCTTTAACATCAAAAGTACACTAATATTGTTAGTCTCTTAATTTTCTCTTGGTAACAGAGGGAGTGAGTTTAAGAACCCGGGTAGGCCTTTCCTCCATATTATGGAGGTGTAAATTATTTTCTTAAGAGAAAACATACAGTCAGATTTATACAGTCATTTATATGGCTCCATTAATACACGAACACTTCTTTACATCTTCTTTATACCTTTTTTTTTTTTTTTTTTTCCAGATGGATCCATCCTTGGAGCTGTACAGGAAGGAGCTGGTGGTTGAGGCCGGCCGGAAGCTCGATAAGGCTCGAATGATCCGCTTTGAGGAAAGAACTGGATACTTCGCCTCCACCGACCTCGGAAGAACCGCCAGCCACTTCTACATCAGATACAACACCATCGAGGTACCCTCAATTCTACTTTAGTTGTAACACCATCGAGGTTCCCTCACCTCTGTTTTAGATACAACATCATCCAGGTTACATCACCTCTGTTTGAGAAATAACACCATCTAGGTTCCCTCACTTTTATATTAGATACAACACCATTGAGGTTCCCTCACCTCTGTTTTAGATACAACACCATCAAGGTACCCTCAATTCTACTTTAGTTGTAACACCATCGAGGTTCCCTCACCTCTGTTTTAAATACAAGATCATCGAGGTTGCATCACCTCTGTTTTAGTTATAACACCATCTAGGTTCCCTCACTTTTATATTAGATACAACACCATTGAGGTTCCCTCAATTCTACTTTAGTTATAACTCCATCGAATTTCCCTCAATTCTGCTTTAGTTATAACACCATCGAGGTTCCCTCAATTATACTTTAGTTATAACACCATCAAGGTTCCCTCTATTCTACTTTAGTTATAACACCATCAACGTTCCCTCAATTCTGCTTTAGTTATAACACCATCAAGGTTCCCTCAATTCTGCTTTAGTTATAACTCCATCGAATTTCCCTCAATTCTGCTTTAGTTATAACACCATCGAGGTTCCCTCACCTTTTTTTTAGATATAACACCATCGAGGTTCCCTCACCTTTTTTTTAGATATAACACCATCGAGGTTCCCTCAATTCTACTTTAGTTATAACACCATCGAGGTTCCCTCAGTTCTGCTTTAGTTATAACACCATCGAGGTTCCCTCAATTCTACTTTTAGTTATAACACCATCGAGGTTCCCTCACCTCTGCTTAAGTTATAACGCCATCGAGGTTCCCTCAATTCTACTTTAGTTATAAAATCATCGAGGTTCCCTCAATTCTGCTTTAGTTATAAAACCATCGAGGTTCCCTCAATTCTACTTTAGTTATAAAACCATCGAGGTTCCCTCAATTCTGCTTTAGTTATAAAACCACCGAGGTTCCCTCAATTCTGCTTTAGTTATAAAACCATCAAGATTCCCTCAATTCTGCTTTAATTATAACACCATCGAGGTTCCCTCAGTTCTGCTTTAGTTATAACACCATCGAGGTTCCCTCAATTCTACTTTAGTTATAACACCATCGAGGTTCCCTCAATTCTGCTTTAGTTATAACACCATCGAGGTTCCCTCAATTCTACTTTAGTTATAAAACCATCGAGGTTCCCTCAATTCTACTTTAGTTATAACACCATCGAGGTTCCCTCACCTCTGCTTAAGTTATAACGCCATCGAGGTTCCCTCAATTCTACTTTAGTTATAAAACCATCGAGGTTCCCTCAATTCTGCTTTAGTTATAACACCATCGAGGTTCCCTCAATTCTGCTTTAGTTATAAAACCATCGAGGTTCCCTCAATTCTGCTTTAGTTATAACACCATCGAGGTTCCCTCAATTCTACTTTAGTTATAAAACCATCGAGGTTCCCTCAATTCTACTTTAGTTATAACACCATCAAGATTACCTCAATTCTGCTTTAGTTATAACACCATCAAGGTTCCCTCAATTCTGCTTTAGTTATAACACCATCGAGGTTCCCTCACCTCTGCTTTAGTTATAACACCATCAAGATTACCTCAATTCTGCTTTAGTTATAACACCATCAAGGTTCCCTCAATTCTGCTTTAGTTATAACACCATCGAGGTTCCCTCAATTCTGCTTTAGTTATAACACCATCGAGGTTCCCTCACCTCTGCTTAAGTTATAACGCCATCGAGGTTCCCTCAATTCTACTTTAGTTATAAAATCATCGAGGTTCCCTCAATTCTGCTTTAGTTATAAAACCATCGAGGTTCCCTCAATTCTACTTTAGTTATAAAACCATCGAGGTTCCCTCAATTCTGCTTTAGTTATAAAACCATCAAGATTCCCTCAATTCTGCTTTAATTATAACACCATCGAGGTTCCCTCAGTTCTGCTTTAGTTATAACACCATCGAGGTTCCCTCAATTCTACTTTAGTTATAACACCATCGAGGTTCCCTCACCTCTGCTTAAGTTATAACGCCATCGAGGTTCCCTCAATTCTACTTTAGTTATAAAACCATCGAGGTTCCCTCAATTCTGCTTTAGTTATAACACCATCGAGGTTCCCTCAATTCTGCTTTAGTTATAACACCATCGAGGTTCCCTCAATTCTGCTTTAGTTATAACACCATCGAGGTTCCCTCAATTCTGCTTTAGTTATAACACCATCGAGGTTCCCTCAATTCTACTTTAGTTATAACACCATCGAGGTTCCCTCAATTCTGCTTTAGTTATAACACCATCGAGGTTCCCTCAATTCTGCTTTAGTTATAACACCATCGAGGTTCCCTCAATTCTACTTTAGTTATAACACCATCGAGGTTCCCTCAATTCTACTTTAGTTATAACACCATCGAGGTTCCCTCAATTCTACTTTAGTTATAACACCATCGAGGTTCCCTCAATTCTACTTTAGTTATAACACCATCGAGGTTCCCTCAATTCTACTTTAGTTATAAAACCATCGAGGTTCCCTCAATTCTACTTTAGTTATAACACCATCGAGGTTCCCTCAATTCTGCTTTAGTTATAACACCATCGAAGTTCCCTCACCTCTGCTTTAGTTATAACACCATCAAGATTACCTCAATTCTGCTTTAGTTATAACACCATCGAGGTTCCCTCAATTCTACTTTAGTTATAAAACCATCGAGGTTCCCTCAATTCTACTTTAGTTATAACACCATCGAGGTTCCCTCAATTCTACTTTAGTTATAACACCATCGAGGTTCCCTCAATTCTACTTTAGTTATAAAACCATCTAGGTTCCTAAATTCTACTTTAGTTATAAAACCATCGAGGTTCCCTCAATTCTACTTTAGTTATAAAACCATCGAGGTTCCCTCAATTCTACTTTAGTTATAACACCATCGAGGTTCCCTCAATTCTGCTTTAGTTATAACACCATCAAGGTTCCCTCAATTCTGCTTTAGTTATAACACCATCAAGGTTCCCTCAATTCTGCTTTAGTTATAACACCATCAAGGTTCCCTCAATTCTGCTTTAGTTATAACACCATCAAGGTTCCCTCAATTCTGCTTTAGTTATAACACCATCAAGGTTCCCTCAATTCTGCTTTAGTTATAACACCATCAACGTTCCCTCAATTCTGCTTTAGTTATAACACCATCAACGTTCCCTCAATTCTGTTTTAGATATGACACCATCGAGGTTCCCTCAATTCTGCTTTAGTTATAACACCATCAACGTTCCCTCAATTCTGCTTTAGTTATAACACCATCAACGTTCCCTCAATTCTGCTTTAGTTATAACACCATCAAGGTTCCCTCAATTCTGCTTTAGTTATAACAACCATCGAGGTTCCTCAATTCTGCTTTAGTTATAACACCATCGAGGTTCCTCAATTCTGCTTTAGTTATAACACCATCGAGGTTCCTCAATTCTACTTTAGTTATATAACACCATCGAGGTTCCCTCAATTCTGCTTTAGTTATAACACCATCGAGGTTCCCTCAATTCTACTTTAGTTATAACACCATCGAGGTTCCCTCAATTCTGCTTTAGTTATAACACCATCGAGGTTCCCTCAATTCTACTTTAGTTATAAAACCATCGAGGTTCCCTCAATTCTGCTTTAGTTATAACACCATCGAGGTTCCCTCAATTCTGCTTTAGTTATAACACCATCGAGGTTCCCTCAATTCTACTTTAGTTATAAAACCATCGAGGTTCCCTCAATTCTACTTTAGTTATAACACCATCGAGGTTCCCTCACCTCTGCTTTAGTTATAACACCATCAAGATTACCTCAATTCTGCTTTAGTTATAACACCATCAAGGTTCCCTCAATTCTGTTTTAGTTATCACACTATCAAGGTTCCCTCACCTCTGCTTTAGTTATAACACCATCGAGGTTCCCTCACCTCTGCTTTAGTTATAACACCATCGAGGTTCCCTCAATTCTGCTTTAGTTATAACACCATCAAGATTACCTCAATTCTGTTTTAGTTATAACACCATCAAGGTTCCCTCAATTCTGCTTTAGTTATAACACCATCAAGGTTCCCTCAATTCTGCTTTAGTTATCACACCATCAAGGTTCCCTCAATTCTGCTTTAGTTATAACACCATCAAGGTTCCCTCAATTCTGCTTTAGTTATCACACCATCAAGGTTCCCTCAATTTTGCTTTAGTTATAACACCATCAAAGTTCCCTCAATTCTGCTTTAGTTATAACACAATCGAGGTTCCCTCACCTTTGTTTTAGATATGACACCTTGAGGTTCCCTCAATTCTGCTTTAGTTATAACACCATCAACGTTCCCTCAATTCTGCTTTAGTTATAACACCATCGAGGTTCCCTCAATTCTGCTTTAGTTATAACACCATCGAGGTTCCCTCAATTCTACTTTAGTTATAAAACCATCGAGGTTCCCTCAATTCTGCTTTAGTTATAACACCATCGAGGTTCCCTCAATTCTACTTTAGTTATAACACCATCAAGGTTCCCTCAATTCTGCTTTAGTTATAACACCATCGAGGTTCCCTCAATTCTGCTTTAGTTATAACACCATCGAGGTTCCCTCAATTCTACTTTAGTTATAACACCATCGAGGTTCCCTCACCTCTGCTTTAGTTATAACACCATCAACGTTCCCTCAATTCTGCTTTAGTTATAACACCATCAAGGTTCCCTCAATTCTGTTTTAGTTATCACACTATCAAGGTTCCCTCACCTCTGCTTTAGTTATAACACCATCAAGATTACCTCAATTCTGCTTTAGTTATAACACCATCAAGGTTCCCTCAATTCTGCTTTAGTTATAACACCATCAAGGTTCCCTCAATTCTGTTTTAGTTATCACACTATCAAGGTTCCCTCACCTCTGCTTTAGTTATAACACCATCGAGGTTCCCTCAATTCTGCTTTAGTTATAACACCATCAAGATTACCTCAATTCTGCTTTAGTTATAACACCATCAAGGTTCCCTCAATTCTGCTTTAGTTATAACACCATCAAGGTTCCCTCAATTCTGCTTTAGTTATAACACCATCAAGGTTCCCTCAATTCTGCTTTAGTTATCACACCATCAAGGTTCCCTCAATTCTGCTTTAGTTATCACACCATCAAGGTTCCCTCAATTCTGCTTTAGTTATAACACCATCAAAGTTCCCTCAATTCTGCTTTAGTTATAACACAATCGAGGTTCCCTCACCTTTGTTTTAGATATGACACCATCGAGGTTCCCTCAATTCTGCTTTAGTTATAACACCATCAACGTTCCCTCAATTCTGCTTTAGTTATAACACCATCGAGGTTCCCTCACCTCTGCTTAAGTTATAACGCCATCGAGGTTCCCTCAATTCTACTTTAGTTATAAAACCATCGAGGTTCCCTCAATTCTGCTTTAGTTATAACACCATCGAGGTTCCCTCAATTCTGCTTTAGTTATAACACCATCGAGGTTCCCTCAATTCTGCTTTAGTTATAAAACCATCGAGGTTCCCTCAATTCTGCTTTAGTTATAACACCATCGAGGTTCCCTCAATTCTACTTTAGTTATAACACCATCGAGGTTCCCTCAATTCTGCTTTAGTTATAACACCATCGAGGTTCCCTCAATTCTACTTTAGTTATAAAACCATCGAGGTTCCCTCAATTCTACTTTAGTTATAACACCATCGAGGTTCCCTCAATTCTGCTTTAGTTATAACACCATCGAGGTTCCCTCAATTCTACTTTAGTTATAAAACCATCGAGGTTCCCTCAATTCTACTTTAGTTATAACACCATCGAGGTTCCCTCACCTCTGCTTTAGTTATAACACCATCAAGATTACCTCAATTCTGCTTTAGTTATAACACCATCAAGGTTCCCTCAATTCTGTTTTAGTTATCACACTATCAAGGTTCCCTCACCTCTGCTTTAGTTATAACACCATCGAATTTCCCTCAATTCTGCTTTAGTTATAACACCATCGAGGTTCCCTCACCTTTTTTTTAGATATAACACCATCGAGGTTCCCTCAATTCTACTTTAGTTATAACACCATCGAGGTTCCCTCAGTTCTGCTTTAGTTATAACACCATCGAGGTTCCCTCAATTCTGCTTTAGTTATAACACCATCAAGATTACCTCAATTCTGTTTTAGTTATAACACCATCAAGGTTCCCTCACCTTTTTTTTAGATATAACACCATCGAGGTTCCCTCACCTCTGCTTTAGTTATAACACCATCGAGGTTCCCTCAATTCTGCTTTAGTTATAACACCATCAAGGTTCCCTCAATTCTGCTTTAGTTATCACACCATCAAGGTTCCCTCAATTTTGCTTTAGTTATAACACCATCAAAGTTCCCTCAATTCTGCTTTATTTATAACACCATCAACGTTCCCTCAATTCTGCTTTAGTTATAACACCATCGAGGTTCCCTCAATTCTACTTTAGTTATAACACCATCGAGGTTCCCTCAATTCTACTTTAGTTATAAAACCATCGAGGTTCCCTCAATTCTGCTTTAGTTATAACACCATCGAGGTTCCCTCAATTCTACTTTAGTTATAACACCATCGAGGTTCCCTCAATTCTGCTTTAGTTATAACACCATCGAGGTTCCCTCAATTCTACTTTAGTTATAAAACCATCGAGGTTCCCTCAATTCTACTTTAGTTATAACACCATCGAGGTTCCCTCACCTCTGCTTTAGTTATAACACCATCAACGTTCCCTCAATTCTGCTTTAGTTATAATTCTGCTTTAGTTATAACACCATCAACGTTCCCTCAATTCTGCTTTAGTTATAACACCATCAAGGTTCCCTCAATTCTGCTTTAGTTATAACACCATCAAGGTTCCCTCAATTCTGCTTTAGTTATAACACCATCAAGGTTCCCTCAATTCTGCTTTAGTTATCACACTATCAAGGTTCCCTCAATTCTGTTTTAGTTATAACACCATCAAGGTTCCCTCAATTCTGCTTTAGTTATAACAACATCAAAGTTCCCTCAATTCTGCTTTAGTTATAACACAATCGAGGTTCCCTCACCTTTGTTTTAGATATGACACCATCGAGGTTCCCTCAATTCTGCTTTAGTTATAACACCCTCAAGGTTCCCTCAATTCTGCTTTAGTTATAAAACCATCGAGGTTCCCTCACTATTGGCAGAGAAGATTTGGCAAACTTTTCATGGTTGCAACCCACATTCTCAGCTCTGCTGCTCATCCCACAAATGCATGCTCCTTTTAAATGTGGCATCATTTAAAAGGGTAATAAACAGGCTTTCCAACGGTATAAGATTTATTGCCAAGAAGCATTGTTACAAGAAAGAAATAATCTACCAAACACAAATTTCCTTACTTTTTACTTGCTAAGTTTACAGGTGCATCTAAAACAAGATTATCTCATGAAAAGAAAAACAAAACAAAAAAAAAAATAAAAAATAAAAAACATTTTGAATGCGTTTGGTACTCTTGGTCTGAGCTCGTTTTTCATGAATTCCTGCATCTCTGGAGCCGATCAGTCTGTGGTCCTGCTGGGGGGTTATGAAGCCCAGGACTCTGATAGCAGCCTTCAGCTGGTCTGGATTATTGGGTCTGGTGTCTCTTCTTCCTCAGATCCTCTATGGGGTTCAGATCAGACCAGCTGGCTGGCCAATCAGACACAGTAGCACCATGGTCAGTAAACCAGTGTGTGGTAGTTCTGGTTTCACTGTGGGCAGGGGGAAAGGAAATCAGGATGTCCATAAAGCTTCTCAGCAGATGGAAGCATGAAGGGCTCTAAAATCTGGTAGATGACAGTGTGGACTCTGGACTTGATAAAGACCAGTGGACCAACAGCAGATGACATGGACCCCAAATTATCACTGGCTGTGGACACTGGACACTGGACTTCAAGACCTGAAGCATTCTGGATTTCCCTAACCTTGCAAAGCAGATGGATATGCCTGTTTCCTTGTTTTTCACTGACGAATTAATCTTGTTAAACTCCCGTCTGAACCGTTTGGGCCCGGTTAGCCAGTGACCGGACCAATCAGTGACGAGGGGCAGTACTTTCAGGCACGGCAATGTCGTGACGTAAACAAGCAGCAGCAAGAGCTGGTGCAGTTATGGAGGAAGAGATTAACGTGGATGCTGCTAAAGCACCAGTTTTATCAGAACTTGATGACATGTCTTCATGAAAAGAAGAACAAAGATCAGCAATGAGTTGTTTTCTTTTCAAAAACGACAAAAGTTGAGTACTAACATGTCTATAGTCGCCATGTTTCACGTTAATCCTTGGAAGCAGCGCAAGCGCTGCTCGAAAGCTGCTACGTCACGTGTTTTGTTGCTTTGTTTGGCCCGTGGAGATGTGACAGACAGAACATTCATCCAATCACACTCTGAGTTTTTTTCAAATCCTCTGCCTTTTTTCAAACGTTTTCTATTGAAGCTTTCCCAGATGGATGTGTGAAACAAATCCATCTGGCGTATCAGGTTAGGATCTCCCTGATCCTCCTCCAGACTCTGGGACCTGGATTTAAAAATTAAATGCTAAATGCAGTTTCACTGAAAACAGGACAGTCCAGGTTGTCTTCTTATGTAGGCCAGGTGAGAAGCTTATAACATTGTTGAGGAGTGGACCCGGGTTGGCTGCACACCAGGAACACGACTCTTGTAGTCCACTTCTTGGACGCTGCTGTGTGGTGGTTCTTGACCTACTGACTCCAGCCTCAGTTCAGCCCTCGTGAAGCTCCCCTAAGTTCTTGAATCTGCTCTGCTACAGCCTCTGAGAGATGGTCTTCTAAACAACAGTCCAGTCAGCAGTCTTCCTCATGATTGTGGTGTGTGAACTGAACCAGAGGGAAAGAATGAAGGCTCAGGAAACCTTTGTGAATTAAACTTTTTCCATTATATTCTAATATGGTTTGAATTTTTATATAGCTCTTTTTAAACCTGTTGTGTTTTTGGAAAAAGTGAAATATCTAAATCAGAACTGCATTTCTGTTTTTTCTGGTATCTGCACAGACTTTCAATGAGAACTTCAACTCTCAGAGAACAGAAGCCGACATCTTCAGCATCGTGTCCAAAGCCGAGGAGTTCGAACAGCTGAAGGTGAGGGGCCAACACAGCCTTTAAAGTCATTAACATTTATTTAAGTCTGCTGCCAGCCATAAAGGGACACTGATATTTATGTGGCCTAGCCTCTGTGAGATGTTCCAGTACAAGTGTCTGTGTGCAGGTTCGAGAGGAGGAGCTGGAGGAGCTGGACCAGATGCTCTCTAACTTCTGCGAGCTGCCAGCTGCAGGCGGCGTGGAGAACAGCTACGGGAAGATCAACATTTTACTCCAGACGTACATCAGCAGAGGGGAGGTGGACAACTTCTCACTCATCTCAGACCTGTCCTACGTGGCCCAGGTGAGCGCCATACTAATAAACAGGAGTTTGACCCCAGTTCCAAAACAGTTGGGTCGCTGTGTAAAATAAAAACAGAAGACCATGATTGTTAAATCTCTTAACCCTGTAGAACCCACCGTAGCGCAGGCGCTACGATAAGCATATCCATTTTTGATTGTGGATAGATTTGAAACTGGATAAGATAGATTGATCATTCTTTTTGCATGTAAAACCTGGGGAGTTACACTAACATTTCACACATTCACCATGTTTCAGAGCAGTGATGGAATACACTGAAGAACTTTGTCTGCACACATACTCGCCCTCACTCTCATTTCAGCCCTACTTTTTTACAAAAACACTCAGACACACAACCCACACACAACAGACATCCATCACACACACCTCTGACACACTTCCACATATATATAGGTGTGGATTCACAAAACCCTGGTTGGGCCAAACAGTTTTACAGCTGGCACGAAGCTTTGGAACTAATTACAGGGTTGGATGAAGAGTCCAACTACTCATATGGCTCCATTGTTTTTGTACAGGTTACACAATTGACTATATCTCAAAAAGCAAGTTATGTACAGACTCCCAATAAATTTCCTGTGGTTCCAAAGGATATTGTGCAACTTTTTTACATTGACAAATTTGAGGGATACAGCTGTGCAATTTCTGTATTTTGAAATATATGTGAAAAAAACAAAAACCATTTTCATTTTTTTAGGTTTATTGCTCTTTTAAGCAATTTATTGTAGTAGTTAAGACATAAGTCAATACATATTATTAAAACTTGGGATATAAGGGTTATATTGATATTAAGCAAACAAAAATACTCCCCAAAATGGCACTACAGTATGTAAAAATGTAAGACTATGTCCTGGTGGACTCTCATAATGGTGGGTTTTAAAGGGTTAAACCCATATTTGATTGACAATAGAACACAAACAACACATCAGACATGTTTTACATTCATGAAAAATATTAGCTCATTTTGAATTTGATGACAGCAACATATCTCAAAAAAAGTAAGGACAGGGCCGTGTTTATTGTGCAGCATTCTGTCTTCTTTTAACCAGTGTTACTTTTGGCAGCTATTTTGATTTTAGTCTTAGTTTTAGTCTTTAAATGAAATAGATTTTAGTTTTAGTCTAGCTTTAGTCCATAAAAAGTCCTCACATTTTAGTCTTTACTTTTAGTCCAAGCATTTATTTTCTTGCCTAAATCTGATACCAGATCATGGTAGTGTGCTCTCTGCACCCTGCCAAACCTGGGGTCCCTGCTTTCTACAGCTGAGAGGCAGAATAGATACAGACACATTGTTTTTTGATAGATTTACCCACAGCGGAGAAATATCACAGATTCTGAATGTCTGACGAAAACTACATTACATTTTAGTCTATTTTTAGTAATCTTGATGAAAACTAAACTTAGTTTTTGTCATCACAGATCTAGTTTTTTAGTCTTAGTCTAGTTTTTGTCATGGAAAAAAAAGCTGTCGACGAATATTTTTAGTCATAGTTTTAGTCGACTAAATTACGCTCCTTTTAACAACAGTCTGTAAACATCTGGGAAGTGAGCTGATGCAGCATGCAGCTGATTTTCATAAGTACCACTTACTTTTCCAGCCTTGTGTTGCCCCTTCTTTATGTTTTTGAGACGTTTTGCTGCCATCAAATTAAAAATAAGCAATTATTTTGCCTGAAAAAAGTAAAACGTCCCAGTTTAACATCTGAAAAGTTGTTTCTGTTCTATTGTGAACTGTGTGACTTGTCTGTTTTTATTTAGATTTTACATAGCGCCCCATCTTTTTTGAAACTGAGCTTCTAAAAAAAGAGTCTGTTTAAGAATGCCTTAGAAGAGGATCCCTTTTTTATCAATGCATTTCCCTCAGACGCCATTGTTCCTGGATCCAGACCCTCCTCTTGGTCTCTGCCAGCGTTCTAACACAGCGCAGGCAGACTTCTCTGATCCCATCCTCAGCAGACATTCAGCTCACATTAACACCTGACCAAATCAATCGCAGCCCGACCAGACTTGAGCAGTCTATCAGCGAGCTACACGGCCACCTGACCTTTCCTCCAGAACTAACATGGCGATCCATCAGCGCACAGCTGTGTCCAACCTGGACGTCTGAACCCGAGTAGACCTCCTCCTGATCACACATGATTAATCACCAGCACGCAGCGTGATGAACCGCCCAGCTGCTGCAGGAGGCCTCTGCTCCAGCACATGCTGCACTTGTTTCATTCGCACTCTAAAGTCTGGAAAAAGAGAAATTAATCCGTCTAAAGACGCAGCAGTAATCGTGTGCTTTTCACTTCCACAGAACGCGGCTCGGATCGTCAGGGCTCTGTTTGAGATCGCTCTGAGGAAGCGATGGCCGACCATGACGTACCGCCTGCTCACGCTCTGTAAGGTGATCGACAAGCGGCTGTGGGGCTTCTCCCACCCTCTCCGCCAGTTCCCCAGTCTGAGCCACATTGTGTTGAACCGTCTGGAGGAGAAGAAGCTGACCGTGGACAAACTCAAGGAGATGAGGAAGGATGAGATCGGTAAAACATGGTTGTGTGATTTTATGGTAGCAGCTCGTACCTCTCTGACCGCCACTCTCAGTCTGAAACGCCGTTCATCTCAGAAAGGAGATGCCGTTATTTTGCCAGTACGACTTATTTCCAGTTTTAAATTCAAAGTCTGGCAGTAACAAACATGCAATGACCACACCATAAACTTTACAGACTAAGGCACGTTTCATAAATAAAACAGGAAAAGATCAGCGGTCGAGTCCAGGAGTAAATTCTGCATGGATCCATTTTAGGAGTAGTTGCAAGAACGCTAGCTCGCTTTAGCTTTTGCAGCATGAGCTTAAACAAATGTAGCTACTGCCAACATAGCTACATGAAAATATAGCTATGTAGCATTCATAGCTGCTTTGTGTGCTTAGCTTTAGCTGCATTTGCTTAGCTACATCAGTTACATTAACTATGTTTCTATGTTATCTATGTAGCTCCTTAATCTACGTAGCTTACACAGCTAGCATTGTTATGTAAGCCAGTAGTTTTCAACATTGGGGTCGCGAGATACTGAGAGAGGGTCTCCAGTTGCCCTAAAAAAACTAAGAATACTTTTTTAATTACACTGTTGCCACTTAACACCAATTTTGTTAAATTTTTACCCCTTTTCATCATTTTTCCCACCAATTTTAACACATTTTTGCCATTTAACACCTATTTTGGTCAGTTTTAAACCCTTTCCAACACTCTTTTCTGCCTGTTTTTGCCACTTCTGAACCAATTCTTGCAACATAAGCTTAATGTTGCCTCTGTTGACCCATTATTGCTACTTATAACCACTTTTTACACCCAACTGTTCCCATTTAACCCCATTTCATCATTGGATATGCCCTTTTTTGATAGTTTAACCAATTTCTGCCAGTATCTGCCTATTTTTTTTTCTCAGTTAACCCTTGTTTGCCAATTTAAAGCAGTTTCATACACATTTTATCTCCTTTTCACCACCCTTTCCACCATTTTTTTGCCATTATCAACCCATTGTAGCAAATTTTAAGTCATTTTAATTATTTTTTTAACAAAAGAGATTTACATTTCTTAAAGGGCTATTTACTACACAGATGATTAAAAAAAGATTGTTTTTTTTTCAGGTTAAATATGAAATATCGATATCACATCTTCATTTTTCAGTGGAGCATCTCCATGGTTCCCTAGTTTGGCTGGGTGCCAGAAACCTCTCCCATTTATCCTTCTTTATGAGCGGCCTTGTCTGCACATGACTTTTCCAAATAGTGCATGGCTGTGTTCAACCACACAGGTACAGTGGGGGTCCCCGGTTTCTGGCACCTTTTTTGGGGGGGTCATGGGCTGAAAAGGTTGAGAACCACTGATGTAAGCTACGCTGGCGACATCAGAACAGGCTCTTTCCTGTATCCGGCTGTGTACTTGGCCTTATTAAACATTTGGAGTCAGGTTCTGCTCTGAGATGTCCGGTGTCTCAGGTGAACAGTCGTGAGAGTGGCTGTCAGAAATGAACTGCAGGCAGACTGTCTTAGGCTCCGCCCCTAACGTGCCCAGGATGAGTAGAATCCAGTAGAAACCTGCTGCTCAGCATGCCAACCTCTGCAGCTTACTTCCTGTTTTAACTGAGGGCTGTGTTCATTAACACATCCCTCTGTGGGTGCCAGGTTAGCTCTGTGGGTAGAGAACGTACGGAGCCCCAGACATGACATGGTGAAAAAAATTTTTAATTATGGCTGTGATATAGCTATAACATGCACACAAAATACTCATTTGTGGCCACGAAGTAGGTATAATGTGAGCACAAAATACTAATTAATTATATTGATATAATATTGATATCATTCCTGGACAGCTATCCCGGCATCCAAGTCATACCTCCGCTGGGAAAGCAACCTGGCTCTCAATGATTTGTTTAAATGCCTCTTGGTAATAATGGTTCCTTGCAAAGCCAGGCTTTTCAGAATGTGTTTGTAGCTCATTCCCAGCCTAAAATAAAATTCAATCGTACTATCCCTGTGTATTATGTAACCCCTCTACTGCCTCTACCTTAGACCTCAGAGAAGGTGCACTTGCTTACCCAGCTGTCCAGAATGATATTAATATTATTAATTAGTGTTTCATGCCCACATAATACCTACTTTGTGGCCACAAATTGGTATTTTGTGGCCATAAATTAGTATTTTGTGCACACATTACAGCTATATTGTAGCCACAATTAATTTTTTTTTTTTTTTTTTTTTTTTTGACCATGTCATGTCTGGGGCTCCGTAAGAACGCACCCAGATACAGAGGCTGTCCATCTTGGTTGTAGGATTTATCTCCTCTCTCTCCCCATATTTCCTGTCTCTCTTCAGCTGTCCTATCTAAATAAAGGTTAAATTCACTAAACAGTAGTTTTCGCTTTATTTTCTCTTAATGAGGGAAGAACCTTCTTAAAAAGGCCGTCTGTAGATGGTGAACCTGAACCGGAGTTTGCAGCTTTTTTCCCTCATTATAAGAAATTCATCAGTGATATCAGACATCGTTTGCTTTGGCTGTCTGGAGAGTTTTTTTATTCCACAGAGTCCTGCTAAAAAGAAGTGAAGTGGAGGTGAGCAGAGCTGAACAGCTTTGGTTCTGCTTATCATCTGGGTTGAGAGCAAAACTGAGCTTAATCCCATCTGAAAAAGTTAAAGCAGATATTTTTCTACTCGTTTTAGGTGGTAGTTTTTATTCTTTATTTCTAGATTAGATGTTAGTAAAGATGAATGTGTTAATAAGACACTAGAGACTGTGTTTCTGTACTGACATAAAAAGCGCTGTTATGATGGTCATTGTGTTAAAGTAAGCCAGCCAGGCTGATGCTTAACTGTTGAATTAAACTCGTATTGATTAGAGATGTTTTGTTCTCAGGTCACATGCTCCACCATGTCAACGTTGGCTTATCGGTCAAACAGTGTGTCCACCAGATCCCTGCAGTCACCATGGAAGCCAGCATCCAGCCAATCACACGCACCGTGCTGCGTGTGCGCCTCATCATCACGCCTGACTTTCGCTGGAACGACCAGGTAAACTTAACCCTGCAAAGATGATTGATTGGCCAGACTGCATGTCTGTCATCAGGCAGATTCATCCTCAAAGCTCTGGAGTGATTGGTCAGGTCTGAAACCAGATCACTGGAGGGGAAGGAGACGGGACTTAGTTGATTTGGCAAGCCTAAGTTACTCAGCATCAGATCAGTATCATGTTGAGCATTTTCCCAAATAAAACACAGAGAACAATCATTTATGATCTATAAATCTAATGGTAGCATCAAGCTTGTGTGCTGATCTGATGCAGAAAAAGCTTTAAATGTTTTCCAAAAATGGTTTTAAGTGACTGCAATGCAGTGTGATACTCTGGTCTCCAACAGCTTTAGTTCTTTAGTTCCCGCCACAGTAATATTGTTCATTCAAAGGCAAAACACTGATGTGTGATAATGTTGTACTTTAATAGAGGAGCACATACCAGTGAAAAAAATTCAACTGTCACTTCTAATTTATCAGAGATTTATGGTCATGATTTCCTGAATTCCTCCCGTGCCGACCACACAGAGACCCCCACAAACCCATCACAACTTCCTCCCCACACAAACACTGCAGTCACGCTTTCCCCGAGTATAAAGAGGATCAGCTCCTCCTGCTCCTCACAGCCATGGAGACTCCATCTGTCCCGAGGATCCAGATCTCCTCCAGACCTCGCCAGCATGTCCCGCCTCCCAGCAGAGGGGATCATGGGAAAGCTTAGTCCAAAGTTTGTAAAGGAATCTGAGAGGAACAGGAAGCTGACTGTTGCTGGGCTGAATATTAAGATGAATGTTTATGTCCGATTAGAGATGCATGCTCCAATCATGGGAGAGCGGTAACGGAAGACTGCGTGGCTTAGCTCTGATCCGGTCGCAGAGCTGGGACACATGTAGCGACACATGAGCCGACTCACTGACGACACCCAGGAAACGGACCACACTCATGCGGTCTGATCTGTATGCTGTTCTAACACTGGGAGGATTGTTTGCTCCAACATTGGCACTGACTTTTATGGTTGATATTGAGTATTAAATTTACAGGGAGCCTTTTGTCCAAACAAAGGAGATTATTTAATGGTGAGATTAATCTTTATAAATCTAACTGTAGCATCAGTAACTGGTAACTGGTTTTAGGGGAATTCTGGGGAGGAAAAATTAACACCTATACCCCACTGGAATGTCAGATTATATCCAGCCATGCAGAGATGGGAGAAAGCTGTGGTGCTTTCAGGCTGTAGTCATCCAAAAGAACTCTTGGTCAGTTGACGTTACACCCACACAGCGACCATTCATTGATCGTTCAAAGAGAAAGAGACAATGGCTAATATCTGCAGGATAGATAACCCAATCAGAGGCCGTGCCGTTCCTGCACCCTCCTGGAGTCTAAACCAACCTTAATATGAACATGAGCTTCAGCTCCATACTTGATTGTTTTAACCTCAGTATTTTTCTGATGTAAAATTTGACTCAGAGCCAATCAGCTTGCACCTGTTGATATGCGTTTGATGTCTGAGCCAATCAGATGTAAAAGCTCACTGACTGAACCATTTTACAAACTGGCTGGAGAGTGTGAGCTCTTCAAATACTCCCCCCAGGTTTTCTAAGAAATTGCTCTATTTTAGCAGATATTTTGATGTTCTAAAGGTGGATCGATATTCATTGTGGGAATACATTTTTTTTTTTTTTTTAATTAGGCATACGTTAACTCCCAAAGGTTTTTGTGCAAAATTTCATACAAAAATCACACTTAAATGTTTTGGAATATCAAACCAATTTTGATATCTCACAAAGACAACCCAAGTAAATAGAAAATGCAGTTTCTGAATGATTAAGTTTTTAAGTGGGGGGTAAAAAACAAACCTATTTGGCCCTGTGTGAAAAAGTAATTGCCCCCCTTGTTAAATCATGAGTTAATCACAGTTCTTTGAAAGTTGAGTTCAGTTTCACTGGCCACGCCCAGGCCTAATTACCTTCAGATTAGTTGAATGAAAATTCGCTTAAATAGAAGCTGTCAGACAAAGTGAAGTAGGCTACAAGATCTCAGAAAGAAACACATCATGTCACCATCCAGAGAAATTCAAGAACACATGAGAAACAAAGTGATTGAAATCCATCAGTCTGAAAAAGGTTACAAAGACATTTCCCAGGGTTTGGGACTCCAGAGAACCACGGTCAGAGCCATTATCCACAAATGGAGAAAACTGGGAACAGTGGTGAACCTTCCCAGGAGTGGTCGGCCAACCAAAATGACTCCAAGAAAAGAACCCAGAACCACATCCAAAGACCTGCAGGCCTCACTGGCCTCAGTTAAGGTCAGAGTTCATGACTCAACCATCAGAAAGACACTGGGCAACAATGGCATCATGGGAGAGTTCCAAGGCCAAAACCACTGCTGACAAAAAAGAACAGAAATGCTCATCTCACATTTGCCAAGAAACATCCTGATGATCCCCAAGATTTAGGAGAAATATTCTGTGGACTGAGCAGACAACAGTAGAACTTTCTGGAAGGTGTGTGTCCCATTACATCTGCAGTAAAAATAACACAGCATTTGATAAAAAGAACATCATGCCAACAATTAAACATGGTGGTGGCAGTGTGATGGTCTGGGGCTGCTTTGCTGCTTCAGGAGCTGGACCATTTGCTGTAGCTGATGGAAACATGAATTCTGCTGTCTACCAGAAAATCCTGAGGGCCAATGTCTGACCATCAGTTCATGACCTCAAGATCAAGCACTCTTGGGTTATGCAGCAGGACAGCGACCCGAAACAAACCAGCAAGTCCACCTCTGAATGGCTCAGAATAAACAAAATTAAGGTTTTGGAGTGGCCAAGTCAAAGTCTGGACTTAAATCCAACTGAGATGCTGTGGTGTGACCTTAAATGAGCAGTTCATGCTGGAAAACCCTCCAGTATGGTTGAGTTGAAACAATTCTGTGAAGAAGAGTGGGACAACATTCCTCCACAGCAATGAGAAAGACTCATCACCAGTTATCACAAACGCTTGATTTCAGTTATTGTTGCCAAGGATAGAACAACCAGTTATTAGTTCAGGGGGGAATTACTTTTTCACACAGGGCCAGATAGGTTTGGACCCCCCCCCCCAAAATAAAGTCATCATTTAGAAACTGCATTTTATATTAACTTGGGTTGTCTTTGTGAGATATTAAAATTGGTTTGATGATCCAAAACATTTAAATGTGATAAATATGCAAAGAAATCTGGAATCAGACGGGGGCAAATACTTTTTCACAGCACTGTAAAATGCAGTTTTTGATAAAAGCTTCTGAGCTATGTACCTGCAGACGCTGCTCCCATCTCTGATCCTCTGGCCTCTTATCTTCTGATCTGTTGGCTTCTCTTCTGAAGACATATTTAGACAGGGACAGTGTTTCATGTGGACGCAGGTATTTTAAAAAACAGTGTGTGGAGAAGAATACCTGCCTTCATGTGGACTTGGCCCAGGTCTAACAGGAATCTATGTTGACTTCTTCTTGTTCTCCCTAGACAATGAGAGCTATCTGTTAAAGAAAGTCTGGTCTCTGTTTCTGGTCCAGGTCCACGGGTCGGTGGGTGAGCCGTGGTGGTTGTGGGTGGAGGATCCCGTCAATGATCACATCTATCACTCTGAGTACTTCCTCCTGCAGAAGAAACAGGTGGGTGCTGATGTCAGACCTCCTCTGACACCATGAAGGTTTCCGTGTTCTTTACCTGTATCTTCATGACTGTGTCCTCCAGGTGGTCACAGGAGAGCCTCAGAACGTGGTCTTCACCATCCCCATTTTTGAGCCGCTGCCGTCTCAGTACTACATCAAGGCAGTGTCCGACCGCTGGCTGGGGGCCGAGGCCGTCTGCATCATTAACTTCCAGAACCTCATCCTGCCTGAGAGACACCCCCCACACACAGGTGAGAGCGCTCTGATACACACCTGCCAGGGTGGCACGGGTGTGGGTTCATTTAAAGTACTTTAGATATGTGACAGACCTACCTACAGATGGAGGACTGTCTGACTCTGAGGAACATTTACAGCCGCTGGATCCTCAGAAGCTGCTGGATCCACAGAAGCTGCTGGATCAGTGTTAAAACTAGACCAAGTCCTGTCCTATTATTTTAGTAGTTTCAGTAGTGATGCTTTGATAGTTTTAGGAGCAGTGTGGAGGGTTTGGGATGTCCAACAGCTGCCATAAAGGCGCTGATTCAGTGGAACCACCATTAAACGTGGCAGGCAGAGTGTTAGGATGTAAATATCCAGCTGGTAACTGATGTCATGTGTCGATAGTTCATTCCTAGAAGAGAAGAGGACTGTTTTATAATTCAGACATAATTATTACTGACGTCTCAGAAAACTGGTGGATAAAATCTATTAAATTTAATGTCAGAAACCAAAGCTTTACTTAAATCTTACTGTGGCCTAAACAAAGAAAACAGCAGCTAAACTTACAGTCATCTCCGCTGTTTCTAAGCTGTTTGGAGACGTCTAAACTCTGTGTAAACTATAAAACAAAAGAAGCTTATCCTCTAAGTCTTAAAAAAGGAATGAACATTTTATTTTGACCACATTTCCCCTCTCTGAGAGCAAAGAAATGACTTCAGTTATCAGGAATTGAACCACAGAGCAGATCATATCTCCGGCTGATGGAGGGACTCTGTCAGACCATCGTCTCCATCGTCCATTCATTCAACAAAGTCTGATTTAACAGCGGATCACATCAGGATATCTAAGTCATTGAAAGTCATCTACACAACAGGCTCTCTCCTGAACAGGAGGTCTGCAGTCTTCTAAAGAGGAGCAGCCAGACTATATCCACTCAGTGGGATCAAATAACTGGTCCAGGACTTCCTTCCATTGTCTGTTGGTCATTGTTTACCATCTGATGAGAAGACTCCAAATGAAGCTCAGAGACAGAGACTAGGTTTGGATAATATCATTTTCAAGCACATAGATTGTTGTCCAAAAACAGTGGATGAGATTCATGGTTGTTTCATTATCAACCCCATTTTCTCTCCACGTGGACTGTTGGTCTGCAAAGAAGCAAAAGCTGTTGAATATAGCGCTGTGGAACAGTATCTGGCCCCTCTCCTCATTTCTTTATTTTGTCATTCGACTGCTATGACTTTTCTCATTTCTAACTTTTATCATTTTTAAAATACGTCTATTTTCATGCTATTTTCAGCTTTTTCTATGCTTTTTCAGCCAGTGAATGCCATTTCAGCTACTTTTTACTTTTTTCAGCTATTTTTATGCTATTATCAGCTATTTTATGGCTACTTTCAGCTATTTTTAGGCTATTTTCAGCTTTTTTCCAGCTATTTTTTTTATCCTTTTTCAGCTATTGAATGCCGTTTTCAGCTACTTTTATGTCATTTTATGCTATTTTTAGGCTATTTCCAGCTATTTATGTGCTTTTGGCTACTTTCAGCAGTTCTTCCACAATTTAGCTCTCAGAATTCCCATGCAATTTCAGCTGAAATTGCAAATTTGATCTAGTTACAACATCAGAAGCTGCTGGATTCTCAAAGGCATCAGACTGGTCAGCTGTTAGTCCTGTCCCTTTAAGAGCGATTTAAATTTGAAGATTTAAAACCCATAAATCAAAGTATGAATGCATGTGCATTACTGATATTTCTTTAGGAATCCCTGCATGTTTTCTGAATTATTCATGCATTTATTTGTCATAATTGATTGATTAATTGTACGTTTTGAGATTATGCTCTGGGCTTTTTATTCCCTTAGATAGGAAAGCTGAATTAAGAGGACATTTGACAGGAAAGATGGGGGAAGACACCAAACAGAACCAGAATCATGATTCCATCCTGCTCACATTTGGCCTGGTTGCTTTGTACCGTGCCAGGGCATGATTGCTCCTCCTCCCCTTTGCCCAGCTGGCTGGCTTTCACATTTGTAACATCACTATTTAGCCTGAAACAGTAGGTGGCGCTATGTGCATCGTTGATCAAATTCACTGAAACAAAGAAAGAAGAAGAGACAGCCATGGCAACCACTGGAGATGATATTTATGCTCATGCCGACCATTCTACAGGTGACCATGGATGTTTGTTTTATTTTCATCCTCCCCCCATTCTCATCTACCGCACAGCTCAGTGGATGAAACGGTCCGTGCCATGCAGAATTAAGGGACTGGAGATGTTTAGAACTTAGACTTTACAGCTCTGCCCCTTGGCAAGTGCCCAGCTGTCCAGCATGGTTGCATTCACATCTCCCACAGACTATGCTTGGGTCCACATAGACCACGTCAGAGACCAGCTCCTTAGACAGAATGGTGATTAGAGAACAGCCAGTATTGCCTTGAGGATGTCAGAAGACTGAATCAGAGCTAGAAGGAGAGTTCATGCTGGATGGACAGTGAAACTACAGCTGAATGCTGCTGTTGAAGCTGCTGCTGCTCTGTGAATGTGAATGTGTAAATGAGAATGTTTGCTGCTGTGTCATGATCCTCCTCCTATTCTCGTCTTCCTCTCAGAGCTGCTGGATCTTCAGCCGTTGCCGGTGACAGCTCTGGGTAACCGGGAGTACGAGAGCCTGTACAAGTTCACTCACTACAACCCAATCCAGACCCAAATCTTCCACACGCTCTATCACACCGACACCAACGTCCTGCTGGGGGCGCCGACGGGCTCTGGTAAAACTATCGCAGCAGAGATGGCCATGTTCAGGGTCTTCAACAAGTACCCGACGTCTAAGGTTGGACTCTATAGTTGATGTTGAATTAAAAGCTAATTTTCTTCAGGAAGAACTGAATTTGTGCTCACAGAAGACACTAGAAATCCCAGTAAACAGACCTTAGTGGTACTTACCTTACCACATAAAATGAGGCCTCTGCACTGCAAAATGTGCATGTAGCTGAATTAATTTGCCTTTTGTTTTGTGCTCAGGTGGTGTACATCGCCCCTCTGAAAGCTCTGGTTAGAGAGAGGATCGAGGACTGGAAGGTCAGGATTGAAGAGAAACTGGGGAAGAAGTGAGTAAAGACGGAGACTGTAGCCCTCTGTGGAGGGCTCAGGTTTTAAAAAGTTCTTCAAGAATTTTGTTTCTGACTTTCTGGGCTAAATTTGGTGCTAAATAGTTCAAGTATAGTGTCAGAAATGGGACAGCCTGCTTTAATTGTTGTGTGCAGAGTAGTGGAGCTGACAGGCGATGTGACTCCAGACATGAGAGCAATCGCTCAGGCCGACCTCATCGTCACCACCCCAGAGAAATGGGACGGAGTGAGCAGGAGCTGGCAGAACAGGAGCTACGTCCAGAAAGTCGCCATCCTCATCATTGATGAGATCCACCTGCTGGGTAAGAGTCAACACGCCCACGGGAGTCTGTGTGGAGGGTTATTTTGATATTTCATACTCTCTGAATCTTATACTAGTTCTTAATGTATTTGCTGTGTGTGCCAATATTCTTTAAGCCAGTGGTTGTCAACCTTTTCAGCCCACGATCCCCAAAATAAAGGTGCGAGAGACCGGGAACCATACTGTACCTGAAAGTGGCTGAACACAGCCATGAACATTCAAGAATAGTCATGTGCAGACAGGCCGTCCCAGCAAAATCATGGTCCATTGTAAAGTTAAGCCGTGATATCCATATTTCATATTTAACCTGAACAAAAACCTCTCTTATCAGTTATCTTTTTTCAATCATTTTTGTAGTAAAAAGCCTTCTTAAATATGTAAATTCCTTTTGTTAAAAAAAGAATTAAATGATTTAAAAGTTGCTAAAATTGGTTAATAATGGCAAAAAAGATGGTGGAAAAGGAGATAAAGTTGGATTTCCAAAATAATGGGTTAGAAGTTGCAAAAATTAGATAAAATGGCAAAAAAGGCAAAAATGGGTTAAAGTGGTAAACATGGGCATTTATAGTTGTAAAAGGGAGTTCAAATGTGGCTGCAATGGCTTTAATTTGGCAAAAATTAGTAGAAATTTTGTGAAATGGGATGAAAAATTGATAAAAACTGGCAAAAAATTATTATCTGAGAAAGAAAAAATAGACAGATATTGGCAGAAATTGGTTAAACTGGCAAAAATGGTCATATCAAATGGTGAAATGTGGTTAAAATTCGCAAAACTGGGCGTAATACGTGGTAGAAAGGGGTTTATAGTGGCAATAATGGTTCAACAGAGGCAACCTTAGGCTTAAGTGGCAAGAACTGGTTTAGAAGTGGCAGTTCCAAAAATTGGTGGAAAGAGTTTAAAACTGACAAAAATAGGTGCTGAATGGTAAAAATGTGTCAAAATTGGTGGGAAACAATGATGAAAACATGAAGCAGTTTTCACATGGTGCGTTTGCACAGTAGCTCAATAAAACAATGGAAAGTCTTTTTTCCCCTTTGACTTGCATTGCTCTGGTGTGCAAAGGCCTAAAGACAATGCAAATACACTGCATCGTTTGCATGGGTATAAAAACTTCCCTTTTGTCATTTAAATATTTGTGTAAATTTGCCAAACTGAGTTGAAAACATCCAAGTTATTCTCTATCAAAGCTTGTATTTGATTCCCATAGAAGTACCTTCATCTGGCTGAAATTTTCAGTTTTATCTGTTGTTTTGTGTCTGTAGGTGAGGACAGAGGTCCGGTGTTGGAGGTCATCGTCTCCAGGACGAACTTCATCTCCTCCCACACCTCTAAGAGCGTCAGAGTGGTTGGTCTGTCCACGGCTCTCGCCAACGCTCGAGACCTCGCCGACTGGCTGGGAATCCAACAGGTCAGAAATCCAGAATACACAGTGCTCTTCTTGTTTATAGTGTCAGTGTCTGAACATCACTGAAAGAATCTCCTTCAGCAGGTTTCTGACATCTGAGCCCTCATCTTCTTAAGCTCCATTGTTTTAGAAACATCCAGAAGGAAACCACACTCGGGGTTTAGCTTCTTTTTTTCTTAGGGTTCACTTATTTCCTTCCTCTTCATATCTGAGCGTATGAATATGATATTAGTAATTACACTAAGAAGTACGTCAGACAGAGGTTGGATGTCATGCTTTGTCTCTATAATTGTCTGCAGCCTACAGTGGGATCATTTGGATTGTCTGCAGGAATACGGACCAAGGAGCTGCTCTGTTAGTGGAACATAGAAATACACACATAGACTGAAATGTTTAGCTCGACTGTAAATATCAACAGTTTTGAAAGCTCAAATATGAAATCAAGCTCTGCTTAAAGTTTGTCTCCTCTTTTCTTTAAACTTGATATTGGGATTAATCTGTTAATGCCATGAGCCTGATCATTTCCAGGCACATACAGGTCAAAGAAACAGCATGCAGCTTTTCCAGTCATTTAAAGCCAATCTAGCAGTGCAGTCACTTAGAACAGAGGAAAACGCATCCATCCCCAGTCACCTGCTGCCAGCTCTACCTTACTTTGGCAGCAGGCCACAGCCTTGTCTCATGAGAAGCGCCTACGCATGAACGACACCAGTTCAGACATTAGTTCAGACAGCGGCCTTAAGCTAAAAAGAAGCCAGTTTGCCATCACAGCACTACTTGGTTTTACAGATGAGGCTAAGAGATGGCAGAGGAGTATGTCAGATAAAGCTAAAGTGACTGAAGCCTTGCAAGGTAAATAGTAGGCCGTCTTCTACATCCTGGCAGGAACTTTGTGAAGTAGTTGATGTAATGCTGTGTTGCTGTTAGATGGTTATAGACTGCTTACAGTACCGCCCAGAGAGCAGGTATTATGATCTCGTTTATACAGACCTTGGAAATGACCACAGAAAGACATTCTTTTGTCTTTTTGTAAGTTGTTTTAACAGACATATTGGAAGCTGAGAGCTTTTCCTTACACATATCATTAGCTCTAAGTTAGCACATTGATAATAACATCCTCCACTGAAAACACCAGCAAAAACACAACATTACAATCAAACATTCACCCCTACGGTCAGTTGTTCCGTAATAGTCCTCATAGACTGATGATCTCAACTGTAACCTCTGCTAAAATGGTAAAATCCACCCATCATGGTTTAAATGGAGTAGTCCTGAAGAAAGACTGAAACATCCACTGTGGATAGTTCAGCACCATCTCCCTCTCGCTGACGGCTCTTACCTGCAGATGAAATCACATTTGCTGCTTCTGCTACTGTAGACCAGATTAGCAAGGACACCCTGAGCTCGTCCTCCCAGCTTCTGAAGTGAGATGGCGCTCTCACCACCAACCCTTACAATCCACTCTTTTCTGCATGTATTATCTCAGACACATCCAACAATACTGAAGCTTAAATCTGCTGTGCTGCTGGAGACAGTGTTGGCAAACTGGACAATATGTGCCATCTTAAATCAGACTGACTGCTGTTGGGGGTTAGCTGTTAGCTTTATAGCTGCGTTTTAAATGATCTAAACACTCAGGACGTCTGTAAATAACAGCACAACACATCCAGGGCTATAAGCACACCTGGGGTTTATTTATGTTGACATTACCACAGTGATTACAGCAGAATCCTGAAAGGGTAAAACAGCAGATCTCAGTCCAGCAGCAGCTTCAGAGTAACATCACAGACAGATGGAGCCTGTGTCACCAGCTGCTCTCATTAACACACCCCCCCCCCCTCTTTGTAAAGGTGGGTTTGTTTAACTTCCGTCCGTCTGTTCGCCCCGTACCACTGGAAGTCCACATCCATGGCTTCCCTGGACAGCACTACTGCCCACGCATGGCCACCATGAACAAGCCAACCTTCCAAGGTAAAACTCCAGAACCAGGCTTTAAAGGTGAAACTAAAACCTTTAATCTGTTTTATTGGTTTAACAACAACTAAACATTCATGAAACAACACATGGTTGATGTTTTCAAAGGCTGCACGACCACTCTGAAGACATGGATCTACAATAACCTGTAATAGCCAGCCAGCTTAATACTTTGTCAATATGGTGTATTTAAAAACACTGCTGTCAGAGGACACCTCACCATGATAGAACCCTCACCTCATAGGGCACTCACCATCATAGCACCATCACCATCATAGAACCATCACCATCATAGGACCCTCACAATCATAGCACCATCACCATTCTAAGACCCTCATCATCATAGAACCCTCATCATCATAAGACATCTCACCATGATAGAACCCTCAGCTCATTGGGCCCTCAACATCAAAGGGCACTCCCCATCATAGCACCATCACCATCATAAAACCCTCACCATGATAGTACCCTCCCCAACTTAGAACCACAACCAGCATAGTACCCTCACCACCATAGAACCACAACCAGCATAGTACCCTCACCACCATAGAACCACAACCAGCAAAGTACCCTCACCACCATAGAACCACAACCATCATAGAACCGCAACCATCATAGAACCCTCACCATCATAGAGCCCTCACCATCATAGAACCCTCACCACCATAGAACCCTCACCACCATAGAACCACAACCAGCATAGAACCCTCACCACCATAGAACCACAACCATCATAGAACCACAACCACCATAGAACCACAACCACCATAGAACCACAACCACCATAGAACCCTCACCACCATAGAACCCTCACCACCATAGAACCACAACCAGCATAGAACCCGCACCACCAAAGAACCACAACCACCATAGAACCACAACCATCATAGAACCACAACCAGCATAGAACCCTCACCACCATAGAACCACAACCACCATAGAACCACAACCATCATAGAACCACAACCACCATAGAACCACAACCACCATAGAACCACAACCACCATAGAACCCTCACCACCATAGAACCACAACCAGCATAGAACCCTCACCACCAAAGAACCACAACCACCATAGAACCACAACCACCATAGAACCACAACCATCATAGAACCACAACCACCATAGAACCACAACCACCATAGAACCACAACCATCATAGAACCACAACCACCATAGAACCCTCACCACCATAGAACCCTCACCACCATAGAACCACAACCATCATAGAACCCTCACCACCAAAGAACCACAACCACCATAGAACCACAACCATCATAGAACCACAACCATCATAGAGCCCTCGCCACCATAGAACCACAACCACCATAGAACCACAACCACCATAGAACCACAACCATCATAGAGCCCTCACCATCATAGAACCCTCACCATCATAGAACCACAACCATCATAGAACCCTCATCATCATAAGACATCTCACCATGATAGAACCCTCACCACCATAGAACCACAACCATCATAGAACCACAACCATCATAGAACCCTCACCACCATAGAACCACAACCATCATAGAGCCCTCACCATCATAGAACCCTCACCATCATAGAACCCTCACCATCATAGAACCACAACCATCATAGAACCCTCATCTTCATAGAACCCTCACCATCATATAACCCCAACCATCATAGAACCCTCATCATCATAGAACCCTCACCACCATAGAACCACAACCATCATAGAACCACAACCACCATAGAACCACAACCACCATAGAACCACAACCACCATAGAACCCTCACCACCATAGAACCCTCACCACCATAGAACCACAACCAGCATAGAACCCGCACCACCAAAGAACCACAACCACCATAGAACCACAACCATCATAGAACCACAACCAGCATAGAACCCTCACCACCATAGAACCACAACCACCATAGAACCACAACCATCATAGAACCACAACCACCATAGAACCACAACCACCATAGAACCACAACCACCATAGAACCCTCACCACCATAGAACCACAACCAGCATAGAACCCTCACCACCAAAGAACCACAACCACCATAGAACCACAACCACCATAGAACCACAACCATCATAGAACCACAACCACCATAGAACCACAACCACCATAGAACCACAACCACCATAGAACCCTAATCACCATAGAACCCTCACCACCATAGAACCCTAACCACCATAGAACTACAACCAGCATGGAACCCTCACCACCATAGAACCACAACCATCATAGAACCACAACCACCATAGAACTACAACCACCATAGAACCACAACCATCATAGAACCACAACCAGCATAGAACCCTCACCACCACAGAACCACAACCACCATAGAACCACAACCATCATAGAACCACAACCACCATAGAACCACAACCACCATAGAACCACAACCACCATAGAACCCTCACCACCATAGAACCCTCACCACCATAGAACCACAACCAGCATAGAACCCTCACCACCAAAGAACCACAACCACCATAGAACCACAACCAGCATAGAACCCTCGCCACCATAGAACCACAACCACCATAGAACCACAACCATCATAGAACCACAACCACCATAGAACCCTCACCACCATAGAACCCTCACCACCATAGAACCACAACCATCATAGAACCCTCACCACCAAAGAACCACAACCACCATAGAACCACAACCATCATAGAACCACAACCATCATAGAGCCCTCGCCACCATAGAACCACAACCACCATAGAACCACAACCATCATAGAGCCCTCACCATCATAGAACCCTCACCATCATAGAACCACAACCATCATAGAACCCTCATCATCATAAGACATCTCACCATGATAGAACCCTCACCACCATAGAACCACAACCATCATAGAACCACAACCATCATAGAACCCTCACCACCATAGAACCACAACCATCATAGAGCCCTCACCATCATAGAACCCTCACCACCATAGAACCACAACCATCATAGAACCCTCACCATCATAGAACCCTCACCATCATAGAACCACAACCATCATAGAACCCTCATCTTCATAGAACCCTCACCATCATATAACCCCAACCATCATAGAACCCTCATCATCATAGAACCCTCACCATCATAGAACCACAACCATCATAGAACCCTCACCATCATATAACCCCAACCATCATAGAACCCTCATCATCATAGAACCCTCACCACCAAAGAACCACAACCATCATAGAACCCTCACCACCAAAGAACCACAACCACCATAGAACCACAACCATCATAGAACCACAACCATCATAGAACCCTCACCATCATATAACCCCAACCATCATAGAACCCTCATCATCATTGAACCCTCACCACCATAGAACCACAACCATCATAGAACCCTCACCACCAAAGAACCACAACCACCATAGAACCACAACCATCATAGAACCACAACCATCATAGAGCCCTAACCACCATAGAACCACAACCACCATAGAACCACAACCACCATAGAACCACAACCATCATAGAGCCCTCACCATCATAGAACCCTCACCATCATAGAACCACAACCATCATAGAACCCTCATCATCATAAGACATCTCACCATGATAGAACCCTCACCACCATAGAACCACAACCACAATAGAACCACAACCATCATAGAACCACAACCATTATAGAACCCTCACCACCATAGAACCACAACCACCTTAGAACCACAACCATCATAGAGCCCTCACCATCATAGAACCCTCACCACCATAGAACCACAACCATCATAGAACCCTCACCATCATAGAGCCCTCACCACCATAGAACCCTCACCACCATAGAACCGCAACCATCATAGAACCCTCACCATCATAGAGCCCTCACCATCATAGAACCCTCACCACCATAGAACCCTCACCACCATAGAACCACAACCAGCATAGAACCCTCACCACCATAGAACCACAACCACCATAGAACCACAACCACCATAGAACCACAACCACCATAGAACCCTCACCACCATAGAACCCTCACCACCATAGAACCACAACCAGCATAGAACCCGCACCACCAAAGAACCACAACCACCATAGAACCACAACCATCATAGAACCACAACCAGCATAGAACCCTCACCACCATAGAACCACAACCACCATAGAACCACAACCATCATAGAACCACAACCACCATAGAACCACAACCACCATAGAACCACAACCACCATAGAACCCTCACCACCATAGAACCACAACCATCATAGAACCACAACCACCATAGAACTACAACCACCATAGAACCACAACCATCATAGAACCACAACCATCATAGAACCCTCACCACCACAGAACCACAACCACCATAGAACCACAACCATCATAGAACCACAACCACCATAGAACCACAACCACCATAGAACCACAACCACCATAGAACCCTCACCACCATAGAACCCTCACCACCATAGAACCACAACCAGCATAGAACCCTCACCACCAAAGAACCACAACCACCATAGAACCACAACCAGCATAGAACCCTCGCCACCATAGAACCACAACCACCATAGAACCACAACCATCATAGAACCACAACCACCATAGAACCCTCACCACCAAAGAACCACAACCACCATAGAACCACAACCATCATAGAACCCTCACCACCAAAGAACCACAACCCCCATAGAACCACAACCATCATAGAACCACAACCATCATAGAGCCCTCACCACCATAGAACCACAACCACCATAGAACCACAACCATCATAGAGCCCTCACCATCATAGAACCCTCACCATCATAGAACCACAACCATCATAGAACCCTCATCATCATAGAACCACAACCACCATAGAACCACAACCACCATAGAACCACAACCATCATAGAACCCTCACCACCATAGAACCCTCACCACCATAGAACCACAACCAGCATAGAACCCGCACCACCAAAGAACCACAACCACCATAGAACCACAACCATCATAAAACCACAACCAGCATAGAACCCTCACCACCATAGAACCACAACCACCATAGAACCACAACCATCATAGAACCACAACCACCATAGAACCACAACCACCATAGAACCACAACCACCATAGAACCCTCACCACCATAGAACCACAACCATCATAGAACCACAACCACCATAGAACTACAACCACCATAGAACCACAACCATCATAGAACCCTCACCACCACAGAACCACAACGACCATAGAACCACAAACATCATAGAACCACAACCACCATAGAACCACAACCACCATAGAACCACAACCACCATAGAACCCTCACCACCATAGAACCCTCACCACCATAGAACCACAACCAGCATAGAACCCTCACCACCAAAGAACCACAACCACCATAGAACCACAACCAGCATAGAACCCTCGCCACCATAGAACCACAACCACCATAGAACCACAACCACCATAGAACCCTCACCACCATAGAACCCTCACCACCATAGAACCACAACCATCATAGAACCACAACCATCATAGAACCCTCACCACCAAAGAACCACAACCCCCATAGAACCACAACCATCATAGAACCACAACCATCATAGAGCCCTCACCACCATAGAACCACAACCACCATAGAACCACAACCACCATAGAACCACAACCATCATAGAGCGCTCACCATCATAGAACCCTCACCATCATAGAACCACAACCATCATAGAACCCTCATCATCATAAGACATCTCACCATGATAGAACCCTCACCACCATAGAACCACAACCATCATAGAACCACAACCATCATAGAACCCTCACCACCATAGAACCACAACCACCATAGAACCACAACCATCATAGAGCCCTCACCATCATAGAACCCTCACCACCATAGAACCACAACCATCATAGAACCCTCACCATCATAGAACCCTCACCATCATAGAACCACAACCATCATAGAACCCTCATCTTCATAGAACCCTCACCATCATATAACCCCAACCATCATAGAACCCTCATCATCATAGAACCCTCACCATCATAGAACCACAACCATCATAGAACCCTCACCATCATATAACCCCAACCATCATAGAACCCTCATCATCATAGAACCCTCACCATCATATAACCACAACCATCATAGAACCCTCACCACCAAAGAACCACAACCACCATAGAACCACAACCATCATAGAACCACAACCATCATAGAACCCTCACCATCATATAACCCCAACCATCATAGAACCCTCATCATCATAGAACCCTCACCACCATAGAACCACAACCATCATAGAACCCTCACCACCAAAGAACCACAACCACCATAGAACCACAACCATCATAGAACCACAACCATCATAGAGCCCTCACCACCATAGAACCACAACCACCATAGAACCACAACCACCATAGAACCACAACCATCATAGAGCCCTCACCATCATAGAACCCTCACCATCATAGAACCACAACCATCATAGAACCCTCATCATCATAAGACATCTCACCATCATAGAACCCTCACCACCATAGAACCACAACCACCATAGAACCACAACCATCATAGAACCACAACCATCATAGAACCCTCACCACCATAGAACCACAACCACCATAGAACCACAACCATCATAGAGCCCTCACCATCATAGAACCCTCACCACCATAGAACCACAACCATCATAGAACCCTCACCATCATAGAACCCTCACCACCATAGAACCCTCACCACCATAGAACCGCAACCATCATAGAACCCTCACCATCATAGAGCCCTCACCATCATAGAACCCTCACCACCATAGAACCCTCACCACCATAGAACCACAACCAGCATAGAACCACAACCACCATAGAACCACAACCACCATAGAACCACAACCACCATAGAACCCTCACCACCATAGAACCACAACCAGCATAGAACCCGCACCACCAAAGAACCACAACCACCATAGAACCACAACCATCATAGAACCACAACCAGCATAGAACCCTCACCACCATAGAACCACAACCACCATAGAACCACAACCATCATAGAACCACAACCACCATAGAACCACAACCACCATAGAACCCTCACCACCATAGAACCCTCACAACCATCGAACCACAACCAGCATAGAACCCTCACCACCAAAGAACCACAACCACCATAGAACCACAACCACCATAGAACCACAACCATCATAGAACCACAACCACCATAGAACCACAACCACCATAGAACCCTCATCACCATAGAACCCTCACCACCATAGAACCCTAACCACCATAGAACTACAACCAGCATAGAACCCTCACCACCATAGAACCACAACCATCATAGAACCACAACCACCATAGAACTACAACCACCATAGAACCACAACCATCATAGAACCACAACCATCATAGAACCCTCACCACCATAGAACCACAACCACCATAGAACCACAACCATCATAGAACCACAACCATCATAGAACCACAACCACCATAGAACCACAACCACCATAGAACCCTCACCACCATAGAACCCTCACCACCATAGAACCACAACCAGCATAGAACCCTCACCACCAAAGAACCACAACCACCATAGAACCACAACCAGCATAGAACCCTCGCCACCATAGAACCACAACCACCATAGAACCCTCATCACCATAGAACCCTCACCACCATAGAACCCTAACCACCATAGAACTACAACCAGCATAGAACCCTCACCACCATAGAACCACAACCATCATAGAACCACAACCACCATAGAACTACAACCACCATAGAACCACAACCATCATAGAACCACAACCAGCATAGAACCCTCACCACCACAGAACCACAACCACCATAGAACCACAACCATCATAGAACCACAACCACCATAGAACCACAACCACCATAGAACCACAACCACCATAGAACCCTCACCACCATAGAACCCTCACCACCATAGAACCACAACCAGCATAGAACCCTCACCACCAAAGAACCACAACCACCATAGAACCACAACCAGCATAGAACCCTCGCCACCATAGAACCACAACCACCATAGAACCACAACCATCATAGAACCACAACCACCATAGAACCCTCACCACCATAGAACCACAACCATCATAGAACCCTCACCACCAAAGAACCACAACCACCATAGAACCACAACCATCATAGAACCACAACCATCATAGAGCCCTCACCACCATAGAACCACAACCAGCATAGAACCCGCACCACCAAAGAACCACAACCACCATAGAACCACAACCATCATAGAACCACAACCAGCATAGAACCCTCACCACCATAGAACCACAACCACCATAGAACCACAACCATCATAGAACCACAACCACCATAGAACCACAACCACCATAGAACCCTCACCACCATAGAACCCTCACAACCATCGAACCACAACCAGCATAGAACCCTCACCACCAAAGAACCACAACCACCATAGAACCACAACCACCATAGAACCACAACCATCATAGAACCACAACCACCATAGAACCACAACCACCATAGAACCCTCATCACCATAGAACCCTCACCACCATAGAACCCTAACCACCATAGAACTACAACCAGCATAGAACCCTCACCACCATAGAACCACAACCATCATAGAACCACAACCACCATAGAACTACAACCACCATAGAACCACAACCATCATAGAACCACAACCAGCATAGAACCCTCACCACCACAGAACCACAACCACCATAGAACCACAACCATCATAGAACCACAACCACCATAGAACCACAACCACCATAGAACCACAACCACCATAGAACCCTCACCACCATAGAACCCTCACCACCATAGAACCACAACCAGCATAGAACCCTCACCACCAAAGAACCACAACCACCATAGAACCACAACCAGCATAGAACCCTCGCCACCATAGAACCACAACCACCATAGAACCACAACCATCATAGAACCACAACCACCATAGAACCCTCACCACCATAGAACCACAACCATCATAGAACCCTCACCACCAAAGAACCACAACCACCATAGAACCACAACCATCATAGAACCACAACCATCATAGAGCCCTCACCACCATAGAACCACAACCACCATAGAACCACAACCATCATAGAGCCCTCACCATCATAGAACCCTCACCATCATAGAACCACAACCATCATAGAACCCTCATCATCATAAGACATCTCACCATGATAGAACCCTCACCATCATATAACCCCAACCATCATAGAACCCTCATCGTCATAGAACCCTCACCATCATATAACCACAACCATCATAGAACCCTCATCATCATAGAACCCTCACCATCATATAACCACAACCATCATAGAACCCTCATCATCATAGAACCACAACCATCATAGGACCCTCACCATCATATAACCCCAACCATCATAGAACCCTCACCATCATAGAACCCTCACCATCATAGAACCCTCACCATTATAGAACCACAACCATCATAGAACCCTCACCATCATAGAACCACAACCATCATAGAACCCTCACCATTACCCCCTTATCAACAGGATGATCTCTATTTGTCGAATGGACAAGACTCCAGTTGTTGTTGTTTTTTGAAGGACAGAGTGGTTAATGAGGAAAAATGAGATAGCTTTAATCACAATCACTGTTAAATACCTGTTTCTGTTTTTATTAACACCTTAGGTACACTGTATACCATGATCTATGTGTTTTTTACATCTGCCTCATTGATTTTATTTTTTCATGGATTTTTCCAGAACTTTCTGCCCCTCGTGTGTTCTGTGTTATGTAAACATAATTCCTTGTACCTTTCCAGCCATTCGCAGCCACTCTCCAGCTAAGCCAGTCCTGATTTTCGTGTCATCACGACGCCAGACCCGACTGACCGCCTTGGATCTCATCGCCTACCTCGCCACTGAGGACAACCCCAAACAATGGCTGCACCAGGACGAGAGAGAGGTACTTACACCGTATATACACAGGAGGCGCTGTGGGACCAGAGTGGCAGCCACTGTACTTTACATGTGTCAGGATAGGACGTTTTCAGGAATGGTGTATATGCCAGCTGTTTTTGGCAGCGCTAAGAGATCGACAACATGCTGACCAATGAGACGGATTGGTAAATGGACTAGAGCTTGTGCAGCACTTTTCTAGTCATCTGATTACTCAAAGACCTTCTACACAGCAGGTTACACCCAGTCATACCCTTTCACTCCATTCACGCTGATGGCAGAGGCTGCCATGGAGACCTGGCCATCAGATTTAGATAATCCCATTCAAAGGCATCAGTACTCATTTAAACACCACAGACAGAGCACTGGGAGCACACTGGGGTTAAGAGGACATGGACATGTGACTGCAGGAGCTGGGGATCAAACCCACAACTCTCTGACTCTACCTACTGAGCTGCGGTCGCCATGTTTTTGTTATTTATCCTCCACAAATAGAAATCACTGTAGAATACTCTGTACCACGTGTAATCAGCATTTAAAATCACTGATTTCTAAACTGTGTGTTTCTTCCTGAAATCTGCCCATGGAGGTAGTTAATTTGTGGCATTTATTTAAAAAAAAACTCCCAAAAAGACAAGGACAGTGCTCATGTTCTGAACCAAAGAGTTTATTCATGAACATCATAGCTACTCCATGGTCTAGGCTCAGTAGACAGTGCCAGGAAGGCACTGCTGACTCAGCACTCACAGTTTGCAGAAATCAGGAGTTTGTTTATAGGAAAACTGTTGTTTCTTGTATAGGTTCTTTGCAGTTGTGTTATGCGGTGTTGTGAAGGTCAGTGATTTTCTGTGAGCTTCAGAATTATTTTGCCTTAATGTGCCGTAGCTTTCAGGACTCTACAGTAGCTCAAGTATCCCCCCCTCCCCCTAATCTGAACGTTTGAAACATCCATAAAAAACACATACTTGGCATCTTGATAACACTGAACACCTATCTGTAGTTCTTTGCCATGACATGATGTCATGTAGATTGGACTTTAATCCCATCACTGAGGTCTTTAATTCTCAAAATCAGCCTCCAGGACTGAAGATACCCGACACTGCTGCTTTAATTAGATTTTTCCTTTACCATGCTTCTTCTTCTTCTGATCTGTGCCTGTGCTCTATTTCTTCCTAAAGTGCCAATTTAAGTATGATCACAGATGGAATCCAGCCCAACTTGTGCCGGAAAAGCCTGTGTCATCCTCTGTTATATTGTCTGTGCATACCTCAGGATCAGTTCAAGATGGTTGCAAATGATTCCTCTGGGTTTATGGTTGAAAAGTGTGTTAATATTATCACAGCAGTGGGATACTTAGGGCCTGATAGATCTCTGTCCTGACCTCTGCATACATTTTTAAAGAGAGGGGAGGGTTTAAAAAGACTGAGTTTGATTAAAGTCAGCAGGGTTATTAGCGTGAAAAATGCTGACTGATCTACACCATGAGCCTGAGGCCAAAACAAGGTAATCTGATCAGATATTTTCCATATTTTTATGTACTTATGAGTGTGAATTTTGCGTTTTCACAGTGCATTCAGAACGTAGCTGCCCAGTGATACAGACATTTATCTACACCCAGTGCCCCATCATGATAAAGTGAAAAACAGAATTTTAGACTTTTTTTTTCAAGTAATCAGAGCCTGTCATTCAACTCGGTAAATGTAGCTCAGGTTCCTCCATGTCTCTGATCTTTGCTAAGTTGTTTCTACACCTTGATTGGAGTTCACCTGTGCTAAATTAACCTGATTGGACATGATTCTAAAGGCTTACACCTCTCTATGGAAGGCCTCACAGCTGACAATGATTCCAGTGCAGAAACCATGAAGTCAGAGGAGCTGCAGAGCTGCAGAGCTCAGAGATAGGATTGTTGACAGGCACAGAAACATTTCTGCTGCTTTTAAGGATCCCAAGAGAACAGTGACCTCAAGAATTCTCACATGGAAGAAGTTTGGACCAACCAGGCCCTCACCATCAGGGGAGAAGGACCTTATAGAGAGGAGACTAAGAACCTGGTGGTCACTCTGACTGAGCTCCAGAGATCCTGAGTGGAGATGGGGCAAAGTTCCAGAGGGACAACTATCACTGCAGCCCTCCACTCATCTGGGCTTAGAGCGTCTAGACAGAAGACTCTCCTCAGAGAGAAACACAGGAAAGACTGTCCTGAAGGACTCTGAGACTGGGAGAAACAAGATTCTCTGGTCGGACGAAAACAAGATTAACATGTTTGGCCTCAATTCCACCACCATCCCAATAGTGATGCGTGGTGGCAGCATCATGCTGTGGGGGTGTTTCTCAGCAGTAGGCACTGGAAGACTGGTCAGGGTTGAGGTACAGAGATATCCTCAATGAAATCCTGTTCCACAGGACCTCAGACTGGGCTGAAGGTTCACCTTCCAGCATGACAGTGACCCTAAGATCACAGCCAGGACAACAGGAGTGGATTAGAGATGGCTCTGAGAATGTTCTAGAGGGGCCCAGAGTCCTGATCTGAACCTGTTCCAACATCTCTGGAGAGACCTGAAGACATTTGTCACTGACAGTCCCCATCCAACCTGACTGAGGAAAGGCTCTGAATACTGATTTCACTGTGAGATTTCAGTTTTTATTTTTAATACATGTACAGAATTGTCTAAAATTCTGTATTCACTTTGTAATGATGGGGTACTGAGTGTAGATTAGTGAGAGAAAAATTGATTTAAATGAATTTTCTGGCTGCTTTCTGAATAAACTTTGTATCTGAAATCAAACGAGGAGATATGAGAGCTGTCCTGTTAAAAGATCCATCCCTGCATGACAAATGTTCCCATCATTCCCTCCTCTGTTTACTGTAACGTCATTATAATCTGGACTATGATGACTCAGGTGGAGTGCTTGTAGCCTTCTGGCCTCAGTGTAAACATGCTCCGTATTACAGCTCTTGTTTCTATATGTGTGTGCGGAGAGCTTTTCCTCCTCTGTCTTCCTCTGATATATGCCGCTGCCGGCCGCTGCCTGCTGCGCCTCTGCGCTGGCCCGTGTAGCGGCTCAGCTCCCCACTGTTTGACTGACAGACCGCTGGCACCAGCTGCTTAACTCTCGCCGGGGGTCACCCACCCGCCACAAATCCCCTCTCCCTCTCTGGCCTGACAGCTCTTTCTTTGCTGCTGACAGAAACCTCTGATTCCCCCTCTGTCTCAGCTCCACCACCGTGGTGTATTTTAGGTTTTATTAGTTGAGATGTGACAGTAGAGCGGTAGTTCAGAACCAACAGTGCCAAAAGGAGACGTATGTAGTGATGGAAAGATTGACAGTTTTAGAAAAACTGAGATTTTATATCCCCATCTTGAAAAAAATGCCTTATTGCTCTTTATTTTGCAAAAACCTTTAAAAATGACCTCAAACTATGAAAAAAACATGCTTCAGATGTCACAAAATCAATCATACAGTTGTGTAGTTTACATACATTCAGCCGGTGTATGAGCTGTTAATACCAGAAATGTTCATGAAGCCTACATCTGATTTTTAGCTGTTATTTACCAATGCCTGATCATTCAGATAGTACTTTATCTCATTAAAAAATGTGGTACTGAAGAAGTCCTCCAAGGTGTTTCTTTGTCAGTTTGTAGTTTTTCTATGTTACTCACACTGTAAAGAAGAATCAAGGACAAACTGCCTGTAACAGGGAGAAACCTCCACTATGGGTGGAAAGAGTGTGACAGAGGGAGAAACATGGACCGTAAACATAACATTCTCTAATGATAGAAGTATCAGCAGTTTATCAGTCACAGTCTTTGCTTCGCTTCTACAGATCGAGGCCATCATCGCCACGGTGAGGGACTCGAACCTGAAACTCACACTGGCTTTTGGGATCGGGATGCACCATGCAGGTCTGCATGAGAGAGACAGGAAGACTGTGGAGGAGCTGTTTGTCAACTGTAAGATCCAGGTACGCCCTCAGCACACCTTTGGTAAATACAGTCATGGACGAAAGTATTGGCACCCCTGGAATTTTTCCAGAAAATACACCATTTCTACCAGAAATGGTTGCAATTACAAATTTTTTTGGTAGACGTGTTTATTGCCTTTATATGCATTGGAACAACACAAAAAATCTGAAGAAAAAAGCCAAAGTTGACATAATTTTACACAAAACTCAAAAAAATGGGCCAGACAAAATTGTTGGCACCTCAACTTAATATTTGGTTGCACACCTTTGGGAAAAAATAACTGAAACAAATGGCTTCCTATAACCATCAGCAAGCTTCTTACACCTCTCAGCTGGAATTTTGGACCACTCTTCTTTTGCAAACTGCTCCAGGTCTCTCAGATTTGAAGGGTGCCTTCTTGCTACAGCAATTTTGAGATCTCTTCATAGGTGTTCAATGGGATTTAGATCTGGACTCATTGCTGGCCACTTCAGAACTCTCCAGCTTTGTCTCCAACCATTTCTTGGTGCTTTTTGAGGTATGTTTGGGGTCATTGTCCTGCTGGAACAGCCATGACCTCTGACCCAGACCCAGCTTTCTGACACTAGGCCCTACATTGCAGCTCAAAATCGTTTGATAGTCTCCAGATTTCATGATTCCTTGCACACAGTCAAGGCACCCAGTGCCAGAGGCAGCAAAACAAGCCCAAAACATCTTTGAACCTCCACCATGTTTGACTGTAGGTACTGTGCTCTTGTCTTTGTAGGCCTCGTTCTGTTTACATGCTTGAAATAAAATCATTTACCCACAGTTTTGAAAGGGTGCCAATATTTTTTTCCAGGCCATTTTTTTAATTTTGTGTAAAATTATGTCAGTTCTGGCTTTTTTCTTCTGCTTTTTGTGTTGTTCCAATGTATATAAATGAAATAAACATGTGTAAACCAAAATCATTTGTAACTGCAACCATTTCTGGGAGAAATGGTGCATTTTCTGGAAAAATTCCAGGGGTGCCAATACTTTCGTCCATGACTGTACTTCACCCTCCCTGCAGTCATGTTTATGCTCTTAGAGCTCTTAAAGATGTTTGATCTGTTTCTGAACTTACAGTAAAATCAGTCTCATTAAGAAGAAAACCTTTAAAGGATTAATTATCCTCCTCTAGAGCAACACATTTAACACAGATGAAGTTTTTTTATTTCCCTCTAGCTCATCAGCCTCTCTACAGGCCACCATGATTGTATTAGTGTCAGAATTTGATAAATAAGGGGTTTGGACTGTTTAGAGTATTTCAGTGTCAGTATAAACAGCCATTATGAGGCTCTATTCAGTCAGTAGTGTCCAGCTACATTTAAACTCATATTCACACTTCATCATACAAACTCTAAACTTTCTCTTTTCAGTAAAACCCTCCATCTCTGTCCTCAGGTGTTGATCGCCACCAGCACTCTGGCCTGGGGGGTGAACTTCCCCGCTCACTTGGTGGTCGTCAAAGGAACTGAGTACTATGACGGCAAATCCAGACGCTATGTGGACTACCCCATCACAGGTACGCTAACACATCCACGGTTGTTGATTTGTTTTTATCAACCAAACAGAGCAGAGGCTGATGCTTGGCTCACACAGAGCAGGAAAAGTTGACCGTCTCTCCACCAGCAGGCCATGGGTTTGCTACACTGAGCTTCAGTTTGCATTTAAATTATGGGAGAGCAGTTCTATTGCAACCATCTGTTTAAGGGTGGATTACTTCACTAGTGTTTACTCTGTATGTTGAATTTGATGGCAGCCACCACTGCTAATTTCCCTGTTGCCCTGACCTGTAAGCTGTTTCATGAACAACATCGTCACTGGAGGGCAGCTTCTGATCAATAACTGAGCACCAGCACCTATTTTGTATTACCGGCACCATGAACAGTCACAGTAGAATTCTTAACGTATTGGTGAAAGGGTTTGGTGGAGCCAGTAGGACGAAAAAACATGTACTTAAGAAAGCTACCACCCTAACCTCAGTCTGAGCCAGGAAACCTGGGTAATGCCATCGTTCTCGTCTCAGAGACCTGAGACCTGAACTGAAGATTGATGCTTTTCTATATCAATAACCTTTAAGCAAAGAAACCTGTTTAAATCCCAGCTTATTAGTAACATTGTGGTTCTAGATTAAAGGATATGTCTGACACGTATGAAAGTATGATCATGATGTGAATCACTTGTGTCATGGTCATGCAGACGTTCTGCAGATGATGGGGCGAGCAGGGCGACCTCAGTTTGACGACCAGGGAAAAGCCGTCATCCTCGTCCACGACATCAAAAAAGATTTCTACAAGAAGTTCCTCTACGAGCCGTTCCCTGTGGAGTCCAGGTAACGCATCTCTGTGTTTGATAATGCTGTTATCTTTATCTCTGGGGTTATTTCCTATATGGTCCTGCAAGATCTCAAGATACTTCTGAGGGATTTTGCAAAATTTCTTTGCAGCGACATCTGGTCAGTTTCTCACCAACCGTGCATTTCTCCTGTCAAACAAACACCTTTTCGTCAGGCCAATTAAATCAGACTGCAGGCAATCAGACATTCATCACCACAAGCTGACCTCTGAGGTTTACAGCTTACATCAGCTATCCAAAAAGCTGGTACAGTGTGGCAAATTTGAATAAATGCACTAAACTGTTGTCTGTGATAGTCATCCCTCTCTCCTCTGTCTCCTCAGCCTCCTCAGCGTGCTCTCCGACCATCTGAACGCTGAGATCGCTGCAGGAACCATCGCCTCCAAACAGGACGCCATGGACTACATCACCTGGACCTACTTCTTCAGACGGCTGATGATGAACCCCAGGTTAGCAAAAAAATCCTCACACCACATATCATCAGCAACAGTTCATGCACATCAAACCAAAGACAAGACACATGCACACATTCTTGGCCTGGTTAGGAGAGGGCTGTGTTCCTCGCTCAGACATCTGCTGTGTAGACAGAAACAGCTCCAGAACATTCCAGCCTGTTGGTATTTACACGGCTGTCAGCCCACATTAAACATTTAGGACATTTCTGAGGCCAAGCAGGAGGATTAGAGCGATACAGGTCTGGAAACAAGACACTCATCACTCTGGAGTAGAGCTGGGAGTTAATCTGTGGTCAGCTTAACAAATAACAAAGATGTTGGAGTTTATTGGTCCAAATATAGAGATACTCCTGCAAATACAGACAAGTTAACAGGATATTTGTTGCTGAATTGGAAGTGTGTTTGACTTCCTACAGCATCCTCATACTTTTAGATTTCATCTTATGGCGTGTGGTATGAAACGTGGGTTCCCAGCCAATCACAGCCATCAATGAGCAACTGTAGACACGCCCCTATATATCTCCAGTCCGGCTGGTCTTTCCCCAGAGCAGTGGTACTCAACTTTATTCTACCCAAAAGCCACATTGTCTCAAAAATACTTCTACTAGAGCCACAATCCAAAACGAGGGATTTGATAATCAATCTATCCACAGTTGAAAAGAAACTGTGAATTAATGGATTATTGTGTTGTTGGATGAAATAGGTTACATAAAAATGTCTGTATAGTGTCAGTAGAGGATATTTCACCGCTAATAAGCATATGTTTTTATTTATGTAAGTTCCACCTGGACTAAAGTCTTTAAAATATCAGAATGTGCCAACTTAGAGCTATGAGAAACTTTTCAAAAAACTGATGAATCATGGGTGTCTTTTTGAGTACTAATATTTAATATTTGGACATTTACTGTAGTTCTGTGACTCCGTTAACTTAAAGTTATGCTTGCAATTCTTTCCCTCTTATTATTATTATTGCTTTTAGCTAATAGGGGGAGGGTCCCCATATTGGTCTTTGCCCTGGGCCTCCAATCTAAAGTCGGCCCTGCCTCACACCTGCAGCTCCCCCTCACAAATCGTTCTGCCCTGCCAGTTTGTTGGTTTCATTTTTCTGTTTCTTCCTTTTTGACAGTATTTATCATTAGTACATTTAAGATCAAATAAAACACCCACGTTTGGACAAGTTTTACTCAATTTAACATTATTTCAAAATGTGATCCGTGTGTGTTTGGCTCGTTGATGATGATGTGCATGGCAAAAGTTATCATCAAATGCGAGTATGGGAGAGCATTGGCAGGAAGTGGCTGAAGAAATGAGGGCCTTAGAAGCTTCAGTTTGAACACAAGACAGCACACCTCTATGAATGAACTTACCGAAGAGGCGCGCCACTAGTGGACTGCACTCTTTTACGCACATTCCTCCGTCCAGCGCGCATCCAACGGTAATAATATACAAGTTTTCATTTGAATTTGGCAGTTAAAGTCTGTCGTCTTGTGTGGAATTAGATTTATTGCTATGAATTGTTGCAACATGTCTTTACTTTTGACAGTTTTCATTTTTATAAAAGATTTCGGGAGGATTTTTTTAAAAGGAAGCCTTAAAAGAGCCACAACTGTTCACTAAAGAGCCACATGCTGCCTGAGAGCCACAGGTTGAGTATCGCTGCCCCAGGGTCTCTGACCTGGAGGTACGTTCTCTGGATCCTGGCATCTCCAGGTCAGAGAAGTGAAGGAAATTAAACATTTGTTGGTTTTCAGCCTGAACAGTGGAATTAGAGGGGGTCAGAAACACCTGAATGGAGGAAAGGTCAGGTTTCCATTAATGCTGCAGAGAATGAAGCTGCAGCTGATATTAGAATATTTAACTGTGGGATTATATTTTTAGACGGGTCAAGTAGCAGTACAGACCTGCTTCTTCATAAAGGCACTCTTCCTGAGGGCCATGTTCTGTGCCGAGTAGGGATGGGTACCCATTGCATTTTAGCCGATACAGCTACAGTACTCATTTCTGGTACTTTTTTGCATGTATGTGCGATAAAATATTTAATTTGTTTTATAAATCTCATAACTTAAATTTAAGATATTAATTTCTAATATGTGAAGTAACGTCAAAAGTGTTTTTATAAATGACTCCAACATAAAAACCTGAACTACTGTAACTACCCGGAGGTTTTTCTTTTTATTGAACATATGAAGGAAAATACATTTAAAACAAATGAGCAACAGAGGATGGAGTCAAAATAAAGAAAGAAAGAAAGAATATTTTACAAATTAAAATACTGTTAACTATTAATGGAAGTAGACAAACTAGGAGAGCCTGTTCAACACTCATCAGTCAGTGAGAGAACTGAATAAAACCTTACACACCTGAACTATGCATGCTGAGTTTGTTGCGTTCTTTTAGTTTTCACTGTGAAAATTTGTGGCTCCGATCCATCCATCCTGACATGGGGCTTTTCCACTGTGACTTTTGGCTGTGCCAAGCCAAACCAAGCCGTGCTGATTAACTTTTTCATCACCAGTTTGGTACGCCAGGCCACACCGAGCCGCACCATGCAGTTGTGAGAATGGTCCTGCTCTAGAGCAGGGCCAAAGCGAGCCAACTCCGTCAGCTGCATTCAAGCAGTTCGCAGGGTGTGATTTGCCGAGGGGGATTTACCCGTTCTGCTTCTGATGTTCCAGCCTTGGATGATAAATTTTCAGTCCATCAGGAGATAGGTCTTATCCCTGCTCCGACTGTAGACAGCGGTCTGAAGTCAGCATTCACTGAAACGTTTATGACAACCAAATTTTAGATTTATATCCTCATACTACGGTCTGATATCTGTGCACGGCCTGAGATGATAAGTGAAACCAGGACTGACCAGGATTACAACTTTGTCTGTACCTACTCATATCAAAAGTTTGTCCCTTTCCCCTTCTTACAGACAGACAGAATCACATGACTGCAAACAACCATTTGTTAAATCTCAGATTTGACAAACAATTAGGAAGCTAGCACTGCTCCGCATCATTTAACAAGCAGTGTTGTGTCAGAGGTTGGGTGTGGTATCAAATAAAATGACATTAACTCTAACACCGCCAGATTTATGCTGCACAGCACCTCCACAAACATTGGTACATGAGCTGAGAGCTGGTGTGGGATTGGAGACTGATGAATGCCAGTTCTGCTGTGTATATACGTTAGATTAATGAGGACCAAGAGAATACACAGTGATGGTGATGAAATCACCACAGAGACCCTACCTATCTCTGCTCAGTCCCAGTCCAGTCTGGAGACCCTCAGACTTCATAAACCAGAGCTGACCGGTACAGATTGACTTTATTTATTGTATGCTCTTTAGTCAACAGTTGTATTTCAGCACGCTTCACTTTAACCTCGTCATATTATCTGTTCTAAAATGTCACCTCTGAATGCTACCGTTGTCTCCATGTAGCTGTGAACAGCTTCTACGTCCACCGCTGTGATTTCCATTACTCAGACGCAGGGTCCCGTGGGTGTCGTAACCGTCAGGGCCGAGTCCCTGCACCATCAGGAGCCTAATGGTGATGATGCTAATGGCCATGACTTAATCAGACAGGCCCTGTTAACAGTGCAGACCTGTGAAATGTAATGGCCATTAAACACATGCAGTGCTGTTAACATGTGGAGTGATGGGAATGAAAGAAATACTTAACATTAAACGCACATTAAACATTTCCACTGCTGCTTCCAGCCCACAGTGATGCTGCGACCCTCGCCCTGCTCCCCACTGCACCGTAGATAATGACCATGAAGACATTGTTAGATTTATATGAGAAGCAGGAGATTTGTCAACCCTGGTCTGTCTGCATTATGCAGACGTATGCAAAATGACCCTAATCTAATATTCCTCCTCCACCTGTTAGCTAAACATTGATATTCATCCCTGCTGCCACTAGCTCTCTGAGTTTTCTACACTACACTTAGGAGCAGATCTTTTCTCTGTTTGTTTCCACTATTTTAAGTCCAAGGGGGACTCTGACCTGAGCACATTTAGCCCTCTAGTCCCATCCCGTATTCCAGTACCATGTCCAGAGTCACCTGAAGAGGTAGGTGGTCTTGGGCAGGATGCATGACTGTGCCTGAGTACTGGTACTAATGACTAGGTACTAGTGACTAGGACTAGCCCAAATAGCATAAATAAACCACTTAGTTCAACAGTTTCAGCCTTTCCTAGTCCGCTGTCTACCTTCAGGGTCTTCAGTGTCTGCTCCAACAGTCTTTCGTGAACCCATGTCCTTTGTCGTTGCTATTTTCTGTGCCTCACACCTTTCTCAAACAATTGTGTTACAAGCTAATGAAGATTGTCCCTGATTGGGCCCCGCTGAGCTCATGTGGTAACTCTTACTCAGCACACGGCAGCATGGAAGCATTTTCCGCCGCTGGTTGTCTTATTTTAGGAACTAACCGTCCAACCTGGGAATGATTTGGAGGGAAGACGGCGCACTGCAACCAGCAACTGTGTACATTCAGCATAGAGGAGATGTTTAACCCTGCCGTGTAGTCTGGGTTATTATGAGGCCCTTAAAAAGTTCCAGCAGCAGTTTTTATTTTTCAGAGACAAAAGTCAAGAAAACATTTCTGTGATAGTGGTTCGAGTCGTCTCCTGATGTTGAATTTGGTGAAACATGTCTGCTCATATGTGTTTGTGTTGTTGGTAGCAATAGAAGAGAGTCTGCAGTGGTGTAATGCTGGTTAATGCTGGGCCTGTAGCATCCTCAGTGCCCCACCATGTCTGGGCTTGAATCTGACTGGGGTGCTGTGGCATGACCTGAAACAGGAAATCCATACTCTATAAGGAATTTAACAAGAATCTGCAGAGAAGAGTGGGACAACATCCCTCCACAGTGATGTAAACACTCACTGACAGTTATCACAGATGCTTGCTTCAGTTGTTGCTGCCAAGGATGGAACAACCAGTTAGTAGGTTCAGGGAGGAATGACTGTCTCTCATAGGGCCAGCTAGGTTTGATGGAGTTAACCTTCATAAATGAACTCATCATTTAAACACTTTAGTATTAACTCAGGTTATCCTCTGATTTTAACATAGTTTATCTCAAACATTTTAGTGTGACAAATATGCAAAGACAAGGGGAATTATTTTTTAATATATTTATGAGTTGTTTGGGCCAATAATGCTGCTTTTCAGACAGTGGAGGGCAGGACACTGGCTCGTTCACATTAATGTTAGAGATGTCCCAGTACCATTTTTTTGTTTCCAGGGACCGATTCCAATAGCAGAGCGCGGGGTAATGATCTGATACCATGTACTGATGTGATACTAATATCGATCTGTTACCAGCCACCGATTGTATAGCGGGTACCAATCTGATTTTGGGTGCAGATCTAATACTGGGTTACCAATCAGATCCCGAGCACTGATCTGATACCAGGTACTGATGTGATACTGGTACATCAGTACCTGGGATCAGATTAGTACCAGTGTCACATCAGTACCTGGTATCAGATTAGTGCCAGTATCACATCAGTACCTGGTATCAGAAACTGATGTGATACTGGTACTAATCTGATACCAGGTGCTGATCTGATACTGGGTACCAATCTGATACCAGGCAACGATGTGTTACCTAGTACTGATCTGACACCAGGTACCCATGTGTTACCAAGTACTGATCTGATACCTGCGTAAATGCCCTCGTCTTTAAGGATGCTTGTGGACAGCATCTCTGGGACACTTACAGATGTTTTTTTTTTTAATAACTGTTCTGAGTTTTACTACGAAATATTCATATAACGATGACACCGAGAGCTATGCGTTTAAGCGCGAGCAGTTCGGCACACCATGATGCCATTACAGCCCAGCCTCAAACTGGTTAACACCCCCTCATAAAGGATTCTGGGAAAACAAAAATGAAACAATATGTCTGTTAGCTTTGATCTCGCTACATGAATGATTGAATTTGGACTTAAAGATGTTCAGTGTGGAATTATTCTTTAAAGTGCCTAAAAGTCTCCCAGGTTCCAGGAGACTCATACATAAGGTCACAAAGGAACAGCTAGCTTCTAGAGGAAAAGAATAGAAGGCTAGGATTAGTTCAGAAGTGAACTTCTGTTCACCCGTGTGAATTGTTGTGGTCTACTACAGCGACAGTCTGGAAGGGTTCTTAACAAACACAGAACAATGGATGCCTCCAAACTTTCATGCTGCAGCGGCTCCTTCTTCTTCTCTTTTTTTGTTCCTCTCTGCTGCTCTAAGAACGGTTCAGTGTTTTCTAGCAGCATTGCTATTTGATAATGCTAACAATTAGCATGGCCAAATACAGCATGGCTAAATGTAGCATGCTTAATGTAGCAATGTATAAAGTTGAACCAAACTGTATCAGATACGGAGCTTTGTCCTCTTCCAGTTATGTTCTAAAGCAGTGATACTCAACCTGAGGCTCTCTTGTGATGATTTGTGGCTCTTTTGTGTCTTAATTTTAAATATTTTTCTCCCAGAAAACCTTAAAAAAGGAAAAAATTTTTTGCCTTTTTTTCACCATTTTTTGCCACTTTTCACCCGTTAAAGCTACCTTTGTCATTAAATACCACTTTTTCCTACTTTTTTGCCCATTTTTGCCTCTTTTTTGCAACTTTTTACACATTTTTGACCCCCCTTTTCCCCAATTTTTGCCACTTTTATCCCATTTTTGCACATTAAAGCTGTCTTTGGCCACTAAACACCACTTGTTTCCACTCTTGACAGCTTTTTCTTTGCCCATTTTAGTCACGTTTCACTCATTTTTTTGTCACTTCTCACCGATTTTTGCTGCTTTTTGACCATTTTAGCACCTTTAACTTATTTTTTTGCTACTTCAAGCTGTTTTTGCCACTTTTCACCACTAAGATTGTGGCTCTTGCAAAGGTATTTTCAACAATTTGGCTGTTTGGTTTAGCAGGGTTGAGTAACTCTGTTCTAAAGGAAAGACAGGAGACAGTGCTGTCAGAGAATCTTTGAGTTTATGGCTAAAGAAGTTTGTTGATGAAGTGAATACTCACTGAAAAAAAATGTTCCTCAGATCACAGCAAGAAAATACTTGTTAGCTGAGAGTACAGTAGTAAAAGTCATCCACAAAGGCTCTCCAAGCACATAAGAAACTCCTCTTTTACAGAGAGGATGTTTTTATGGTCAACTCTAGGCTTATAAATGTCGGCACGCCAAGCTTCTTTAGTGGAGCGCTCCATACATTTATATAATAGAGTTATACACATTTTACACCACTAGAACTAGCTCTCTCCTCTGCCATTTTACACCTTTACCTGACATGATCCAGCCTCAGATCCACCAGCGTTTGTGCGTTTAATGCTATGCTGCGGTACGTCTCCAGGAAACTGTGTGCATGTTAGCACAGTGGGTATGGAGTGATGATTTAAGCCATGGAAGCAGACCTACAGCACATGTCTGCTCACTCAGCACATCTTAAATATGTTCAACAGTATTTAAATCTTCCTGAGTCTGCTTTGCCAAAAGATCTGCAGCACTGAGAGCGAAAGACGGCACAGGTTCAAGAGAGCAAATACGCTGACCATGCTGTGTGTTTGGGCTGAACTGGTGCTCTTCATGTCTAACCCTGCTCTGCTTCTGTGTCGTTTAGTTATTACAGCCTTGAAGACATCAGCCATGAGTCCATAAACAAATACTTGTCCAACCTGGTGGAGAGGAGCCTGCGAGACCTGGAGTGCTCCTACTGCATAGAGATTAAAGAGGTGTGTAGGTGTTAACACCAGATAATAACCTTCGACATGGTGGTTTGGTATTTTCATCCTTTTTGTTCCCATCCGTTCTGCAGGATGACCGCACCATTGAGCCGCTGACCTACGGCCGAATCTCATCGTATTACTACCTGAAGCATCAGACTATCCGCATGTTTAAAGAACGACTCCGGGCTGAACTGCCCGTCCAGGAGCTGCTCTCCATTCTGACGGTCAGGTTCAACGTCTAACATGAAAACTGTGGTTCTATCAGCAGTTATCAGACAGCTTCAACCCTGCAGCAGTCAAACATCTGTCCTTTAACAGCAGCATTATTTCTGCAGATCTAGAAAAATTAACCTTTAGTTTCAGTCCCAGCCTTAAAATAGAGGTTATCTCTGTAGGAGATGGAGCCTTCCTGAGATGTGTTCAGATGTCTAAGAATACAGGACGTCTTAATTGGTCAGGATAAACTGAGGTGGCACACAGCATGAATGAAGGAGGAATATTCTTCAGAAAGGATGTAGCTGTGGCTCAAAATCACAACTACAGAAAAACATCACAGCATGACCCTTGACAACTTTTATATCAATAAAGCAAAACGAGAGAAGAGTTACAACAGAGTCTTCCAGCAGAATCTGCTTCATGGAGCAGCGTGTAGAAGCGTACTAGTGAGAAATGTTTGGCATTTTCATAGTTCTCATATGTTTTAGTAAATCATGTTTTTTTTAGTTGTGTTTGGTGAATGAAAGGATGATTTACATGAGTGTGTAGCTCAGTCTATGGAGTCAGCATTTTAACGGACCAGTTTGCATGAGGCAGAGCTCATCGTCTCTATGCAGCCTCAGAGTGATAGGTGTTTAGAGGAGGTGTTTAACCTTATGGTAGTGAGGATTTTACTCTTTTTTGACTAACAACAGCAGTTAGACAGCCTTTCTAAAGCTAAAGCAACTTCTTTCCGCTGGAGCTGCTGTTTAGCACTGTTTTCATTGGTGTGCTTGTTTGAGTCAGGCTTTTATTTATTATGAATTATTGATTAGACCAGTGGTTCTCAACCTTGGGGTCAGGACCCTATTTGGGGTCGCAGGACACTGAGAGGGGGTCTCAAGAATATATAATCTCAAGAATAAGAATACTTTTTAAATTAAACTGTTGCCACTTTAATTTTGTCACAATTTTTGTTTATTTTCATCGTTTCCCACCAATTCTAACCCATTTTTTACCATTTAACAACTGTTTTTGTCCATTTTAAATTCTTTCCACCAATTTTTTCTGCCTGTTTTTGCCACTTCTAAATCAATTCTTACCACTTAAGCTTAATGTTGCTGCTGTTGATCCATTATTGGCACGATTAACACCTTTTTACATACAATTTTTCCCATTTTAACCACATTTCACCATTTGATATGCCCAATTTTAGTAGCTTAATCAATTTCTGCCATATCTGCCTATTCTTTCTTTCTCAGTTAACCCTGTTTTTTTACCGTGTTTATCAATTTTCCATCCCATTTCACCAAATTTCTACCCATTTTTGCCAATTTCAGCCACATTTGTCTCCCTTGTGCCACTATTTATGCCCATTTTGCCATTGTTCTCTAATATTTGCCACTTCTTACCCATTTCTGCTTCTTTTAAGATCCAACTTCACCACCTTTTCCACCATTTTTTGCCATTATTAACCAATTTTAGCTATTTTTAAGCCATTTTCATTCTGTTTTATAAACTAAATATAAATATATAAACTTATGTAAATATAAATATAAAATATAAACTATGGATATCACAGCTTAACTTTACAATAGACAATGGTTTTGCAGACCTCCATGGACCCTTATTTTGGCTGGGCGCCAGAAAGCTCTCCCATTTATCCTCCTTTATGGACGGCCTTGTCTGCACATGACTATTCTTGGTTGTGCATGGCTGTGTGCAACCACCGTCAGGTACAGTGGGGGTCCCCAGTCTCTGGCACCTTTAATTTGGGGGTCGTGGGCTGAAAATGTTGAGAACCACTGGATTAGACCAACATTTTATTTTCCAGCTCTCTGTGGTTTGAAAATGTCCCAGGTGGTAAAATTCACTCTGTATTGTAATAAAAGCCTGGGACACAACAGTCTGAGGCTGTGAGTGACAAACAGGAACTCTACGTGGAAATAGAAAATACTTTATCGTCTACTTTGACATGCAGGAATTCCACTTTAGCATAAAAATGCAGTTAAAGACACAATATATTAAACCAAGATGGCACATTTTAAGCCATTAAATGTGCTTAAAAACACAACACCCAGCTAATGATAATGGACACTAGAGCTAGATCATGATCAGTGCATGGAACCCCATGCTGATAAAGGTCGGTTCATATGCTGATGGCTGTGGTTCACAGTCATGGCAGCTTTATACTGGTATATTGCTCAGCCAGGTTATTAAAGTGGGTCTTCTTTTTATTCTGAAGAAATCTAGTGGGATAAAGGAAAATCTGACTTTAATACAGGTCAAGCTTTAAAAAGTGATCCTTATGATGATAGGCTTCTAAAGGTCGACTAAACCTCCATACCAATGGTTTTCAAACTTTTTTTTTTGCCCAAGGCACACCAAAAAGCAAGCTGACGTCTCAAGGCACACCATATTAATGTCCTTGCAAAATAGCCTCTTTAGCATGTGTAGCAAGTAGCAACATGTCTCAGTCCCAACTACATGCAATGTGAGCAAGTGCCAGCTACATCAGTTTGATTACAGAGTTTCCTTTTGTAGCATCCTGACACTCTGCAAGTGATGCACTGCAGCTCCCCAGGTTTATCCCCAGTCACCCTGTTCCTATTTTCTCTCTGTCGCTCCTATTAAAATTGACAAGTAACAATGGAAGAGGTTGCACAAGGGATGACAAGACACCAGGCGTGTCCCACCAGAGGATATTCTTAATTTTCTTCCACTTGTCTCACTCCCGAAACTTGTTTTACAAAGAGGAGTGTGTTGCATGGATGTTCTCCATACCCATTTATGAATTTTTATGGTCTGACTTGTGCTAACATGGAGACAAAACTATGTGGCTCACAGCTGTTAGAGGCACCATACTCAGATTTTCTAAGTAAAAGCATGAGATGTCATATTTTTACATGTAAATTTACATTTGCATATTTAACAGATAACAGATGGACAGTGAGCATGCAATGCTATATGATGCAATGCAGCATGTCACGCTGGCATGCAGTAAGGACATTGGTTAGAGTCTCTTTAGTTGTTGCATAGTTGTAGTACCTATGTAAAGTCAGACGAATTTTCAAGGCACACCTAGACTTGTCTCAAGGCACACCAGTGTGCCATGGCACACCATTTGAGAACCACTGCTCTAAACCACTGTCAAAGCTGTCGCTCCTCTTCTACCAGATACAGTCATGGGTGAAAGTACTGGCACCCCTGGAATTTTTCCAGAAATATTCTCCCATTTAAATCTCCATGTCTCCCAGAAATTGTTGCAATTACAAATGTTTTTGGTACACATGTTTATTCCCTTCATGTGCATTGGAACAACACAAAAAAGCAGCAGAAAAAAAGCCAAAAGTAACATAATTTTACACAAAATTTTACACAAAAAAATGGGCCGGACAAAATGATTGTCACCCTTTTAAAACTGTGGGTAAATGATTTTATTTCCAGCATGTGATGCTCATTTAAACTCACCTGTGGCAGTAACAGGTGCTGGCAATCTAGAAATCACACCTGAAGCCATTTAGAATGTCTAAAAGTTGACTCAACCTTTGTGTTGTGTGCCTGTGTGTGTCACACCAAGCATGGAGAAGAGAAAGAAGAGCCCAGAATTGCCTGAGGACTTAAGAAGCAAAATTGTGGAAAAATATGAACAATCTCAAGGTTACAAGACCATCTCCAGAGATTTTGAAGTTCCTTTGTCCACTGTGTGTAATATAATCAAGAAGCTTATAACCCATGGTACTGTGGCTAATCTCCCTGGACGTGGATGGAAAAATTGACAAGAGAATGCAACGCAGGATAGTTGGAATGGTGGATAAACATCCTCAGTCAACTTCCACATAAATTCAGGTTGTCCTGCAGACTCAGGGTGCAAAAGTGTCAGCAGGGACCATACGTGGTCATCCGAATGAGATGAAGCGCTATGGCAGGAGACCGTGAACCCCACTGCTGACAAAGAGACATAAAAAAGCCAGACTGGAGTTTGCAAAAATATACCTGAGTAAGCCTCAATCCTTCTGGGAGAACATTTTGTGGACAGATGAGACTAAGGTAGAGCGTTTTGGAAAAGCACGTCATTCTACTGTTTACAGAAAACAGAATGAGCCCTACAAAGAAAAGAGCAGAGTACCTACAGTCAAACATGGTGGAGATTCAAAGATGTTTTGGGCTTGTTTTGCTGCCTCTGGCACTGGGTGCCTTGACTGTGTGCAAGGAATCATGAAATCTGGAGAGTACCAAAAGATTTTGGGCTGCAATGTAGGACCTAGTGTCAGAAAGCTGGGTCTGCATCAGAGGTCATGGGTGTTCCAACAGGACAGTGACCCCAAACATACCTCAAAATGCACCAAGAAATGGTTGGAGACAAAGCTGGAGAGTTCTGAAGTGGCCAGCAATGAGTCCAGATCTAAATCCCATTGAACACCTATGGAGAGATCTCAAAACTGCTGTAGCAAGAGGCACCCTTCAAATCTGAGAGACCTGGAGCAGTTTGCAAAAGAAGAGTGGTCCAAAATTCCAGCTGAGAGGTGTAAGAAGCTTGTTGATGGTTATAGGAAGCCATTTGTTTCAGTTATTTTTTCCCAAAGGTGTGCAACCAAATATTAAGTTTAGGGTGCCAACAATTTTGTCCGGCCCATTTTTAGACTTTATTCTTCTGATTTTTGGTGTTGTTCCAATGCACATAAAGGCAATAAACACATGTCTACCAAAAACATTTGTAATTGCAACAATTTCTGGGAGAAATGGTGTATTTTCTGGAAAAATTCCAGGGGTGCCAATACTTTCGTCCATGACTGTTGGTCTTCACATGAGAGGCTAAAGGAGCGTTCCTGCAGCATGTAGACGCCAGCTGAGTGTCTGTGACCTGCAGAAAAAGTCTGATTTTCTATACTTTAGAGACAAATGTCAGGTTCATACACTGATTAGAAACACGGCTTAGCCCCTCCTTCTAAATTAACACCTCTATCTGAGCTTCATTAACTCTCCTCACTTTGACCTCAGTGTAACCGCCTTCTCCACCCCCCCATCAGGTCGTCCTCACCCTCAGAGTCTGATTGGTTGGGCCAACACGAGACATTTCTGTTTCTCACCTTCTCCTGTTGGGGGGGGGGGCCATAGTTTCTAATGGCCTGCTTTTCTGTTTCTAGTCAAATTACTACTGAAACTCCATACATGATGATCTGACAGTTTTCTAAGGATCAACAAAAAAACATGGGATTGGTGGGTTAGCTCTCTCACATTTGGTCCAGAGTGAGTGAGGTCTGAAATTAAAGCCTTTAATCTCATTTTGTGCTGTTTTGTTGCTAAGCTACTGTGGCACAGCAGCAGCTGGATGCTCTCTACCGTAGCTCCTTCTGCTCTAACAGTGATGTTGAATATATCCACAGTCATCTGCTCCTCATGATAGCAGATAGACAGTGATTAACAAATTTATTAGACCTCCTGTCATATTTGTGTTAGAGACCATCCAGCATCATGAAGTGCTTTAATGCGGACTCTTTCATTTTCAGTCAGCTCTCCACGTTTTACCATTTTGAACAGGAATGAGGAATTTCAACCTGAATTCACCCAAATTTGAGCCGGCTCACTGGGCTTCTCTGAGAAGTCAGAAATGAATCAAGCATAACATTCAACCACTAAAACAAATTTTTCTGTTCAGGAATGCAAGTAAATAACTATAATTTGACATATTAATCAATAAATATTATTGTGCTTTACTATTTTTTCAGTTTTTTTGTAAATCGGTACATTTGAAAATTCATGGATAACAATAGTAATGATATTTTATTATTAAAAATATAATTTGGGTTAAAGAGCTTCTACATATTGGTGTATTAACCATTGCAGAAACATCAAAAATGATTTTGGTAATTACCAATGCTGTTAATTTAGGGCAGCTGTGGCATAAACCTTACTTTGGTTGGGGTTAGGGTGGTCTAATAAATTTGTTAAGCACTGTATGTAAATTGAAAATGCCTCTTAATAATCATCAATCTAGTCATTGATTCAAATACAGAATATTTAGCTGTTGTTTTTCATACCTTCATATAAAATTCTGGTGTCACTATCAGCCTACTTAGGGTAATAGTGATTTTTTGCTTTACCTCTGCAAAAACGGCGCCACTGTTTCTGTGATGAACGGAGAGGGAGTGTTGCAGCGTTGCTAACACAGCAGCGGCTTCCTGAGCCTGTTATCAGCGCTGGTGTTTGACTCACGTCTTTACTAATAGAGCATAAAGTGCTACTCATGAGGGAAACGCTGTTATTGCTAACTGCTAATAAGCCTGGCGTCCTGTGTTGATGGTGTTTCTGCAGTGTTTTACCTTCTTACTGCACAAATTATGTCCAACTCCTGACTTTCTGGAGGAACCTAAAATAATCCCGTATCTTTGCTTTTAGCCTGCTGGCTGTAGAGAAGCACTGTCCTTGTTCCCGGTCTTAGTACCAGCTGGTTTTAGTCTGGATCTTGTTTTTATGGTTGTTTCATAAAGAAAGCAACTTTACTCACAGCCCTGATTAGTTAAATTAATTAAATGCTGTCTGATTAGCAAAGGATGTCAGTGAGTCATTTTGTACGTGCACTCCTGCATATTTCTTCATGTATAAAAGTGTATTTGACAGAACTAGCACTATGTTGTCTCCTAGCTTTAAGCTAGTGTTGGTGTAGTGTTTCAGACCCATTAGTGGAGTAGTGCAGCACTTTTTAAATAATCAGTATGGACCTGCAAATGTGTTTAAAAATGCTAAATATTTGAATGTTAAACATGTGAATAAACTATGCTTTTAATGATGAGTACCTGTTAAAGTAGGTGATTAATCATGATTGGAAGCTGAGTTTTCTGTTCCGTCTATTTCATTGATCTAAAAGTCCAGATCCAGTCTGTGCAGCCTCCACGGTCAAAAAGGCAGTGTTACTCAGAATGATGATTCTGGTCTGTCTCTGCCTCAGACTTTTCGTTTGAACACGTTAACATGGTCTGACCGTAGAGTCCTTGATCACATGTTTTTGCATTTTAACAGCTCATATTCCTGCATTTATTCATCCATGCAGCTGTAGGGCTCTTCAGCAAAGATGGTGGTTAAATCTGACTTTAATAGTGCTGCTAACATATGGAGGGGAGTTTTTCTTAGAAATTCAACATCACTCCTCTGCACACATGTAAATGGAAGCAGACCAAAGCATGCCATGTCAGGCGTCTCCCTCCTCAACAAGCTGTGATACAATAGGCCACTCACCCCGCCGCCACGTCCACTCCCCCTCTGTTCGCTACAAAGCTCTGACATGCGTCTCCTGCCCCCCCTAATTGCTGCAGCGTGGCCGCTAATGAGCAACACCCACACTCTCTGCAGCAGCACCTCCCACCTCCTCCTCAGAACGTTCTTCCACTCAGCCTGCAGGTTTAGTTTCTGCTTTATGCTGAGATAACAGCTGTGAAGTCATCACACCGGGAACATGACATCTTAGTTGATTTTCTCTCACGAATGGTGGGGTAAAAAAATTAAACTGTTACTACAGGCTGGCTGTTATCTGCCTATGAAGAATAGATTGGCCAGACAGTGAGAGTGCAGGGGGGGTCTGTGGTTTTAGGGCAGGGGTGTCCAAACTTTTTCCACTGAGGGCCTCGTACAGAAATATATAGGAATGGTGGGGCCACTTCCATGTTCCTCGCCTTGAGCGTATTTTAGTGAGAAAGACCAATACAGTATAAGTTAATACACCTAAAAGGCTTGTTCATGGCTGACAAGGCAAATCGACAGTCATTTACGCTAATTAAAGCTAACTAATAAATAATGCTGCTCAGACAAAGCTGATTGGTCCGGGCATTCTCTGACTGTCATTCCCAGCATCAGCTGAAGTTTTGCCGGATGAATCCGCTCAATGTAAGATATGGAATCTTAACCATCCGTTGGCTGAAAGCTAAAATGTTCTTGCATACATTATATTATTTATACCAGTATTATCTTCTTACCAACATAATGCAGCATGAAAACGATTTTCTTTTATATGGGTCTACAAAGATTTTTGAAAGACTTCAATTTGATTTTAAAGATTTTCACCAACTTTCTAAGTCCTTTATGCCTTAAAAAAACCAACAAAAATAAAAAATATGGTCCTGATTTGTAGAAGTTTAACTTCTCTGAAATATTTCTCTCTCCAACAGCAGCTGTTGCAAAAAGCCTTGGGTTCCGGCATGTCTTTGGCACTATACCTCCTCCGTTTTTGTTTCTTATCCCAACTCTTCATAGTTTTTCTCTACAGCAGTTTCATTATTTTCTCCCTCCTCTGTGTAAATGTGACTGTCAGTGTGTTGTTTTATACGGCGTCTTCTTAAAGATCTATAGTACTCTCCGCAGCACATCTATATGCAGACACAACAGCACTGAAAGCTAAATCATTCAGAGATGATTCCTGCTCCCATCCTTCACCCCAGCCCCCTCCTCACCCCAGGTTTTAGCTTTTTAAACCATCGGCTGTGGTCAGTGATGGATGGAGCGCTAGCAGTCAGGGCCAGCGGAGAGCTGTGACAAATGCTCGCGGCTCGGCCTGCTGATGGGACTGCATGAGCCATTAAAGAAGAAGTTCAACTAAAGAGAATTAAAACAGAGGAACCAAGCGTGTCTGTGCATCTCTGTGTTTATAAACTACAAACAAGCCTTAGGAAGAGTGATGGACAGTCACCATGATTTTACCAACCCACCGGCCCAGTCTACCGTATCTGTCCTTGTTTCTCAGCATCAACAGTCCACAACAATCTGTGATTATTAATGTGCAGACTTTTTAGTAAATCTGGCCTGGAGAGGCTGTATGGAAAAGGGAATCAGCTGTTTTTTAAACTTTAAACACCTCAAGGAGGTAAATTTAACTCTCGCTGAACAATCTGGACTTCCTGTTTCATTTGGGCTTTTTGTCTTCTAGGATGCTGAGGAGTACGCCGAGCTGCCAGTCAGACACAACGAGGACCAACTGAACAGCCAGCTTGCTCAGCAGCTCCCCCTGCAGGTCAACCCCCACTCCTATGACAGCGCCCACACCAAGACCCACCTGCTGCTGCAGGCCCACTTCAGCCATGCTCCGCTGCCATGCAGCGACTACACCACCGATACTAAGACAGTGCTGGACAACGCCATCCGAATCTGTCAGGTACCCGTTATTCACGCTATCAGAGAGTCCGGACTTATGTCCGATCAAACGCACTGAAAATGTTTTAATATTTATGGTTCAAGTCAAAGTTTGATCAGGGAGGATAAAACTCACTGGTAACACCTCTAACAGGAAAATCTGTCAGGAACCATCAGATAATGGGGTCTTTGGAGAAGTGGGGGCCCAGCCTGAGTATCTGCATGATCATCTTGTCGTACGCAACCTTTTACTAACCTGACACGCCAGTTGGATGTGTTTCACACATCCATCTGGGAAAGCTTCAATAGGAAACGTTCGAGAAAAGGCAGAGGCTTTGAAAAAAACTCTCACATCTCTACGGGCCAATCAGAGCAACAAAACACGTGATGTAGCAGCTATTGAGCTGCGCGTGCACAGCTACTGAGGAATAACGCGAAACATGGCGATTATAGACATGTAAGTATTCGACTTTTGTCGTTTTTGAAAAGAACAACTCACTGCTGTTCTTTGTTCTTCTTTTAACGAAGCAATGTTGTCAAGGTCTAATAAAACTGGCGCTTTAGCAGCATTCATGCGAAGCTCCCGCCGGAATTGCACCGGCCTCTTGTCGCTGCTTGTTTACGTCCCAACTCTGCTGCGCCTGAATGTACTGCCCCTCATCACTGATTGGTCCTGTCACTTTCTAACTGGGCCCAAACGGTTCAGATGGGAGCTTAACAAGATGGATTTGCCAGTAAAAAATAAGGAATGGGCGTATCCATCTGCTTTGCAAGGTTAACCTTTTACTCCATACCATTAAAAAGTTTAGGTGTTAGCTGTCTGGACCAGGTAACCCATCTAAGTCTGAGTGCATGGGTCTGTGGAGCCTGGATCTGTAATACCGTGACATGAGTTGGTCCACCGGCTTTGACATCGGTTCACCGAGGCTCTGCAACTTGTTGCTCGGTCTGCCATGCTCAGACTCAGCAGTCTTGTGTTGACCTTTTACCAGGCTGGATTAAGAATGCTGAAGCCCCTGGACACAAAATCCTGGAGGCCCCCCTGCCACCATCGTCACACACGCATGCATTCAGGTTATTATAGGCTGCTATTTGTCAGAGACGCCTGTAGATTATATCGGATTTAAACTGACAGGCTTCAGACCATATGAGATCAACACCTGTAGAAATCCTCCATCATTCAGGATCCACACCTGTAGCAGGGGCAGAGCCAGACATGTCAAATATAGAGGGCTTAGCCCACATTTATATATAGATGCAGAAATGAAGAAATATGAATAATAATGTGTTATTTATACTGCAACTGTTAGAAGTTTAGCCACAAGAGTGAGTTCTTTATGTTGTGATCGGTACGGTCCATTTGGTTATCATCATCCAGGCATTTATCAGTCATAACACTCCCCAGTAACATTCTTTTATCAAACTATAGAATCAGCTTTAAGAAAACATTAGGGGCGTAAACATGAAAGCCACTCCATGGCTGTACCTCTGACTTACAGATATCCTCCATCAAACAAGATTTACACAGAACAGCACCAAAACCGAATCAGAATGACATTGAATGCTTTACATGCAGGGTCAGACTTTGGGAGGGATTGGACGCACATGTTGCAGGTGGGAGGGGATGACGCCCTGCAGGAACGGGGTCAGAAATTCAGGGAAAATAGGTAGGTAGGTAGGTACTGAGCAGTCCCACGCAGGGCCCTATCCCAACATCCGGTCTGTTTACCACTGAGTGATTGAGGATAAAAAATATAGAAAATAAATTATTAAAGAAAATGGTGTTGACCATGATAAAATAATCAAATTAAGGTCACAATTTCATCACCATGCACTGCAAAGACTTTGAGGTCTAATCTGAAGTAACCCAACAGTGGCTTCTTTTGGATGGGGGTTCTCTGAATGGTTGGTCAACAGACTAATCAGAGAGCCAACAAAGGGTCTGTTAAAGCTTCTAACAACCGTTTGGATAACAGAGGACGTATGAAGACAGAGCACACCTTGCTGCAGGTGAAGCAGAGGATAAAGGGGCTGTTAAACATCAGCTGGTGCTGATCCATCCCATAAATAACATAAGGTTAGATCTAACACAGACTCTCTGTCTCTGTGTTTATATGAAACTTAACAGTCTCTATCCCACCAGGTTATTGGAGCTCTCACCACTGATAGAGAACCAGAGCGATCCAGGCGTGTTCCTCTTTATCTCAGGAGTGATGTGCTAGCTGGGGTTTTTATTCAGGCCCTTGCTACGTCCTGTTTGAAGTCAGCAGCATGTCAAAGCGTCTGTGAACCATTGTCCACGGCTCCCCACAGAGGTGTCTGCACGTACATGTGCTAGTGATTTTCCATACCGCGTGCCTGGCAGCGATATTGCACGGCTCATGGATGTGGTTACTTCTCTGGCGTCCTGCTGCTACCGTTTAGTAAAGCGGTTCTGCTCTTTGCTCCCTTTATGGGACTTTTTATTGAATGAGTGTATATTTTTAGTTAAGTTTACAGGCTTCATAAAGTCTGACACGCTGTTAACACACAACATTTAAATTAACTGTTCCAGATCTGCAGGACTCTGCTAATGTCCACTTCTGAGGGACTAACCAGAGACGTTAGCCATAAAATTGGAGACCAATCACCTCTTCAGTTGGTCTGAGCTGCAGATATCTGTTTATTTTAATAACTAAAATGTTGTTATGGTTTTAAACTCATTCAGTCTAAACAGTTAAAAACAGATAAAATTAATCACAATTTCAAACCAAACATCTGTCCTCCCCTACATTTCTGCTTTATCACAATAATCATGATTCTTACAGAGAACAACATTTTATTCTGGTTGTCCAAAATTTAAAAAAGAAAAACAAACTTATTTCTAAATTACAGTTTGGGAAAAAAAGGAAAGAAAAACACAGGAAAAACCCATGTCCTTAGCTCTTTGACACAGTTAAACATTTAACTGAGAATCTAAAAAATATATATATATATATATATATATATATATATAAATGAAAAAGGAACATTTTTTTCATGTCTGGTTTTTCATTTCCTGTTTCTCCAATTTATTGTTGGAAAAATAATGTTTTTGGGTTTTTTTTTTTGTTTGTTTGTTTGTTTTGTTTTCATTGTATTGTTTTAATGTCTGGATTTTTAAAAAGTGAAATCAAATAATGGCCTTGAGCTGAAACTGTTTTTTTCCACAACACCTGTACCAGGTAACTTACATTTAAAAAAGACTGTCACAGCCCCAGTTTTTGAGTTTCCTTTAACATAAAAAATAATACATGAAACACATAAAACATGTAATTTTACAATTATTACTTTCCTTTTTGAAAAACAAAAGCAGCAAATGAAATACAAAGGGATAAAACAAAAGACAGAGGAGAAATGAAGCCTTTCTTTTTCACAGATCCTTCCTCAGGTTAATATCTCACTTCCTCAAAGAGCCATGTGCACGTTTTCACCTTTACCTTTTTTAGTTTCAGAAGCTCCACTGGTAACAACTTGTTTTTTGTTTTCTAGTTTCTCATTTTTTAAATAAAATCCAATGGTCATAAAGTGAAGTAAACCTTTTTAAGTTTTATTTACAGATATTAATTTAGAAACCCATCAATTCTACCTTCTAAGCTACCCTTTCCCATTAAATACCACTTGGTTCGTCTTTTTTTGCCCTTTTTCATCACTTTTCACCCATTTAAGCTACCTTTTTCCATTAAATACCACTTGTTTCCTATGTTTGTGCCTGTTTTTCCCACTTTTATTCAATTTTTGCCCTTTTTCATCACTTTTGAGCAATTTGAGCTTCCTTTTCTCATCAAATACCACTCATTTCCCTTTTGTTTGTCTGTTTTTGCCACTTCTTTGTGCCACTTTTATCCCATTTTGCCCTTTTTCATCACTTTTCGCCCATTTAAGCTACCTTTTGCCATTAAATACCACATTTCCTCTTTATCTGCCTGTTTTTGTCACTCTTTTTTGCAACCTTTATCCCAACTTTGCCCTTTTTCATCACTTTTCAACCATTAAAGCTCCCTTTTCCCATTAAATACCATGTGTTTCCTATGTTTGTGCCTGTTTTTGCCACCTTTATCCCATTTTTGCCCTTTTCTACACTTTTCACTCATTCAAACAACCTTTTCCCATGAAATACCACTTGTTTCCCCTTTTTTGCCCATTTTTGCCTTTGCATTTTTGCCAGTTTTATCCCATTTTCACCCTCTTTCATCACTTTTCACCTATGTAAGCTACCTTTTGCCACTAAGTACCACTTGTTTCCCTTTTTTTTACCCATTTTTTCCATTTTTTTGCCACCTTTATCCCATTTTTGCCCCTTTCCATTACTTTTCACCCATTTAAGCTGCCTTTTGCCTCTAAATACCCCTTGTCTTATTTTTTTGCCCCTTTTTGCCCCTTTTTTGCCACTTTTATCCCATTTTTGCCCTTTTTCATCACTTTTCACCTATTTAAGCTACCTTTTGCCACTAAATACCACTTGTTTCCTATTTTTTACCCATTTTAATCACTTTTCATTCATTTTTCCCACTTTTGGACCATTTTTCGCCACCTGTAACTCATTTTTTTGTCACTACTCACCCAATTTTGCTACTTTTTGATCCTGTTTCCAAGTTTTTTCTCCCCATTTTCGCCCCTTTTCACCCATTTTTGTTGCTTTTTGACCATTTATGCCTCCTTTAACTTATTGTTATTGCTACTTCAAGCTTTTTTTGCCACTTTTCACCACTTAGATTGTGGCTCATGCAAAGGTATTTTTCAACAGTTTGGCTCTTTGGTTGAGCAGCGTTGAGTAACACTATATTATCTTTATGAACAAACGTACGTTTTATTAACTATTATTGGACACAGATCTTATTTTCAGCAGTGATCTAAAAACCCACTGATGAATCCCGGAGAGGGAACACAAACAGCGCTAACTTCCGGGTTTTACCTACAAAATCCCGTCATTCTGGCACTGCCCTTCTACTGGAGTGGGACTCCATGTTTGCTACATTGTGTTGCCGTGGTGACTTAGAATTTTGGATTTGATCCCTCTGATGATGACATGTGATGGGCCTTGGACTCAGAGGAGTTCGGGAAGGTGCCTTTATACAGCCGGTTCATTTTACTGGAGCTAGTCAACGCAGACGCAGGCTTCGAGTTTTCTCACCGATTTTACAGAAGAATCTCACCTGAACCCACACCAACAGCTCTAAGGTACGTACATCTTTATTCTCCTGGGTAGAGCTTTGTTTATGTTAAAAAGATGGATAGAAATAATCCAGCAGAATGACAGCTGTCAGACAGGATTCAACCTTAAAACCAGCTTGGTTTAAAGAAAAAATGTGGTTTAATAAGGCAAGGTGTTTTTGAAACACTAGCAGGACAAAGCTGAACTCAGACTTACAAGACAAGTCAGAAAATAGTAGTTTATTTAATTTATTAACAATTTATTCCTAGCCCCCATGATGCTTTGCGTGAAATGTGGGGAACAACTTCCGGTCTTTTCTGTCTAAACAGGACTTTGCATAGAAACTAGAGCGATTTAGAGATTAAAATAAGTAAACTTCATCTGTTAGACCCCAAACCCCCCCCACCCCCACCCCCCCCCACCCCCACCCCCCATTAGAGAGGACTCAGTGAAGAAATGACCTCAGATAACCTGGACAAGCACATCTAGCAAACTTTATTAGCTCCATATCAGCTTAATAACAGACGATCACATTGTTACAGGACCCGGGGGCCAAATCCAGCCCTTGGAACGATTATATCCAGCCTGTAAGATCATATCATATTTGTATTATAACTGGCCTACCAATATGAGGTCTGCAGATTTCCTCCACTATAAAAATGTAAACTTCAACATGAATATTTAAAATATCCTTATTAAGCCATAAAAATCTGAAAAAGTAGACTCAAATTTATGATTTTGACTTTTCATTTCATACTTTGACCTTTTCAACTCATAATCTTGACATTATATGTCACATTTTTATCTTTTAGATTCCCAGTTTTAAATTCTGAGTCATATTTTGACATTTTCAACTCCTAATTTTGACTTTTCAATCACATATTTTGACTTTTAAACTCATTATTTCAATTTTTTCTCATATTTTAACATTTTAAATGAATATTTTTTTACTTTTGATATCATATTTTGACCTTTTAGACTCCTAATTTTGAATTTAAGTCATTTTTTAAATTTTTAAATCATCATTTTAATTCTAGCTCATATTTTTACATTGTAAATTCCTAACTTTGGCTTTTTAATCCCATATTTTGAACTATCAGACTCGCAGTTTAAACTTTAAAGTCATATTTTGACTTTTTACTGCATGATTTCAAATTTGATCTCATATTTTGACCTTTCAAACTCATGATTTCAACTTTCTCCACATTTCTCTTTAAAACATTTTTTCTATTTTTGATATCATGTTCTAATCATTTGAACTAATAAGTTGGACTCAGATTTGACCCTTTAAACTTATCATTTTAAATTTTTTGAATTTCCATATGATTAATCATCAGTGCTGTGTTTTTTTTTTCATATTTTATTCCTGGTGAAAATGAGGTTGACAGTACTGGTTAAATGTTGACCCTGTTAGGCTCTCAGGTTCAACCTAAATCCAGAATCTGGCCCCTGCTGTGATTGAGTTTGACACCCCTGCTATAATCCCTATATCCCTGCTATAAAATAAGAATGCATGACAATGAATTTATGTAGAACCACATCCCTGATGCATTTAGACAGGGAACATCATGTTTAAAAAACTGTTATTGAAGACAAATATTATATTAACAATGTCCTGTTATTAGAACTATGATCAGAGCAACAGGTAAAATCTCATTTATAACATAGAGCTGATAATAACTTTGGCAAAATGTTTGAACAAAACTGAAGCCTTATACGGTCATACAGAGGTTTTCCTCTTTATGCCCTTATATGGGCATACAGAGGTTTTTGTTTATGCTAGTTAGGAAAAATGCTCTTGCTTCCAGCTTAGGAGGACATGACATTTATTAATCTAGGAAAAGATTGAAGAAAATGATATTGTTTCATCATTTGAATTCAGCCAGGGCTCTGAGTGAGAATCTTAAAGCTTCAGGCAGGTGGATATTTACTCTTACTGTCTTTTCAGATGTCTGCCAACAGGAAAATGAACCCTCAAGTATCACTTCCGGAACCACAATTTGCCAAAGGTTCCTATGAGCTCCCTGACAAATATCAGTTCCTGAAAACTTTGGGTGAAGGCGTCTATGGAAAAGTGCTGAAGTGTCGCAGAAAAGACGACCAAACCCAAGGGGCCATAAAGGTCCCGAAAATGAGATTTTGCTGCAAACGGGAGGTAAGAGTCTTCATCCATGTTAAAGTTGAGAATGTTAAAGTTAGAGTTAATGCATTATATTAGAATCAATGATTGTAAGGCCAAATTTGTCAACATCTGTGCTGGCCTATAATCGACACAAATGCAGAGTTTGTCAAAGGCTAGGGCAGTGGTTTTCAAACTTTTTTTGCCCAAGGCACACCAAAGGTTACGCCAAAATCTTAAGGTGCACCATATTCATATTGACTTAAAATAGACTCTTTAAACAATGTTACAGTCAAGGTGGCCCATTAGGGGGTAAAAAGGGGAGAGCTTTCTGGAGTCCAGCTTACCGGGGGATCATGGAGTTCAGCAAAACCATCATCCATTGTTAAGCTGAACTGTGATAACCAATCTATTTAACCCAAATAATAAAAACTCATTTATTTATGCTATTGTAAGATATAGATAGAAAATAAAATAGATACCCAGACAACTTTAATTCAGAAGAACTGAATAATTGTGGAAAAAAGACAACAAATTGGGCAAACAGTGGCCAAACGTGGGCAAGGACTGGCAAAAATTGTAACTTTTTTTAATATGGCAAATTTTGGCAAAAAGTAAGACAAAAACTGTCCACAAGGTGGCAAAAATTGGTTAAAAGTGATGCAAAAACATGGCAAAATTGGGCAAAAACTGGTGAAACATTGTAAAAAATGGGCAAAAATTGGCCAAACAATGGGTTAACAGTGGCAAAAACTTGCTGAAAGTGTCAATAAGGCAAAAAGACTTGGCAAAGGTAGTAAAAATGGCTTAAAAGTGATGGAAAAATGTGGCAAAGATGGGCAAATAAGTGGCCGACAAAGGCAATAATAGGTGAAGTTGGCACAATGTTGCAATAATAGGTTCAAAGTTGAAAAAAGGTGGTAGAAAAAGATTAAAAGTTATTTAAAAATTATAAAGATGACCCGACTTTAGCAAAATTGGCTAAAAAGTGGCCAGACAATGGGTTAAAGTGGCAAAAACTAGTGAAAATGTCAAAAAGGTGGCAATAATGGGTGACCAGTGGCAAAAAAGTTAGTAAAAATGGGTTAAAACTGATGAAAATTATGGAAAATAGGTTAAAAATAAATAAAATTAAATTTAAAAAAAGGAAAAAAAAGGGGCCAAAAGAAAGCAAATTGATGAAATCTGGCATAATGTGGCAAAAATGGGTTAAAAGTAGCAAAAGAAAGTGGTAAAAAAATGATTAAAAAAAAGTTGCAAACAACTGGTAAAAAGAGTTTAAAAATGATGATAAATCATACTAATATCTGGACATTTTTTGCCAAAATTTTCATCACTGTTTACCACCTTTTAGCAACTTTAACCCTTTTTTATCACTTTTCTGCCACTTGTAACCTAGTTTGCCACCTTTTTGACACTTTCAACTTGTTTTGACACTTTTAAAAAATTTTAGCCCCTTATACCACTTGTTAACCATTTTTGACTTTGTCTTGCCACTTTTTGCCCGATTTTGCCGTGTTCTATCAGCACTTTAACCACTTTTTGCCACCTTTCAGGCATCTTTTGCCCACTTTTGCCACCTCCAGTTAGCTGGGCCCCAGAAACCACTCCTCTTTATCCCCCTTTATGGGCCACCTTGACTGTTATATTATTTAAAAAGTCTGTTTTATACTGATATGAACATGGTGTGCCTTGAGATTTTGGCTTTAACCTTAGGTGTGCTTTGGGTGATAAAAGGTTTGGGAACCACTGCCCTAGAGTACAGATGGATCAAACTTGGCACAAGTTTAGCACTTAATTTGGAGGATGTTTGTCTGACGTTTCTCTGCCATTGAAGTGTTTTCCCTTCACTCTCTGACTTTTCTACATAGAAAGTTAACTGCTTGTCGTTTTTCTCCAGGCAAGAGTTCTCACAATGCTGACGGAGGAAGGACTTGACCAGTTTAACATCATCAAGCTCCACGAATGTTACACCACAAGTCGTGGCGAGGCCCTGGTTTTAGAGAGTCTGGACATCAGCCTATTCGACCTCCTCATCGACTTTGGACTGGCGAGTGAGGCCTCTACAGTTACGCCAGGCATGGTGATACAGAATGTTAGTTCAAGGTAAGCTTCCAGAACATTCTGATGATACAGCACACTTTAGGAGGAGAATCCATGTTTGTTTAGGCTCTGAGGCCAGTTCATCTGAGTACGGGGTCTTTAGATGATGTGGACTAGGACAACAGAGGTCCACTCCTAGCTTCTTCTGGGCTATAGAAGAAGAAAATATGAAAGATAATTTTCTCAATTCCTTAAAAATCTTACATTAAAATTATGGATAAAAAGTCTTAAATATGAGATTGTAAGCTATAAATACGACATAAAAAGGGAAAATTATAAGATTAAATGCCCAACTTCATCTTAAAATTTTGAAATTTTCTCATACTTATGACTATCTCAAAATGTTTATTTTTTTCTAATTATTTACTTTTTTCACATATTTATGACTTAAATCCCATTAATTGGGCTTTTTATATCATAATTGTTAAGTTTTTTATCTCCTAGTTATGACTTCAAATCTCATAAATTGGACTTTTATTCCTATTTTGGATTTTTTTTGTCTTATTTAAATGACTTTATAACTCATTATTTAAGCTTTTAATCTCACAATTTTTTTTGTGTTTTTTTTTCTTGTAGTTACATCTTTAAATCTCATGAATTTTGCATTATTACATCAGCAGTCATAATCATGAATTTCTATTTCATAGTCTTTTTTTTTTTTTATCTTATTGTGACTTTTGACTTACTCATATCTCAGAATTTAAGTTTATGATTCTCTTCAGTGCTTAGGGGTAGAAAGGGTAAATAGGGTAATTTTTTTTCCTCTTTTCTGAGCTGCCTGGGTATTAGCTGACCTGTGTACAGTGGTGGTTCTCAGAATTGTCTTTTTTAATGGTGCAACTTTACTGCAAACATAAATGAGTGTTGCAAACATGGACTAAGATGACTTTTCTGGTTTTTATGAACATATGTTCTTGAATTATGACGGTGTCACTGACTCTGATGCTTTTCTGCACCAATCAGGGCTCCAGAGGTGTTTTTAGGACTGCCAATCACAGAGGCCATCGACATGTGGGCTTTGGGCTGCGTGATGTTTACTATGCTCTTTGTCAGGCTGCTGATAGTAACGCAGAATGAAGCTAGAGCAGTAAGTCATTTCTTCGTGCCAACAGATCGAACATTTAAATCAGTGGTACTCAGCGTGTGGCTCATTTGTGAAGATTTGTGGCTCTTTTATGTCTTCATTTGGAATATTATTCCCCCAGAAAACCTTAAAAAGGAAAATTTTACTGCAGAAATTATCCATTGCAAGTCATTAATCAGTTTGTTTCCCACACTTACACAGTAGGTTTAATTGTCAACCTCTATTTTTGACTGTATATTTCCATTGCCCTTACTTGCTTTTTTTGCCACTTTCATTCAATTTTTACTGCTTTTAGCTCATTTTTGACACTTTTATCCAGCTTTTTGCCCCTTTTTTCATCTTTTTTTGTCACTTTTCACCCATTTAAGCTGCCTTTTGCAATTAAATGCCACTAATTTCCCTTACTGAGCACTGTGACCTCCTCACTCCCCTCCGCCTTATTCCGTTTTTTTCCCTTTCATTCATTTTAATTCCCTTTTATTCCCTTTTATTCTTTTTTAATATGTTTTACTCCCATTTATTCCATGTTATTCCACGTTATTCTGTGTTATTCCATAGTATTCCTGTGCCGGTAGAACAGGCGTATGTCGTAGAGCTGGGTTGGCAGACTCCACAAGTTTCTCCGTGCTGATTGGCCATCATGGCATGAGTGATTTGCCAGAGTTCTGATTTTTCAACTCTCTCAAACAAGCACGTGATGCAAACGATGCGTCGCCTGCGGTGCAAATTCGCCTAATTTGCACTAAAAATCCACTCAATTCATGCGACAGATTCACAGTGTTAGCGTCTCCTTGGGTCTTTTCATTGACTCTCATGAAATAAGTGGTGTGAATGATTTTACAAGCATCTGATGTGAACACAACATTAGACTTTGAAGGATGATAACAAAGACCTAACCCTCCTGTGTCATAAACAGCTCCGGGTGAAGAACAACGATGATGCTGCAGAGTACCAGCAGTACATCGAGCTCCTGAAGGCCATGCTGACGATGAGTGCGAGCGAGAGGATTACTCCCCAAGAAGTCCTCGAACACCCCTTTATCACCCAGATCTCTCAGTGCTCCCAGTAAGTGTCCGTTCTGTTTGCATAGCAAAGACATCAGCAATAGCTTGTCTGTAGAAGAGCTCCAGACAGGGGGCAGGAAGTGAATTCTGCATACAGAAACACTATAAAGCCTCAGTTTTAGCTGTCTATGACTGTGCTGACTGTCTCTAAATGTATAGACACATCCAGGCTTGAAGTTTAGAAAGCTCACAGAGGAACAGACGTGGCTTAAAAACCTCTCTCTAACTTGGAGGAGCAGAGGCGATCAGCACCCCTGTGTAATCTGGTTCCTCTAAGCCGAAGTTACTCAACTCTGCTCAACCAAAGAGCCAAACTGTTGGAAAATACCTTAGCAAGATCCACAATTTAAGTGGTGAAACATGGCAGAAAGTGTTAAAGTGGCTATAGAAATAAGTAAAAGGTATCAAAAATGGTCAAAAAGGGGCATAATTTGTATTAAATGGCAAAAACCTAGGTAAAAAGTGGCAAAAATGGGGAAAAAGTGATTGAAAAAAATCAGTTACAGGTGAAAAAAATGGTCAAAAAAGCAGCAAATACATAGCAAAAATTTGTAAAAAGGGACTAAAATGGGCAAAAAGTGGCAAAAATGGGTATAAAGGGGCAAAATGGGTAGAAAATGGCCAAAATGTGCGCAAAGTGACTTAAATGGACATAAAGCAGCAAAAACTGGGAAAGACTGTGTAAAAAGCAGCTACAGTGGGAAAAATAGTTGCAAAAATGGGTAAAAAAAAATAATTACACGTGGCAAAAGTGTGTGGGAAAAGCAGCAAAAACATAACAAAAATGTGTGAAAAGTGACTAAAATAGACAAAAAGCACCAAAAATGGAAGAAAATGGGTAAAAAGTGGCTAAATGGGGAGAAAGGGGCAAAATGGGTGAAAACTGAAAAAAATCAGTTACAGGGGGCAAAAATGGTAAAAAAAAAAAAAAAAGTGGCAAAAATGGGTGAAAGGGGACAAAATTGGCATAGAATAGCAAAAACTGGGTGAAAAATTTTCAAAAAAGAGTTACGGGTGGCAATAATGTTCGCAAAGCAAATGACACAGCAGAAAAATGAGGGGAAAATGACTAAAATGAGCAAAAAGTGGCAACAAATGGAAAGAAAATTGCCATTTAATGGCAAAAGGCAGCTTAAATAGGTGAAAAGCAGCAAAAATTGATTTAAAGTTGCAAAAAAATGGAAATTAGAGGCAAAATTGCAAATAAGGGTAATGGAATTTCTATAGAGATAAAAACTTGGTTGGCAATTAAAGGCTACTGTGTAAGTGTGGGAAATAAGCAGATTAATGTTACCTGCAATGCATCAATTCTTCTGTCAAAGTTTCTTTTTTTTAAGGTTTTTGGGGGACTAATATATCAAATTAAGATATAAAAGAGCCACAGATCATCACAAAAGAGCCATGTGTCGAGTATCACTGGTCTAAGCAGTCCAGTTTGGTTCAGTACACGGTAAACTCTGATCCGGCTTGTGTTCTCATAGCCTCCCTCTGTCTCTTTTCTGAGATCTGAATCATTGGGCTCAGCTCAGTACTAAGAGCCGGTCTGTTTGCTTTATTTGGTACCAGTTTGGCTTTTTAAATGAAAAAGGGAGACTGTCCATTTAAAAAAGACGGCTTATTCTTGAAAGACCCATTATTCCTCAGTTTCTCTCCCACCAGGTTTAAAAGCTCAATAGCATAGCAGCGTTTCCTTTAAGAGTATATGTATGATAAAACAAGGGAGAAAAGCTGTTAAAGAGGCACAGCTATCTTTTAGTTCAGTCCTAGACTCTTCTGTCTTCTGGCCTCCCTTCATCCACCCACAGTAGGAGGTCTGCAGGACTGAGCCATTAGTGATCTGGATCACCTCCATGCCGGGTAGATTGGTAACCCAGCGGGGCTTTAAAAGTGTGGTGATAATAGCTAATGGATGTAGAAATGTTCTGATGATAACTGCAGCATGCAGGTTCTCTTCTGATCGCCTTTATTCCTAACCACTGATCTTCACTTCCTGTCCCCCCATCTGACCCTTATGGGGGTCACTTGACTGCCAACAACTTACCAAACGAGACAACATTTCGGAAATAAATTCAGGATGTACTATTGTGCTGGTAAAGTAAATCATGCTGATGTGTGAATACATGATGACCGTGTTAGTAAAACTCAGCTGCTTCGAACAAACACGAAGCTCCGCCCACCACTGCTGTTCCTAAGTCTTTTAAATGAACGCCTCTCTCTCTAAAAGGTGTATTTACTAAGCAGTAAATCAGTATTTTGGTTTTATGGATAAATCTCACAATGAGGGAGAAAAGCTGTTCAAACAGTGGTTCTCTGATTGGTGAATACACTGAATAACCTCTGACTTCACCTTTATATATGTACATAAAACACATTATAAGGAAATGCTGGCAATGTTTTTGCACAACTAAGGACTGTCTGTCTGAGTTGTCTGGACCTTTGATGCTTAAAACCATGAAATTAGCCGATATTGGGTGAATTGAGTTTTGGTGTTTACCTGGTTTCAGTTAGTTTGGGCCGTGTGTTATGCCCATCAGAGATGTGATTTTTGGAGGATATTGCCCAGCCAAGATCAGAGAGCTTCTTCTGTCCTCTTAATAAAAGTAACAGTGATTAAACTCATCTTGTGTTTGTGTTTAGTTTGAACCCTGAGAAAATGGAGACAGTCCCACCACTAGAAGACGGCAACGAGAAGAAGAAGAACCCCTTTCAGCAGTTTTGGTCCTGGATTAAGAGGACGTTCAGCTGTCGTGTGGACGATCTCTAGGACAAAGGTAAAAGGTGAAGCTCTGTGAGGGTTTTCTGCAGCAGCATAATCAGTGTGGGGAAACGTCATTGAGTATATTACTCCTCCATACTGAACTGGGTTCAGCAGCTGTTTGCTTCAGTTTCAAGATTAGATTACATCAGATCAAATCACATCAGATCAGATAAGATCAAATCATATCAGATTAGATTAGATCACATCAGATTAGATCAGATCCAATCAGATCAGGCTAGATTAGATTAGATTAGATTAGATTAGATTAGATTAGATTAGATTAGATCAGATCAGATTATTTCAGATCAGATCAGATTGGATTATATAAAATCAGATTAGATCAGATTAGATTAGATCAGATCAGATCAGGTTAGATTAGGTCAGATCAGATTATTTCAGATCAGATCAGTTTAGATTATATCAGATTAGATTAGATCAGATTAGACTATGTCAGATCAGATCAGATTAGATTAAATTAGATCAGGTCAGATTAGGTTAGATAAGATCAAATCAGATTATTTCAGATCAGATTAGATTATATTAGATCAGATTAGATTGGATCAGATCAGATTTTTTCAGATCAGATTAGATTATATCAGAACAGATTAGATTAAATTAGATCAGATCAGATTAGATTAGATTAGATCAGATCACATTATTTCAGATCAGATTAGATTATATCGGATCAGATTATATTAGATTAGATCAAATCAGGTTATTTCAGATCAGATCAGATTAGATTAAATTAGATCAGATCAGATTAGATGAGACTCAGAAGAACAGTATTTAACAGCGGTACCTCATATAATTCTCGACACTGCTGCGGTAAGCCTCACAGAGCTTCAGAGGGCAGCACGGTGGTCCGGTGGTGGTTAGCGCCGCGGTCTCACAGCAGGAACACGTCCTGTCTGTGTGGAGTTTGCATGTCCTCCCCGTGACTGTGTGGGTTTCCCACAGGATGCTCCGGTTTCCTCCCACTTTCCAAAAACATGCTGCTGCAGGTAAATTGGTCACTCTAAATCCCCCCTTGTCTAACTAATAAAATGAAATGAAAAATAAGATAACTCGTGAGTTTTTGTTTGACTGAATTAACTTGTCTATGGCATATCCACTCCTTTTCATCGAGATGAGAACCTGCCATGACTGTTCTGCTGGGTGCTTGGTTTGCTGGCTGTTCTTTCTCAGGCGGTCTGGTGAGGCTGTTGGAGAACACTGTGGAACCTCTGAAGTCTTAAACATGTTGAAATGTCTATTTCATAAATGTACATAGAAATAAAGAAATCAAGAGATATCTGTGTTTACTGCCTGGTTTAATATCATTTTGGTCTGAAGAGTTCACGTCTTTAGACACACTCCAGATGTCTCCTCAGTCTCTGCTGCTGTCCTGTCAAAATAAAGGCAAAAAGCCCAAAAACAGTCTTACAAACCATACTTCTCTTTGTGCTTTAAATATATTTAAGGATTTATCAGTGTCAGTGGGGTCCTAAAACATGTTAAAAGTTAATAAAGCTAAACTGGAGTCCTTTAAAAAGGGTTAAAGTCTTAAATGCAAGATTTTAAGGTCTTGATTAAAAGCCTGATTAAAAAACAGCATATACACAACCACGTTCACATGTCAGTGCCACAGATGAGCAGGAAACATGGAGCTCAGTAAATACAGTCATTAAATACAACAGCAGAAATACGTTAGAGTAGGACATACCTGACACAGTCTCTCTGAGCGGCCGCAGCGTGGAGGCTCACATGAGTTTGACGACTGTTAGTTTTCCTTAAGGGTACATGATAGCGCCACCCTGAGGGCATTAGAATAGAATCAGATGAGAGAATGTGGTCTGGCTTTCTGGACCATACGGACCCTCCAGCTCAAGTCCTTCAACTGGACTCCAATAATCCTGGAGCAGACTTCAATGATGTGGTTCAGACTGTTTCAGATAATCCATTAAATCAGTAATCTTGCAAAGCAGATGGATACGCCCATTTCTGTGTTTCTCACTGGCAAATCCATCTTGCAAAGCTCCCGTCTGAACCATTTGGGCCCAGTTAGAAAGTGACAGGACCAATCAGCGACGAGGGGCAGTACTTTCAGGCCTGGCAGTCGTGATGTAAGCAAGCAGCAACAAGAGGCCTGCGCAATTATAGCGGAAGAGATTAGCATGGATTCTGCTAAAGCGCCAGTTTTATCAGAACTTGTCGACGTTTCTTTGTTAAAAGCAGAACAAAGAACAGCAGTGAGTTGTTTTCTTTTCAAAAACAAAAACGACAAAAGTCGTGTACTGGCATGTCTACAGCCACCATTGTTCGCGTTATTCCTCGGTAGCTGCACACGCGCACCTTGTCAGCGGCTACATCACATGTTTTGTTGCTCTGATTGGTCCGTAAAGATGTGACAGACAGAATGTTCATCCAATCACACTCCGAGTTTTTTTTTTTCAAATCCTCTGCCCTTTCCCAAATGCTTAGTATTGAAGGTTTTCCAGGTGGATGTGTGAAACAAATCCATCTGGCGTGTCAGGTTACTAAATCAAGCAGATTAAAGGAAATGTCAGAAAACTTCAATAAAAAATGGTATAGGTGGATAAAATGGCCTCATAAACGCTGAAATAGTACTCCTAGACATCCTAGACATATGTATGAGTCAACAATCTGTACCCCTGGAACATGCTAGCTTCAGGAATTTAGCAACTCTGAAATAAACCACCAGTTCCCGAGTTTTTGTGACGTTCAGGTTGAGGAAGTTGGAGTCTAATTCTTTGTTGCATACCTGGTCATTAAAGCCGATTCTGACTCTGAAATGAAGGATTTTCTGGCTATGTGAGGTAATGAAAGAACTCCACTTTAACAGGAGAAGTCATGTTTTAAAAGATGTGGACATTTCAGAAATTCTGTGTGTTGTTCCTTTAAACCAAGCGACCTGACTCCCTCCGTTGTGTTTGCTCTCCTCAGGCCATGCTGGATGTAGCTGCTAATGAAGGCTGGCTGGTGACGGCCATCAGCATCTGTAACCTGGTTCAGATGATCGTTCAGGGCCGCTGGCTGCACGACTCCTCGCTGCTGACGCTACCACACATTGAACAGCAAGACCTCTACCTGTTCAGGTAAACAGCCTGATCAGCTTCAGATCTCATCTTATTCAAACCAAAGTGCTGAATGTCTTCTTAACTCTGTGTATCTGTGCTTTCTTTGCTTTCATTTTTAATGCACAATGCAAACTCTACAGGCAGCTGTTGTTGTTGTTCAAGCTGCCACTATGCAATAGCACATGTTACCAGTTACCATTGATTACCAGCTTGCAGTTCTATTAAACCACACCTACTGCCTTGATCTCCTCAAATGACACTGAGGGGTCCAGTCTTTTCTGAAAGCGATCAAGCGTATCGGCTTGAACCTTTGCAAGACAGATCTGCTTAATGACAGACAAGGTTAATTTAAAGAAATACTCAAGCTCAGCATCTTCTGCCTCCAGACTGGTGATAGCCGAGGCCGTTGTGTTTCAGGGTTGTCTGCCCCTTTCTGTGCCATTCTTGTGATCACATCTAAAGACCACTCTGAGGGATTTCCTTCAAACTTGGCACAAATATCGCCTCTGATTCAGATGGCCTGACCACACTTTGGAGGTCAAAGGTCGAGACATTGGGCCTCTTCAAATTTGCACTAATGTCCATTTTGACTCAAAGATGACGATGAGATTGCAGAGTACATGGTCAAGGTCCCTGTGTCCTCATAATAATTCAAGAATGCATCAAAGAATGTTTGTCAAACCTTTACTCAGACTAAGGGGGTTGGATTTTGGAGGTCACAGGTCACTGAGAAATTCAGGTCTTTTTTTTTTTTTTTTAATTTCTCTAGACTAGTGGTTCTAAACTGGTCTGGGGTCAGCACTCATCAACGCCTTCCTAATAGCAATTTCTGACCCAAATTTATTAAAATTTTCCACAATAACCAAATATTTTGATAAAAAATGGGATCGTTTGATCTGGAGAGGGAATGAAGGACGTGCCAGAAGACTCCAGAACATTCCCCTTGTTGTCTTTAAACCATTTCTGTGTAGCTTTCTCTGTATGCCTCGGCTCATTGTCTTACTGGAAAATAAATCTCCTCTAAGCCGTAGTTCTCTGTCAGACTGAATAAGACTCTCCTCCAGGATTCATTCTACCCTCTACTTTTACAAGCCTTCCAGAGCCGGCTGCTGAGAAGCATCCCCACAGCATGATGCTGCTGAGAAGCATCCCCACAGCATGATGCTGCCACCACCGTGCTTCACAGTGGGGATGGTGTGTTTGTGGTGATGTCAGTGTTTGGTGGTCAGAAAGCTCCATTCTGGTCTCATCAGACCAAAGAACTTTCTTCCTCTTGACCATGGAGTCTCCCATGTGCCTTTTGGTGAACTCTAGTCCAGATTGAATCTGAGTTTTCTTCAACAGTGTCTTTCTCTTTGCCACTCTCCCATAAAGCTCTGACTGGTGAAGAACCCGGCCAACAGTTGTTTTCTGCAGAGTCTCTCCCATCTCAGCTGCTGAAGCCTGGAACTCCTTCAGAGTAGTCATAGGTGTCTTGGTGGCCTCTCTCACTCTCCTTCTTGCACGCTTACTCAGTTTGTGAGAACAGTCTGATCTTGGCAGATTCACATGTGCCATATTCCTTCATTTCTTCATGATGGATGAAACCTAAGGTTTGAAGACACAACGACCTTGCCCTTTTACCTCAAAAATCAACACAACTAAAATGTAATGTCTCTGGCTCTGCAGCGGCAGAAAAAGGACACCTGACTTGTTTATAGCCAGTAAAAATGTTCTCTTTCTCCAGATAGACATTACCATGCAAATAAAGGTGCAAATACACAGAGACGTACATCAAGTTAATGTTCAAACAGCCGGAGTATTTTTGTGCACACACCACACGGACTTCCAAACACCTGCAGTGTTGAATAATTTTGTGCAAACTCAATAAAAATGGTAAGAGAGGCTCCACAGTCCTGTGGTTACAAACAGCAGGAGGTGCTGGAGTGGGATTTGTTCCGATGCTGATTTAAAAATCTCTCTTCTTCCTTTGCTCTACAGGAAATGGGCAAACAGGAAGGGGAGGAGTGACGCAGGCAGCTTCAGCGGACCAATCGAAGGGCTTCCTGAGCTGATGGCTGCCTGTGGGGGAAAGGAAAACGTTTTCACGTCCATCATCGGCAAAGAGCTGCAGGCAAATCAAATCGCACAGGTAAGAGGGAAGAAGGTCGGTTTACTTCACAAATGAGCTGAATAGCATTAAAATGTGCTTGAATATGAATTTATTATAAACATTATCTTCATAATGGGCTTCTTCCCACATTTAGTGCACAGATGAACACCCTTATGATGAGCAGTCGTCACACCGTGCTCCCAGATACCTCCAGGAGCCCCAATTATCCCTCCATTGATGGGGTTTACAGCTCCAATTTAAGTGCTAATTGCAGCAGTAATGAGAGTGTCCGGGCACTGCAGCAGGCCCTGTGGCTTCACCCAATCAGTGTTCTCGCTTTCTTCCTTCCCCACCTTTACTCCCCCGCCGCCCCCCCACCTCCCCCGCGGTGCAGTGGCCTCTCTAATTAAATAATTAGATGTGCAGCAGCGCTCCTGTCTGACTCGCTCAGGGAGAGTAATCCTCACATAAATAGGTTTTGCTGGGTGAATCAGAGAGGCTTTTCTCCTCACACAGACACATACCCTGGCCCACCGCTCTTTTTTCTCTCTCTGCCTTCCTCTTTTTATGCCGTCTTCATGCTGGAGCTTTAGCTTTGAACCAAATGTTAAATCCTCCATAAAAACACTTAAGAGGCAGCTAAGACTTACTGTACACTGGCTGAGTGATCTGTCCATCTAACTGACCTCCACTTAGACCTCTTTATCTTCTGTTCTTTATCAGCCCCAATTTCATATCCCATCAGACCATAGCTTCATCTCCACCATGCACTTTGGTTCAGTTCTGTTCCTTACTGAATGCAATCGTTGTTGATCTGGTGTGATTTATGTAAACTTCTATAAGGTTCTGTTTTCTTTACTTGGTCTTTTTGGTCATTTAACTATTCATACATTCATCTTGCTTCACTGCACACATACTCTGATAGTCCAGGTTGTTCAGATGATGTTCTGTAAGATCAGGATCCTCTTATTAAAGAGTCTATGATCATGGATCAATGAAGATCTTTTTCATTGTTCTTTACTATTTATTAACCACCCCTTTTTTCAGGCCTGGTCCTTCCTGAGTCACCTCCCAGTGCTGGAGGTGTCGATGAGCGTGAAGGGCTGGTGGGAGGACAGCCAGGAGCAGACGGAGCGTCGTCTTCCAGGATCCGGAGCCAACCTGAGGGAGGAGAGCAGCTGGTTGGACATCCACGCCGATCAGGAGTACGTCCTGCAGGTTTCTCTGAGACGCATCAACATGGGACAGCAGAGGGTCAGTAAACTTAACACCAACACTCTTTTCTACTTTTATAGTAGGACACATGTACTCAGAACCAGGCAGCCTGCATAGGTGGCTGGGGCCACCAGATACACCCAAAGAATGGACCCCTGATAAACCCAGAGAATGGACCCCTGATAAACCCAGAGAATGGACCCCTGATAAACCCAGAGAATGGACCCCTGATAAACCCAGAGAATGGACCCCTGATAAACCCAGAGAATGGGCCCCTGATAAACCCAGAGAATGGACCCCTGATAAACCCAGAGAATGGACCCCTGATAAACCCAGAAAATGGACCCCTCATACACACAGAGAATGGACCCCTGATAAACCCAGAGAATGGACCCCTGATAACCCTAGAAAATGGACCCCTGATAAACCCAGAGAATGGACCCCTGATAAACCCAGAGAATGGCCCCTGATAACCCTAGAAAATGGACCCCTGATAAATCCAGAGAATGGCCCCTGATAACCCCAGAGAATGGACCCCTGATAAATCCAAAGAATGGCCCCTGATAACCCCAGAGAATGGACCCCTGATAAATCCAGAGAATGGCCCCTGATAAATCCAGAGAATGGCCCCTGATAACCCCAGAGAATGGACCCCTGATAAATCCAGAGAATGGCCCCTGATAACCCCAGAGAATGGACCCCTGATAAATCCAGAGAATGGACCCCTGATAAACCCAGAGAATGGACCCCTGATAAACCCAAAGAATGGACCCTTGATAAATCCAGAGAATGGCCCCTGATAACCCCAGAGAATGGACCCCTGATAAATCCAGAGAATGGCCCCTGATAACCCCAGAGAATGGACCCCTGATAAACCCAGAGAATGGCCCCTGATAACCCCAGAGAATGGACTCCTGATAAATCCAGAGTATGGGCCCTGATAACCCCAGAGAATGGACCCCTGATAAACCCAGAGAATGGCCCCTGATAAGCCTAGAGAATGGACCCCTCATACACACAGAGAATGGGCCCTGATAACCCTAGAGAATGGACCCCTCATACACACAGAGAATGGCCCCTGATAACCCTAGAGAATGGACCCCTGATAAACCCAGAGAATGGGCCCCTGATAAACCCAGAGAATGGACCCCTGATAAACCCAGAGAATGGACCCCTCATACACACAGAGAATGGACCCCTGATAAACCCAGAGAATGGACCCCTCATACACACAGAGAATGGGCCCCTGATACATCCAGAGAACGGACCCTGATATATCCAGAGAATGGCCCCTAATAAACCCAGAGAATGGACCCCTGATAAACCCAGAGAATGGACCCCTGATAAACCCAGAGAATGGACCCCTGATAAACCCAGAGAATGGACCTCTGATAAACCCAAAGAATGGACCCCTGATAAACCCAGAGAATGGACCCCTGATAAACCCAGAGAATGGACCCCTGATAAGCCCAGAGAATGGACCTCTGATAAACCCAAAGAATGGACCCTTGATAAATCCAGAGAATGGCCCCTGATAACCCCAGAGAATGGACCCCTGATAAATCCAGAGAATGGCCCCTGATAACCCCAGAGAATGGACCCCTGATAAACCCAGAGAATGGCCCCTGATAACCCCAGAGAATGGACTCCTGATAAATCCAGAGTATGGCCCCTGATAACCCCAGAGAATGGACCCCTGATAAACCCAGAGAATGGCCCCTGATAAGCCTAGAGAATGGACCCCTCATACACACAGAGAATGGGCCCTGATAACCCTAGAGAATGGACCCCTGATAAACCCAGAGAATGGCCCCTGATAACCCTAGAGAATGGACCCCTCATACACACAGAGAATGGCCCCTGATAACCCTAGAGAATGGACCCCTGATAAACCCAGAGAATGGCCCCTGATAACCCTAGAGAATGGACCCCTGATAAACCCAGAGAATGGCCCCTGATAACCCTAGAGAATGGACCCCTGATAAACCCAGAGAATGGCCCCTGATAACCCTAGAGAATGGACCCCTGATAAACCCAGAGAATGGCCCCTGATAACCCTAGAGAATGGACCCCTGATAAACCCAGAGAATGGACCCCTGATAAACCCAGAGAATGGACCTCTGATAAACCCAAAGAATGGACCCTTGATAAATCCAGAGAATGGCCCCTGATAACCCCAGAGAATGGACCCCTGATAAATCCAGAGAATGGCCCCTGATAACCCCAGAGAATGGACCCCTGATAAACCCAGAGAATGGCCCCTGATAACCCCAGAGAATGGACTCCTGATAAATCCAGAGTATGGCCCCTGATAACCCCAGAGAATGGACCCCTGATAAACCCAGAGAATGGCCCCTGATAAGCCTAGAGAATGGACCCCTCATACACACAGAGAATGGGCCCTGATAACCCTAGAGAATGGACCCCTGATAAACCCAGAGAATGGCCCCTGATAACCCTAGAGAATGGACCCCTCATACACACAGAGAATGGCCCCTGATAACCCTAGAGAATGGACCCCTGATAAACCCAGAGAATGGCCCCTGATAACCCTAGAGAATGGACCCCTGATAAACCCAGAGAATGGCCCCTGATAACCCTAGAGAATGGACCCCTGATAAACCCAGAGAATGGCCCCTGATAACCCTAGAGAATGGACCCCTGATAAACCCAGAGAATGGCCCCTGATAACCCTAGAGAATGGACCCCTCATACACACAGAGAATGGCCCCTGATAACCCTAGAGAATGGACCCCTGATAAACCCAGAGAATGGACCCCTGATAAATCCAGAGATTGGCCCCTGATAACCCCAGAGTATGGTCCCTCCCCAGTAGTGATTTATTGATGATATCAATAATGTGCATGTGTTGGATCAGTAGCATTGGTGCCAGCATCCTGGCTAACAGTTTCCTCAAGTTGGAGCTGAAACAGTCTACCTATTATTGGGTTTGCATCTTGACAATGTTTTGTTGTGCTACTTTTTAACCCCTTATCACCACTTTTACCATTAATTATTGCCACTACTTTTTGCCTCTTTTAACCTACCTTTTTTGCTTTTTGTCCTTTGTGCCACTTTTTGTCTCCTGTTATCCCTTTTGCCCATTTGAACACTTGTTTGACTGTTTTAACCCATTTTTTCCACACCTAACCCATTTTTGCAGCTTCATAGTTTAGTGCAGTTTGTCATCGTAAGCCCAGATCTTCTTTTCACAGCTGATATCAGTCCAGCCTCACTCTCTGTGATGGCAATCAGTCTCTTTTAGAGATCTGGATTATAGTCTTTTGGCTCCTCAATGTCTCTTTATTTGGTCAGAAAACATCAGAAATAATGGCAGAGAGGGAAGAGAGGGAACTGGTTGTGAAATGGGAACCAGCACCTGTCATTCAACACATCATTGTTCCATCTTTTAGCCCACAAGGTTGATCAGCATTTCCATCAAAAGCATGATCTTGACAGAAGGAGGGAGAAAAGCTGTTAAAAGGGCACAGATTCATGGCACTGCCTGTAGGAGCAACTGTTGGAGGAAGGAACTAACCAGCATCACTTTTAAAGAAGGGTATAAATAGAAAAAAAAAAATAAATGAGTAGTTTAAAACATGAATAAACCAATAGAAATGGAGGCATAGGACTGTTAGTAGCTAGGTCTGGATTGGAAAGAACCACAGCCTTGACCCTGGTGTGTATTCTCATATATTTCTAACTCCATCTCTGTTTTATTTGCCCTATATTAGGAAAAAACATGCTACAGAAAGCCCTTTTTCCTGTTTATAAGCAGTCCTTCCACTCAGAGAGACCAATCCCATCCTCTATCTTCTCCAGTGTCGTTCTGTGGTGTCTTTGCACGTTGGCTGCAGATGCAGACATGTCTTAAAGATATACTGATCCTCAGATGTTGCAGACACTTAAAGGGTCCTCTGGTGATTTAGTAGTGAACTTTTGCTCAGTTTTAGGACTGCTTTGAACCGTTGCTGTGAAACGTAACAGTTTAGGACTCTTTCTGAATCTCTTCTATGAATGATTAGGCATAAAGAGTTGAAGAAACCTGCTCAGATATTCTACTAAACAGAAGAATCTATCCTTTATCAGATATAGAACTACTCAATGTAACACTGTTTCAAAGAAAGCTGGAGCATAAGTTGTGCAGAGAAGTTCAGATCCATCAATAATTGTACAATCTAACTTTGTGATTGCTGAACCAGCATTTGTGATCACAGCTCTGGTTTCACTGGGAGGTTTACTAGATAGACTGTTCATGGATTAAACAAACCTACCCACCATGGTCTCTAACCGCTTTGTACGTCTCCTTCCTCAGAGGAAACAGGACAGTAAGGCCCAGGCTCCTCGCTTCCCCAAGGTGAAGGATGAAGGCTGGTTCCTGGTAGTTGGCGAGGTCGATCGCAGGGAGCTGCTCGCCGTCAAACGAGTCGGCTACGTACGCAACCGCATGTCTGTTTCTGTCGCCTTTTACACGCCAGAGAAAACAGGAAGGTAAGCTATTTTTTCCGTGCCCCGTCTGTGGTTACGGACCATAATAGACAGGGAATGATAAATGGGGAGCCATATTTGCCTTGTTGTAGCACATATGCACATCAACGTGGGTGGGACATGTTTACAATGTGTGTCCTGATTACCCTGAGGAAGACCACAAGCTTAAATACTCCTGTTCTCCAAAGATCTACTATTAGTGAAGCTTTCTGTCACAGGAAAGATAAACACAGTTTGAGTACGCTTCTGGTTTGTGCTTTCCAAATTAAAAGCCCAATTTAGCATTTTGTAGAGAAACTCCTTTCGTTTGTAGAGAATGCTTTTATTTTGAATAGTTCCTGACACACTTCCACTATACATTGAATGAAGTTGCTTATAGGGGGTTTATTGAGGTAAAACTTATGAAGAATGACAGGGCTTTGACAGCAGGGAGATGTGGCTGACACGCAGCAAACACCCACCTTGTGTGAAAGCTGCAGACAGGCACAACACATACAAGCAGCAAAGCACGCAGCCAGTCTGAAATGGGGTTTCTTTCTAAATGGAAGCATCAAATACTGCAGTCATGCTGTCCCTGCCTCCATTCAATGTTATTTCTAGCCTGTGGATTTCTGTTTCCCTTGCAAAAGACATGACATGTAGCATTTTTATTTGAATTCAGACAAACAGAACCTTTTTGGCCCAGTGATGGCACAAGTTATAGCATTTTTCAAACAACAGTATAGCTATGGAGGGTGGTCATGTGGCATCACAGCATTGTATTTACAATAATAAAAAAAAAAAAATATATATATATATATATATATATATTAATAATAATAATAATAATAAAAAATGTAATAGTAATATAATAATAAAAGTAATAAAAATAATGATAAAGAAAATAATAAATAAATAAATAAATAAATAAAATAAAAATGTATTATAATATTAATGATTAAGAAAATAATAATAATGATTAAATAATAATAATAATAATAATAATAATAATAATAAAAGTAATAATAGTAATAAAACAATGATAAAGAAAATAATAATAATAAATATTATTATTATTATTTTAAAAAAATAAGCAATAATAATAATGATTGAGAAAAATATAATAATAATGATTAAAAAATGATAATAATAATCATGTAATAATAATAATAATAATAATAATCATTGTTTTTATGATTATAATGATTATAATAATCATGAAAATTGTTTTACTATTGTTACTCACTGTTTTTATTAATATGTCTAATATTATGAATAATAATAATTGATATTTTTCTTAATAGTATTAATCATTACTGTTAATATTAGCATTGATACTAATTAGTTATGATTATTGTTATTATTTTTTAAACTGGTATTAGACTTGAACTAGATGAAGCAAGACAGCCAGGGTATGTAGGTCTGGTTTTGATAGAGACTACTGAACCTGACCTGGTTTAACAACCACAGGGTGATCTTTTTAAACTAAAGTAAAAGAAGTGAACAGGAAACAGGAAGAAATCTGATGTATGGTTTGGTATTAACTAAGTTAATTCAGTTTTACCTCTACCCCTGATGAACCAGACTGATGGTTGCTTTGCCCCCTCTGTTTATGACTCCAGATAAATGTCAGCGCAAGATTATTATAGTTAAATAAAACTAACTGAATAACTAAAACTAAAATCCAAAAATCATTTTAGTTGACTGAAAATACATAAAAACTAAGCTTTACCAAAAAAATGAAAACTAATTGAAACTGTAAAAAAATGGAGACAAAATCTCCTTAGTTTTAGTCTTTGACACAACCAGACTGACTGGCACCTACACCAGAGTCTGGGGAGTGGAAAATTGCCTGATCTGATTGGTTCAGACTTTACATGGTGGTAGTTTTATGTCTGGAGTTTTATTCAAACATCGTAATTAAGTAAATAAAATGATAAGTGAAGAGTAGCCTGTTTTAATATGTTTTTAAAAATGTATGATACTCACTCAGCCCTGACATCTATCCGTAAAAAAACTAAAGCTAACTCTAAAACTAATAAGAACTAAACTAAACTATCAAACCAGCAGTCAAAACTAATAGAAACTAAACTAAACTAACCAGCAGTCAAAACTAATAAAAACTAAACTGAAATCAAACACAGAAAGTGAAAATGAAATAAAAATAAAAACTAATGAAAAATCCCAAACTATTATAACCTTGTGTCAGTGGTCCACTGCGTCTGTAGGAAACAGTCCTGATCTCTGTTCAGTCTGAATATCCTTGATTTAAGCAGATATTAGCCCGTTTCCACTCCACAAGCTCTATCTGTTAAATATTCTGTCTGACTCTCCTGGTGCCTTGTCATCTCCCTGCTCTGATGAACCACAGGAATGATAGACGCTGTCTGCTATCATCCTTAAAACAGAGAAACCAGGACAGTTTTATTTTTATATGGTTATATTTATAGAAGGGAACATGGAGTGCCACAAGAATCAATATTAGGTCCACTCCTTTTTATTCTTCATGTAAATAATTTTGTAAATTCATATGTTATTGAGAGGGTTGAATTTAAAACATTTCTAAGGGTTCACATCGATGAATTCCTGAATTTTCAGAGACACATTGATGAACTGACAAAGAAATGATCTAAATATGTCAGCCTGTTTTTCAAACTAAGATATTTTCTCTGCACAGGTCCCTGTGAGCCACACTTAAACTGTTGCAATGTTATATGAAGTAATACAGATCCTAGTTATTTTGGTAGATTACAAGTCCTGCAAAAGAAAGTTATACAAGTGATATCATGGTGTATGCTCCCTCTGACCCTCTGTTTTTAACCTCAGACTTGTGAAGCTTACTGAATATAACGTTCTTTTGTTTTTAATGCTTGTACAGTATTTAATGTAGTCTGTAGACTCAATTATAGACTTGTGTGATCATAATCCAATAGTGTTCTTTCTCGTGCACATAATACAAGGGACATACAACTCCTAATAGCTCAGAAACGTAAGCTGAAATGTACAAGTTTTAGTGTGGCCTGCAGAGATCTGCAAATCTGGAATGAGCTTGAAACAACAATAAAAATGTCACCATCTTTGTCTTCAAAAGAAGCCTGAAACAACAGCTGCTACTAAAATATGCTCAACCCTAAACCTCCAAGGATCTCTGACCATGACTTAGCAGCTTCCTATTATGAAAAATAAACTCACATTGATTTACACTGCTATTTTCTAAGTGCCATTGTCTACATGTACTTCATCAGTGTCATATCTAGGATCTTTAGAGTAAATCTAAGGATGTTTTAGATTGTTGAAGTAATATTAGAAATGGTGGTTGAATTTGTAAATGGTATATCATGGATTATGGATGTTGTTTGTTTAATGATGGTGCCCATCTGCAAGCTGTACAAGGTCTAAGAGGCAGTGCTGGATCAGGATTATGTCAGACCAGACATGAGCAGGGTAGGTCTAAGAGATGGTGCTGGATCAGGAGTTGAGTAGAAGGACCCAGAAGTATTTTAGTGTCACCTGTTAGAATTCGCTCTGTGATAATGAAAATAACTTAACTTTTGCTTCTTTTCATTTCGCTTATTATTCTATGGTAGTGGTAGACAACGGGCGGCCCGCGGGCCAAAATTGGCCCACCGCCAATTATACCTGGCCCACCAGATGACATTGATTAAAGAACTGATTAAAAAAAATAATAATACATATATTTGCTATCACAAAAATGACAATTCCACACAGATTTCAGAACATTTATTCAAAAGTCGTGACAAAATATGATAAAATAAAATAAAGCAGCATCTGCTTGACTTCAGACGCACACTAGCTTGAGGTAGAAACTTAACTGGCACATGTGTGCGCTGAGAAAAAGGAGAAAAAAGGAAAAATCGCTCTCTGTGTGGCACTGTAACAGACAAAGTGCAACATCTGTTTCATTGAATTAAAGCAAATAACAAGCTTGGCTCAAAGATCAAATAAATAAATAATGACAGCCTGTATCAAATTCATTGATTTTAAATAAATAACTTTATTAAATTACATTTTTGTACAAGATATAAAAGTATAGATGAGAAAAAATGTGTTTTTTATTAGGAAAGACAGGTTTTGCCTGATGAAGATGTAATTTCGGCCCACCAGACTCGGTCAGAAAAGAATTTGGCCCGAGGCCAAACTTAGTTGCTGACCCCTGTTCCATGGGCCATCCTTTTCTAAAGGAGAGAGTAAAAGACGACCCACAGTTCTTTGCGTCGGCTTCATTTAGAGTGAATGTCATGGCTGACTCTCAGACCTGTTTCTTCCTGCTCTTGTTCTAACTGCAGATCCATCTGCCTCCTCTTTAGGTGCATCTACACACTGTACCTGATGAGTGACAGCTACATGGGTCTGGACCAGCAGTACGACATCCACCTGAACGTGATGCCCGCCAGCATCGCTGCCCAGGTCAACACGGAGGTGTCCGACTCAGTGACTGAGCTCAGCCTCAGCTGAACTACAGAGACAGAATAAAGATTTCAGACCATCTGATTTAGACCTCTTTTCTCTTTCAGATCAGACTGAGCTTGAATTTTCTGTCAACTTAACCAACTTTCTCAGTTCTCTTCATGTTGCTGGTATTAAAGCTGCTATCAGAGCAAAACGAAGAGCCTTTATTCCTTTTCTGATTTAACTTTGGATGTCGCAGCTGGATTTGACCTGAGTCAGAGCAGGTTTAAGAATACTTTTCTGTCCTCTACAGGAGTTTTACGGAGGAAGACCACACCGACACGTCTGTTTGTGGTGTGAATCTCCTCTGGTTATTCGCAGAGGCTGTGGCTTGATGCCTTAAAACACTCAAGAGCATTTACATGCAGTTAGAAGTTACATAATGTAGACTAAAACTGGACTATTGAAATGCATGTTACATGTTAGTCTAAATGAAGCAGTCTCTAATATCAACTAGAATTTTTAGCTCACCATCATCTTTATGGAAAAGGGTGTTTCTCTAGATTTAAATGACTAAATTTTCTTGTTTCCAATGTTTGTTTGTTTGCTTGATGGTTGTATGCTTGCTTGTTTGTTAGCTTGTTTGCTTGATTGTTTTCTTGTTTGTTTGATTGTTTGTAAAGTCAGATATGTGATTTAGTGTTAGTGCAGGATCAGGCTGCTGGATTTGGTTAAATGATCCTGTTCTCACTGTTCTGGTTTATGATCACAGAAACAGACATTTGGTTTAACTGAGAGAAGACGATGATGGTTTTTGGTTTAAAAAACAAAAACAAAAAAAAAAAAGGAAAAATCATGAAGTCTGTAATTTCAGGCCTGAAGCAGGAAACAGTGTGTTGTCTCCTCCACGCCTTCACATCAGTCTCTACAAATCCAGGACCCGTTATTCTCCTGATGTGATCCTGAAACACCAAACACCTCTGTCTGTTCTGTATCAGTGGGGATGCTGAGCATCTATGGCTCTTTGTGTCAGCCATTTTTATTCTTCCGTGCTGCCTATCTACTCCTTCAGACTTTGTAGTATCAATGCCGTTCAAACTTAAAAACATTTCAGCTTCTTCCCAGGATGATTGCTATGACTTTTCACGTTTCTAACTTTTGTGCATTCATTATCGCAGAAACCTCTGCTATCAATGTGACAAGGACTTCATGTGATAAACTTGGGGAGTGCACTTTTAACAACATAGAATCCAAGATGCGGCGAGCCACTCCAATCATCCATTCCCACACTCCTCCCATATGGGAAGAGTGTGGTGGATTGAAGTCCCATGTGCAGCCTTGATCTCTGAGGTAAGATTGGAGCAATGCATTTTCTGGAGTGATTCCAAGTTCTTTGCAGGTGCCAACAAAGTTTGTCCCACGGTCTGAACGAAACAGTTTTGCTGGCCCTCTGATTGCAGAAAATCGTCTTAGTGCGTTTATGAAGCTTGATGTTGACAAAGATTCAACCACCTCCATATGTACAGCTCTTGTAACCAAACATGTAAATATAACAACCCAGCGCTTACTTTCTGAGAGGCCTCCTCTGGTACGACGAGCACACACTGTCCATGGGCCAAACACATCTAGCCCAACATGTGTGAATAAAGCTTGGGTAAGGCGATCAGCAGGTAAGTCAGACTTTTTTTGGCTTTTCATGTCACCACGCAGCCTCTGACAAGTCACACACTTGTGTATGATGCTTGACACCAACTTCTTCCCTCCAATGATCCACAATCCAGCAGATCTGATGACCCCTTCAGTGATGTGCCTGCCCTGGTGAGCAACTTTTTCATGGTAGTGTCGCACCAGCACTGTGGCAATGTGGTTGTTTTTTGGGATGATTATTGGATGTTTCTCTTCCCAAGAGAGTGAAGCTAATGACATCCGACCACCAATCCTCACCAAACCTTCTGTGTCCAAGATGGGATCCAACTTTCTGAGAGGACTGTGTTTTGAAACAGTCTCCCCTTTGGATATAGTCTTTATTTCTTCCGTGAGTGTTTCTTGCTGTACACTGCGGATGATAAGTGTCCTTGCCTGCACAAGCTCATCTGCTTTTTGCAAACTCCATCCAGATCCTTAGAAAAGGATCTGACTTTCTGGACAAGTTTGGCTATGCCACAGGTAAGTGACTTCCAACTGGAAAAGCGTTCGAATCTATGAGAACCAAACTGGGTCTCAGATGCCCTTGTTGCAAAGGTTTCAACTAGGGGATGTACATCTGCATCTACATATGGTTCCACAAGCTCAAACTCTGTTGGCTGAGGTGGTACATTTCCATCCTTTTTTTTTGTGGAAGGAAGGACCTGAAAACCAGTTTGTACTTTTCAGTTGTGCAGCTTGGATTGGACGTGTTCCATGGTCTGCTGGATTGTCTTCTGTGTTGATGAAGTGCCACTGTTCGGGATGCGTAGACTTCCTAATGCGGGCAACTCTGTTGGCAACGTACACATAGAACCTCCGGTTGGTGTTGTAAATGTAGCCCAACACGACTCTGCTGTCTGTGTAGAACTGCGCAGTGTGGATTTCAATATCTAGCTCATCCACCAACATGTCAGCTAGCTCGACTGCCAACACAGCTTCACACAGCTCTAGACAAGGCACTGTATGGGTGTGTCATGGTGCTAATTTGGATTTTCCCATGCAGAATCCAACGTGAACATGACCTTCACCATCGACTGCTCTAAGATAGGCCACTGCCGAGATGGCCACAATGGATGCGTCAGAAAAGACACATAGTTCCCTGTGCTGAGTGGAGAGCAAGGATATAGGTAGGTATGTTCTTGGAATCTGAAGCTGTTCAAGTGCCATAAGCGAGTTTCTCCAAGTCTTCCACAGTGTCTCTTTTTCTGCAGGTAATGGAGCATCCCATTCACAGTTCTCTGTACACAACTCTCTGACTAGAGCTTTGCCTTGCACTGTTATTGGGGCCACGAAACCCAAAGGGTCAAACAGGCTGTTGTCGGTCGAGAGGACACCCCTGCGAGTGAATGGTTTCTCATCTTGGTGGACAATGAACGTGAAGCTGTCCCTTTGTAGATTCCAATTCAGTCCCAAACTTCTCTGTAAGGGCAGAGGATCGGCTCCAAACTCTAGGTTTCTCAGTTCTTTAGCACATTCCTCTGGTGGAAATGCCTCCATGACTGCCGTGTGATTAGAAGCTATTTTATGCAGTCGAATGAGTCTGCAAGCGTTTCTTTTGTCTTTTTCAGGACAAGGATGGCATCGTTGTTAGTGGAGAATGAGGAAAGGCCATCATCCACATAGAAGTTTCTTAGAATAAACTGCTTTGCCTCTATGCCATGTTCTTCCTGGCCTTCAAATGCAGCTCTTCTCAAGCCATATATGGCAACAGCCAGAGAGGGGCTATTGCCAAAAACATGGACAGTCATCCGGTACTCAACGATCTTCTTGTTGGGGTTGTTGTCCTTGAACCAGAGGAAACGTAAGAAGTCACGATGCTGTTCAGTGACCTTGAAGCAGTAGGACATTTGCTCTATGTCTGCAGCCACGGCTACAGGTTCCTTCCGAAAGCGAGTGAGAACTCCCAGAAGGGAGTTGTTGAAGTCAGGACCACTTAACAGGACGTCATTAAATGAGATGTCATCATGCTTGGCACTTGAGTCAAACACTGCTCGTATCTGACCTGGCTTACGTGGATGATAGACTCCAAAGATTGGTAAATACCAGCATTCTTGTTGCTCACTTAATGGTGGGGCTGGTCCGGCATGACCTGACTCAAAGATCTTTTGCATAAAAGAAACCATGTGTTCCCTCATGACTGGCTTTTTCTCAAGCATGTGGCATAATGTCTTCAGATGCTTGACTGCTTGTGCTCTGTTGTTGGGCAGTTTGGACCTTGGCTCTCTGAAGGGTAACGGCGCCACCCAGCTGTTAGAGTCATCCATGAAGACCTTCCTGTCCATTATTTCTAAGAAGGCTTTGTATTCTACAGACATAGCAGCTTTGTCATCTTGTGGCGTTCGCTGAAACACATCTTTGCCAAGCCTGTCCATTTCGTTAAACAGATCTCTCATCTCTGTTTCACTTGGAAAATGGTGGTGTTGACCTGAAGAATCAAATTTCTCTTTGACATGAAAGCTGTTGGTGCAAGGGTTAAAAAGAGAAGTGCGGCCATTGCTTAGCAAGTTGGTCCTGTAAACGTTGACACAGTCAGACTTATGAGCTTTCCCAAGGCAAACTTCTCCCACTATCACCCAGCCCAAGTCAAGACACTGGGCATAGGGTGCATCATTGGGTCCATTGCATTGCTCCCGGACTTTGTGGACTTGAGGTATATCCCGGCCGAGCAACACAAGGATAGCTGCAGTGGGATCCAGAGCTGGTATCTTGTCCACTACCTTTCTGAGATGGTTGTAGTGTTGAGCAATTTCTGGTGTAGGGATTTCAGTTCGGTCATATGATAAAGTTGCAAGCATGGCGCCCTGTGGTTTCTGTGACTCCCATACATGTTTTCAGGGTATATGGTGTTTTATCCTCTGTAATATCAAAGAGGTGGAAAAACTGTTCTTGCCAGGGATTTGTTACTCTGTTCGTTGAGGACAGCATACATCTTGACAGCTCGCTCTCTCTGACCTTCTGGATAAACTCTGACAAGGCAGATTTTAGCGCATGATCTCGTACAGTACACTTAGATGTCACAGCTTGAGGGGTACTTTCATTTTCCTCCCCGCCCTGCTCTTTTGGAGTTAGATAGGAACCAGTTATCCATGGAGGTGGCCCTGGATGTAGTGCGGTAGGGTGACTGTTACTGCTACATTCCCTACACTGGATTCTTTTGTCACAGCTTTTGGCCAGGTGACTGGATGATGCACAGCACCTAAAACAGATGTTTTTCTCTTTGAGGGGACATTGCTTGTCTGGATCTACCACACTCTTTGTTGAGGAGGTCAGAATCCACTGAGACCTCTGTCCTCCAAACTGAAACTGGCATCTTCATGTTGGTTTTGAAGGGTTTTTCCATCCTACCAGTACCTGGACTATCCGTAAGCACAGCAAAGCTTGGATCATTAAGTGTCTTGGCTTGGTCACACACAAAACCTGCAAAGACAGAGAATGGAGGGTAAGCTGCTTGGTGGCTTTCCTTGTAACATGATGCAAGAGAGACCCACTTGTCATAGAGGGGGTAAGGTAACTTTTGGACAATCGGGATGATGCCACGAGATGTATCTAGGTAGGTAAGACCAGGTAAAAATCCATCTGATTTGGCAGCATCAAGCTCTAAAAGAATGTCTCCAAGCTCTCTCAACTTCAGATTGTCTTTGGTGGAGATTTTTGGAAAATCATCAATTTTCTTGAGAAGCACATTTTCTATGGCTTCAGGTGTTCCATAGCAGTCTTCAAGCCTTTGCCACACCATAGTTATTCCTGCTCCTGCATTATGGATATGGACTGCCCGTATTCTCTTTGCTTGCTCAGATGATTTTGGGCCAAGCCACTTGCACAGGAGGTCCAGCTCTTCCCTAGCTGTCAGGTTTAAGCCCTCCGTGGAGCTGCGGAAAGATGCCTTCCAGGCCCAGTAATTTTCTGGCTGGTTGTCAAATTTTAGTAGTCCAGAGCTTACCATTTCCTGCCGTACCAAATATTTAGCCAAATCTGCCATAGCAGATGAACTGGGCTCGCTGGTTCTCAACACAACACCTGGAGTTTGCTGAGCAGGTTGATAAAAGCTGCTGGATGGTCTTGTCATGTATGGCTGTTCTCTTTGGCTATAGACGTTTCAAAATGGATTTTGCCTTTGCTGATCCTCCAGCATGAGGGGTGCATTCCTGCTTGGTTCATGAGTGTGAGGATACTTTCGAAGAACATCATCTCCTTGGCTGAATGTATGCTGGGTAGGTAGTTCGTAAAATTCGTGCTCACTGATCTCCCTTAACTGTGTATTACCTTTCCCCATATGACTTTTAGCAGCAGTCTCACCATTGTCCATTTTTAGCTGGCGCAGTGGTGTTACTATGGGTTCTGGCAGCTTTGAGTTTAGGCGAGAGTCAGGCGCTGGGTTCCCTATGAACTCATGCCCACCATTTTCACTCTTGAGACTTGCACGATCTTGATCTCCAAATTCGTTTTCAGCAGCTGCTTCCAGGACTTCAGCTTCTGCAACGGCTGCTGCTGCTGCACACTCTAACCGCAGAGTCTGCAAATTAGCTTGAAGCTCAGCTTTTTTCCGAGCACTCTCCACTGCTGCCTTTTGTTGCTCCTCGTCGATTAATGCTTGTTCCTTGATCATATCTGCTTCTCGTTGTGCAAATAAAGCATGTGCCCGTGCAGCCTCTGCCTTTGCACGTGCTCTGGCTGCTACAGCACTGGCTGATGACAGTCGACTTGAGCGTGAGGCACTGGAGCATTGTGATCGTGTTTCGAATGTTTCATCATTGGATTCCTTCATGATTTTAGCTGGTAATGCAGGAATTAGCTTTTGTTTCCTTGAGAATCTATTTTTCCGTACAAAATCTGTTAGAGGAATGTCTTTTCACTATTCTGCCCTTACTAGAGTGTATATGTGTTTCCAGTGTAGCAGATAGTTAACGTTGTTAATAAACACCCAGGAGACGGCAGGTAAGTTTTGAGTGTTTATCAGTCTTTTTTCTCCCGTGAAACTGAAAGGCAGATACAGCAGACACCTTTCCAAAGTTACATTAAGTTTGGCTTTAACTGAAATTAAACAATGAATCATATATTCTTAAAAACTCAAACACAAATAAATCATTAGTCATGTACTGTAAGGTTAACACAAAACTAAACAAGCATGATGAAATTAAGCATTTACTTACAGACATGTACTCCTTCAGACGCAGCAGAGAAAAACATGAAGGGAAACTACAGCCCTGCTTTAAACTTGTGCCTACTGCCTGCAAACTTCAAAAAGAGGCAGAGCACCCCACTCTAAGGCAATGCCCCTCTGAATTTCTTAAAGGGGCAGCACAGTGAATTAAAAACCATCAAAATAAAGTTTAAATAAATAAAAGTTCCCAGGGACTCTCAGAATTGGCTGAAATGCCCAGTTTGTTAAATCATAACTGTTTCACTTTAGATGTTCATCATCTTAGCACACAGCAGGTGCCCTTTTTATCATTTTTGCCCCTGACATCATCCTGAGTATGCCCCTGACCCCTGACCCTTACAGCCAGGTCCTAGTCCCTCAGAACCTCCAAACTGTCTTTATATGGATCTTTAATAGTTAGATCACAAGGGACCAGTGTGGTAAAATGTCATCAGAAAGTCAAGTATCTGATTAGAGTCAAGCCTAAAACACACTGGCGCCACAGGGTGGCGTCATATGAAGCACATCAGTTACCAACCCTAGCACACACTGGCGTGTAAATGGCCAAACCCTCTGCTGGACCAGAGTCCAGAACCCACTAGGACCCGCCTCCCTGTCTCACCAGGTAAGGGTAAAAACGATAAGAGCGGTGGTGTTTCACTGTCAGCTGAAACCTCCCACTTATCCCACTCCTCAATCGGAATAACGGAGGCGCCTGTATGGATGCATGTCAGTTGGCGCCTGCATGTTTTGGTGTTCAGATGAATGGATGTGATGAGAGGGGTCCGGCTGCAGGACCCAGATCTCTGACCCCTCTCCTGCAGACCGCTACGGCAGAGACTCCACCTCCACCTTGTTTTATTTATGTCTGGCATAGACATTCATGAAATAACTACATTACAGACTAAACTTCTTTTTAATAAAGTAGGTTAAAGGTCAGAGGGCTAAACTGGGAGTGAGTTATGTATAGACCCATTTTAGAAGAATTTGTGTGTTATTAGTTAGCTACATTAGCTCTAGCTAAAATTAACAACACCAAAGCAACCCCCCATTTGCATAACTTCTTCTACAACAGGCTAGCTTTAGCATACTCTAACGTTGCTAAGGTAGCTTAATTTGATTTAGCTTTAGCTATGTTAGCAATGTAATCTCCATTAGCTAAGTTACACAGCTAACGCAGCTATGGTTGATTAAAGGTGCAGTGTGTAAAACTGCAAATATCAGGTCAATTCAAATGGCCTTTTGGGCGTGGAAATCGTGGACTTCATTGCCAAAGCAATGTGCATTTTACAATAATAGTAAATACTCAGCAATTTCATCAATAATGAAATAAATATCAGCATCTAACAGTCAATTCTAGAATATGATGCTCATTTCTAAGGTGGAAACCATGGCAACCAGCGGATTTTTTTTTTTTTTTTTTAATTTTAATTATACTTCTGTTATTTGTTTCCGTTAGTGGTGCCATGGAAACATGCACAATGGAAAAAATCCAAGATGGCGGCGTCCGTGGAGGGGACCCTCCCTATGTATGAATAAAAGGCTATTCTGAGTTAATAGAATACCAATGTTTTTATATTTGGGTGATTAAACACTAAGATAGACCTAATTATCAATATGTTTAACTATAACAAAATGTGTTTTCAGCATAATGCTACTAGCTAAACATTACACATTGCACCTTTAAGACTCAGCTACCTAGCTGTGTTAGCTATGTAACTTTTGAGCTAATGTAGCTTTAGTCTTGGCTCCGTTAGCTGTGTTTCTATGGAGCTTTATTCCTGCAGACATGTCACTGGGCTTTATTAACCCTCGGATCCCACTATGTCCATTTTGAGGACATTCTTCATTTTTATCATCATTTTTTTGAGTTGATACTCACATTTTTATAGATTGAGGCATCAAATTTGGCCAAAGTTGTTATTTTTCTTCATACTAAAAAAAAAGGCATTGCCCATAGAAGTCTACTGACGCCAAATAGCTCCATTCATCCTTGTTTGTCCAAAATCTGGACAATTTACTTCCATTAAAAACATGTTTTTGACTGTGTCTATGGCATCAAAACAACATATAACAACCTTTTCTATGCAGTTAGTCGATCACCAGGGCCTTAAATTTCACCATTCCACAGTGATCCAGCAGATCATGCCAGTGCACCATTTTAACCCCTTCAGCAATGCAGGATTTCTTCCATGGACTCAGTCTTTGAAGCGCTATTTCATCCACTTAACATCATCAGAATTAAATTAACCAATTCATGCCACTAGATATGGATGTCTGAGAGTGGGCTACATGTGTAAGGAAAAGTTTGTGTGCTCCCGTGTGTGTGCTCGGGTGAATCTGCATCTTTGTTTACAACCGGACATCCCGGAAGTGGAGTGTTTACAGTCGAAAATGCTACTTGTGGGTTCTGCAGTCTGGGACAAAGAAAGGGGGACATTTGGACAATTTCAACTTTGCCCTCACTTCATAGCAAGTGGATGGACATGCATGAGGATGCACGGGTCCATTCGATCAATAGGTAAGAATATATCATATCTCAAATATGCAGTAAAATTATTTATGCGCATAATGAGCCTAATGGCGGTCACATTTCTGTTAGAGATGGAAATGCGTGTGTTCATGATTCATATTCTCTGATTTTTTTATGCCTTTATATAAAATAAACCTACAGAAGAGAATTAGGGCCACTGAAAAAAAGATTTTGAGACAAAGATTTTTTTTTCACTTGTGAGAAAAAAAGTCAGAATTCTGCCTTTATTCTCAGAATTCTGACTTTAATCTCAGAATTCTGACCTCATTCCAAGAATTCTGACTTTTATCTCAGAATTCTGACTTTAATCTCAGAATTTTGACTTTTTTCCCAGAATTCTGACTTTAATCTCAGAATTCTGACTTTAATCTCAGAATTCTGAATTTTTTCTCAGAATTCTGACTTTTTTCTCAGAATTTGGACTTTAATCGCAGAATTCTGACTTTTTTCTCAGAATTCTGAATTTTTTCTCAGAATTCGGACTTTGTTCTCAGAATTCTGACTTTAATCTCAGAATTCTAACTTTAATATCAGAATTCTGAATTTTTTCTCAGAATTCTGATTTTTTTCTCAGAATTCTGACTTTAATCTCAGAATTTGGACTTTTTTCTCAGAATTCTGATTTTTTTCTCAGAATTCTGACTTTAATCTCAGAATTTTGACTTTTTTCCCAGAATTCTGACTTTAATCTCAGAATTCTGACTTTATTCAGAGAATTCTGACTTTTTTCTCAGAAGTCTGACGTTAATCTCAGAATTTTGACTTTTTTCTCAGAATTCTGACTTTTTTCTCAGAATTCTGACTTAAATCTCAGAATTTTGACTTTTTTCCCAGAATTCTGACTTTAATCTCAGAATTCTGACTTTATTCAGAGAATTCTGACTTTTTTCTCAGAATTCTGACGTTAATCTCAGAATTTTGACTTTTTTCCCAGAATTCTGACTTTAATCTCAGAATTCTGACTTTATTCAGAGGATTCTGACTTTGTTCTCAGATTTCTGACTTTAATCTCAAAATTCTTACTTTAATATCAGAATTCTAAATTTCTTCCCAGAATTCTGATTTTTTTCTCAGAATTCTGACTTTTTTTCTCAGAATTCTGACTTTAATCTCAGAATTTGGACTTTTTTCTCAGAATTCTGATTTTTTTCTCAGAATTCTGACTTTAATCTCAGAATTTTGACTTTTTTCTCAGAATTCTGATTTTTTTCTCAGAATTCTGACTTTAATCTCAGAATTTTGACTTTTTTCCCAGAATTCTGACTTTAATCTCAGAATTCTGACTTTTTTCTCAGAATTCTGACTTTTTTTCTTCTCAGAATTCTGACTTTATTCCAAGAATTCTGACTTTAATTGCAGAATTTTGATTTTTTTTCTCAGAATTCTGACTTTTTTTAGAATTCTGACTTTAATCTCAGAATTCTGACTTTAATCTCTTAATTCTGACTTTTTTCTCAGAATTCTGACTTTTTTCTCAGAATTCTGACTTTTTCTTACAAGTGGAAGAAAAAAATTTTCATCTCAAATTTTTTTTTCAGTGGCCCTAATGCTCTTCCGTATAAACCTAACATGAACAAATGCATTCGTTCACATATGATTTGGTAGAGGAGGCTCGAGAAAAGGATGGTAAAAGTGGCGTGTTTTTGGCTCTGATAGACTCATCTGGTTAGCATGGACGCATAGTGGGCATAGTGTACAATAACTGGCATAAAAAGGGTGTAATATAGATTTTTTTTTCTTTTTTAGTGGTCAGGGTGGAAGTTGTTGAAGAGATTTGAGTAAGTGAAAGTCAAACAAAAATTGAACAACAGTTCCACATTAACAGTTTTCTGTATTTCCAGAATATGGAAAAACAAGGACAGATGGAGCTAAAATATGACATTTGGCACTACAAAAAAATTTTCAATGCATCAAAATAAATTTTACTATTTATCACTGACATGGCCAAGACTGGATTTATTTTAAGTTTTTCTTTCTAGGCCATTTTATATGGGAAATATGGTGGGTTTTTTTGTTTTTTACCATTAAAAAATACCAGTGACATGGTGTACAATAACTGGCATAAAAAGGGTGCAACATTGTTTTAGTTTGTTTGTTTGTTTTAGTGGTCAAGGTTGAAGTTGTTGAAGAGATTTGAAGCAGTGAAAGTAAAAAAAAAAATGTTAAAAAATGATTGTTTTATTAACGCTTACCTGCATGTCTGATTTCTGGACATACCAGCCTCAACCATGCTTCAAATTACAAGAGAGCGAAGGTTAAAGATTTTGTATTCAGGGTTTTGACTTTTATAGTCCCATGCTGTCTAATCCAGGTACCGTCACTTCTGTCCCCTGAAGTTGGCAAAGGTAAAAATAAAATAAATTTATCCTCATTTCATTCTTATTTGCAATCTAAATCAGCTGCTGCTTCATTGTCTTAAAGAAAAATATAAAAAGCGTCCAAAAGAGACGTAAAACTAGTCCAGATTTTTGTATAGTGTGATGGCACCAGATCAGCCAAGCAGCTGTTTCTGCTCACAAAATATTCAAAACTCAATTTTTATCTGTCCTATAAGGACCCCAGTATACACTCCACATCTCTGAGGCATTAAGGAAAAACTCTAACTCTGGATAGTGAACTTCATAAATCCTCAGTGAGCGACCAGCAGTGGGTCCTCCATCAGTTCCCTGTTTATTCTGCTGGGATCTTCATTCCTCACTTTTTACTCTCATGCACGCTTCGTTTACACCACTCTTACTGCTGTAAATTTGGAATTTCCCCTTGTGGGACTAATAAAGGAATATCTTAAAATAAACATTCAGTCAGCACTTTAACATAATATTATCATGTACATGTTGATTTGTGATAATGTGTTACAGGTTTTAGGTTGACTCTGATGAGAGTTAGCTACTTGTGGCTGCTGATGACCCTCATTATAGCCATCTTATTTTAGTATTTGTTCACCGACCAAACAAAAGCAGATGTAAAATAAAGGCATATTAATATAGGCCTAACTTAACTCACGGTGTAGTAACAATTGATGATAAACCTTACATACATAGCATATCAGATTTGGATTTTGTTGTAGCCCCCATGAAGAAAAATGCACCAGCCCCCACTGGTCTGGACCCTTTCCACAGCCCCATTATCAGCGGGGCTGGAGGCTTTAGGTGGAGCTGGAGTGAACGTTAAACCAGCGTCACCAGTCCGTGAGTCGCCAACCACCGAAGACTGGAGAGAGAGGGAGATGCATCTTCATCATCATCTTCATTCTGGGCTTCACGTCCTGGAGAAAGAATCGGATGAAGGTGGTCTCCAGTCTGGATTCAATCATCCTGCAGCTGGGACGGACCGACACCGTTACAGAGAGACCAGGAGCCAAAAAGCTGACTCCAGACCAAGAAACACGGGGTAAAGAAATATCCAGAACTATCTCTGAGAACCGCCGATTTATCCTCAATGAACGTAAACATCCGGGTCATCATCGGTGCTCCAGAATAATCCACCGGACTGCTGGCTCCGCCCCGCTGTCATACCGCCTCAGATTAACGGTCTACAGCAGGGGGGTCCAAACTTTTCCATTCAGGCCACATATATAAGGATGGTGGGTCCGCTTTCATAGACCTCACCTTGAGGATGTTAAAGTTAGTAAAACCAGTGTAAGATATGCTTTGTGACTGGGCATGCTAAAATAGCTATTTAATGGCTGACAAGGCAAATCACTAATCATTTTAAGGAGCTTGAGGTGGCCAATCAGATTCCAGAGGGCTCTGGTCAGCTACTGGAAGCACTGGTTCTGTCCCTGGATCGTCACTGGTCCTGCTGCTGTTTGCTGTTGTGATCTATCAGGGTGCTATAAGTCAAGATATTGGTATTTTGGTTGCCAATATATTTACCATTTATGGTGTTTTCTCCATTTAGTCATGAAATAAAACATGAACAAATTCATCTTGTCAAAATGTTTGTTTACAGAATTAGCATGGCAGCATTGCTATGTGCTGAAACTGAGAGGAATAATGTAGTTTAGTGTTATTCATTTAATTTCAAGAATTTGTTGAGGGCCATTCAAAAATGGCTCGCAGGTCACATTTGGCCCCCGGGCCATAGTTTGGACACCCCTGGTCTATAGTCTCTATTGGACTGTGGTCTACTGTAGAACCAGTCAGCTGAGTTAACTATTTCACCATGTGTCTAAAAAACAGTGTCAAACAAGTTTAGGTTAACGTTGAAGCAGCAGCTCCATTCATAAACAGCTGCTTCACAGCCAGGTTTAGATCATTATCCTGCATTTACATCTGAGGATACCACATCTGGGCCTTCCTCCAGCATAAGGATCATTTTTTCTCTATAAATACAGAGATACTCGTCCAGAATGTTCATGGAAGATTAAGATTCATGTTGCTTTAAAGATTTCTGGAATTATTATGGAAATTTCAAGAGATTTGTTTGGGTGTTTAGGGAATTTTGGGGAATTTATTTGTAAATGTTTGGAAATTTGATGAATAATTTTGATTTAAATCTTTTATACCCAGTACCCGAGGTGGGGGGTGTGGGGCAGTAATATTGTGGTAGGCTGAGGAGGTAGGCCTATCTATTGTCCAGTGAATGAATTGCGTGTAACTTTTAACTTTTGGATGGCTGCTTAAACACGGCCCTGGCTATTTTATGTTTTTCAACATCACTCATTATTTTAAGGTGAGATAATTCAGCATTAACATATTTAGTATATATACATTTTCTTTAGCATTTTTCGTAATTTAGATTTCGTCAGATTACGTAGAAAAACGTGTTAATTTATCTTGAACACCATTGCAGGGCGCTTCATAAATAAACGAGGAGGTAAGCAGCCTATGTGGGTAAGTACGAACGTAAATAGATAAATAAACAAAGCGACATTAGGAACATTTTCAGGATCTTTTCTTTTACTTACTGAAAATGCTCTGCGCCTCATCCCTAGTTATTGTTCCGTAAATAACCTTTAAACCTGCAGTGTTATCAGCAAAAAAAAAAAAAAACCTAAATGAAGTCACGCTTGTATTAAACGCAAGTCAGGAAAAAAAAATGCTTGAAAAAACGATCTGTTTTTTTTAACCAAATATTCAAAAACTAAAGGTCATTTTCTTAATGTAATTTAAGGGAGACAGAGGTCAACAGTTATTGACTATAGTCTGCAAAAACGAATGCACGTTATTTAACTGTACTTGGCATTTTGGTATGAATGTTGAATGAAAGTGTATGTCCCAAAAATTTAGTAGGGTACAGTGATTTAATTAGCAAGTAATTCTCCGTTTAAATCTGTAAATCTCAGAAAGTAGCATATCTTTAACGGGTTTCTTTTTGCTTTACTGTCACTAAACATCCTAGAAGTTTTTCAGGAATTTTTCTCCCACTTTCAACGAAAGTTATAGAGGCAACAGGAACAAAACTAACCAAGAAATAAGTCTGTAATCATTTTAATTATCCTATAGCTCAATTAAAAAACTATTTTAACTTATAAAACAGGTCTGTTTTACGGCTGAGCATCTCAAAAGAAAAAGGTGTAGCCCCATGAACCGCTGGTAAAATCGGTATTTGGTTTTAAATATTTAAAAACTGTGTGTAAAGTTAGGGTTGTTTTAACTGGCGTTTATGGAGAAAAGGATTAAAAACTGAAAGCACGTCGCAGTAAATGTTGTTAAACAGGCTATAGTGTGCCGAATGGGAGTACAAATTTATTCAATTGTACATTTATAATGTTATGTTTATTTATTTATTTAAATCCAATAAATGATTGATAATAAGAATATTTTTCATGGAGTTCTGCGACACCGCAGCTGGACAGCGAGTGAATGAGCGTGCAGAACGCTCCAGCGACTGTCAGCCAATCCCCGTTTACCTTGTAGCGCGTCACTCTGTCGAGTAGCCAATGCTGGCCGAAGCGGGTTGTCCAATCACCCAATAGGAGCAGAGATGCAAGTAGTGGGCGGGCCTTACATCCTGGAGGAGACAGTGGATCCGTTTCTATCTTCATAATCAGTCTGAGTGAAGAAATTTGAGAGGAGGATTTAATGGAGGTTCTGTGGGGACATTTTTAAACTCAACAGGCGTTTGTTCAGCGAACAGTCATTTTTATTTATGACAAGGTAAGCGAATAAATACGTCCGTTTAATATTTGTTGTTTAATACAGATGTGAACCCGTCATTTCTGTGTTAAGATTCAAGAAGTGTCGTGATGGCGATGCGTTTTTCTGGCGGTTCGACCCGCTTTTCAGAGATGGACTCCACCGGTTCGTATCAAAAATGAAAGGCTAATGTAACTGTTCTGGGTTTTTCCTTCTAAGGTTGTGAAACGCATCGAATTTTAAAGATAACGGCTGCCTGTACTATCATCAGGCAGTGTCGTTTATAACGATGTAGAGGACGGTAATGTTAAATTAAAGGGATAAAAGATGTCTGCCTGTTGCTCAGTAAAATACAGTAACAGAAATATGCTCCATATAATTCTATATGGAGAATTATTACTTTATTTATCGAGGCCCGTGTCATTTAATTTGGAGGATTTAAATCGGCTTTTTGTAAAAGATAAAACACACTGGTAGAAAAAAGGCCCCAGACACCTAAAATTGGCTATAAAGTCATTTTAGTTATAAAAAATGAGAGAAAGGCCTCCACGCTGACTAAATTGCAGAAATGCGTTGGCAACATCTGGTAGAGGCAGCCCCACCAGTTCCTCCAGTTCTAAATAATGTTGCTAACATTTAATTTTGCATTTGAGACTCTAGTCTCTCTTTTTAGTGTCAAATATGACTGAGAGTGATTAAATGTCCATTAGTTTAAGTCCAGAAAGCCGTGGTCTTTAACAGGATAGAATAATGTGAAGACCTCAAATGCAGTCTCAATTAGTTTGATACTGAAAATGAGATCAAGATCTGGCTTCTACGACTGAGACTTTGTTGGTAAACAGGCTTTATTATCATTAGATTTTTACTAGAATCTGTAGAGCTAGTATTTCTGGTGTTTTAATGCCTATTTATTTTTATTTATAGAAGATAAAATAAATTATGTAGTGTTTGCCATTCAGCTAAAAAACATATATATCAAAATATGATTTTTATTCCTAGCTCTAGTCCTAAAGGGCCTAATGTCTGTGTCCTCCCTAACTATGTTTCACTGCAGGTATGATGGATCCGAATGTGTGGCGAGCCCTCCAATGGGCTGACCAAAGAGCTCCAGGAGTCTGAAATAATCCAGGAATTTGCTGCTCCTTTCTAACCAATAACTAGGAGAACATCTGGGAATAATGGGGTTGTGTCCAGGCGGCTGCAGATGTGGATTTTAGACCGAGTGAAGGAGGAACATTTCCAGTGTGGATGCTATGAGACAGCCGGGCAGAGAGTGACAGCAGCTGGGGAGTAAACAAAAAAAAAAGAGAGAGAGAGAATAAAGAAAGATGAAGGAGAAATCTAAAAACGCAGCCAGGACTCGGAGGGAAAAAGAAAACAGTGAATTTTATGAACTGGCCAAACTGCTGCCGCTGCCCTCAGCCATCACCTCGCAGCTGGACAAAGCCTCCATCATCAGGCTGACCACCAGCTACCTGAAGATGAGGATCGTCTTTCCTGAAGGTGAGAGAGCTGCTGTGAATAATAATAATTAGACAATCCAAAAACCCCTATACAAATATTATCATCATATATATACACATATATAGCATCACTTTGCCTCGATCAATACATACGCATATATTTTTTTCAAACTGTCTTTTTGAATATAAACAACAACATACAGCAAAGGTTGAATAAGCTTGTCGATACACTTAACCACACAGTCACCTGATATTTTACAGAATTAAAAAGAAAAAAATAGCACATCTTAATTAAAAGAAAACTGAAGATACAAAATGTAAACATATATAATTTATACATACGCATATTTTTATGTTAACACACATAGAAACGTTTCTCTTACATTTATTATCCAGTTTCTTTATTTATGAGAATCCTAACTGGGTTCACTCAGGAGCACAGCTAGCCTTCCTTTGGTCAGTATTTAAAAAAGCATCCTTACAAGGTTTGAAATGAATATTTGAAATAAAAAATGAGCATGTTAGTCCATGTAAGTTAATATATTTATAAGAGGGGATAAAATTATACAATAATGTAAACCACAAGACAATAAGGATCAAATATCTGTGTGCAAATAGGATACCCTACGGTGTTTTTTTTTTTACTTTTTAAATTATAAATATTGTATTTATCTGCTCGGTAACACTGGCAAGAATGTCTCCGTTTCCATTGCTCTGTGAACCGTATATTTGAGGAAACTGCTGTTTGCTTTGGGAAGTAAAAACCAGCTGCTCGTTTCTTGTCTGGTGGCAAAGGTGTAATAAAGTTCTCCTCACAATTATAGCTATCACACTTTTAATGCAATACAAACATGAAGACGGTTTACAGTGGCTTAAATTGAGTTTTTATATTTTTGATTGGTGCATTAGTGTGAAAGCAGAGTCGTATTTGATTCTGAATGCTTTTGATTATGTGGCTGTTTTATTATAATAGTTTATTATTAATGAATGGGACAGTTAGAGCTTCTCATTAGGATAGAAATCATGATCACTATTATTGTTCATGATCTGATATTAATATCACAATTATTGAACATTATTACAAACTGATTTTTACAACATTTGCATCCTATTAAATTATTGAACTTCAACACTAATAAAACACTCACAATATGAAAACTTTGAAAAACAAACAGTAAATGAAAATAAAGAAATGAAAAATATAAGTATTATAACAATGAATAAATAGATATTAATACTGATTTATCATGTTTTTAAATTACTTTTAAGGCTAAAATTAAGACAAAAATGCTAAAACATTAACAAAATGAGAAAAAACAAGCTAAACATTGCTGCAGCAGTCATTTATTAAACTTAAATATCTTTTCTTTTTTATCCTGGGAGGATAAAATGATGGCTGACTCTGAAGCGTGTTCAATCGCCCAGCCTTGGAAGCACAATTCAGTCATTTTAAAGGTTCTTCTATGAGATAAATAATCCTCTCCTTGTTCATTTGGCAAAATGGTTGTTTCCATAAATTAGAGTTCCTAAAAA